>NC_052472.1:17180731-17353601 GCF_009730915.1 Dioscorea cayenensis subsp. rotundata | reverse complement strand
ACTTAATTATAAGACTTTCTTTTCAAGAGATGATGATGCAATTACGTATGATAAGTTGAAGGAAAGGGCCATATTCAAAAGGGTTCATGCTACTTAGTGCTCCATTTCATTGTCAAGCACCATCATTAAGGCTTGCATTAGTGAGCACCATTTTTCATTAATTAATTAATTAATTATATGCTTAATTATAGTGACATCGCTAGTAGTCTAATTGTGATTAAAAGCTTTAAATTTCCATTCCATGCACCCTGACCAATACAAGCGCTTAGTGCCTTGAGAATAAAAACACACATCTTATTAGTTTAATAACAATAATAATTAATAATGTCTTAAATCATGGATTCTTTTTCTTGTTGTGGATCTCATCATCTCTTATCGGAAGCAAGAAACCACATCAACAACTCAAAAAAATTCATCAAGACATCAAATAAATCTGATAAAAAGATACCAATTACCATAGCATTGGATCAATTTCAATCAAAAAGAGAATACGATCAAGAACCACAAAACATTCAAGAAAAGCGAATTAAACTCTACAACTATCATTCAAGAATGAACTCATAAACCCTTCGAGTGACCAAAAAGTCCATAGTATTCATGTCAAGAACACAATTAGAAGCAAGAATCCAAGTCAAAAACCCTAAAATTCTTCCAAAAAGAAGTACACTGAGAACCTAAAGATTTCTTGTGATTGGGATCCATACCTTGCCCGTCTTGGAGCTCAGCTTCGACGTCATCCTCCATCCACCGGAAAACCCTCGTCAAAGAAACTCTGAATTTCTTGCTATCTCTTGAACCATACAACGAGGGCTAAGATCAATAAGGAAAGAGAAGCCTTGAACTTTTCTTTTTCCCCTAAGGAAAAGGGGAAAGTGTGATGAGTTGGTGTCAGTCAAATCATCACGTGAAGCCTATTACTGAAGTGGAATCCACGTCAATAGCCCAACGTAAAATCTGACACGTGTCAGGTGACGTGGCGCGCCAGCTCAGCATCAGGGTAACGGCGTTGTGGCGAGTGACTTGATTGGAATGAAATGTTAACGTTAGTGACCCAATTGATAAAATTTTTTGTTTAGTGACCAGATTAGGAAAACGTGAATAGTTTAGTGACTAAATATGTAGTTTACCCAAATCCGATTTGAGATGTCGATCATTAGGAACATAAACCGAGGTACATCTCCAGTGAAAATTATTCGTTTTCGACGAGAAGTCCACAGAAATACTGAACGCTACCCTGGAAGCTACCACACCAGAGAGCATGACACTATTCCACCCAATAATAATACCGCCTGAAGCCCCAATCGACGGAAGAAAAACAAATTTGTCTAATCGGGGCCCACCTAACTCCCTCCATGTTGTCGCCGAAATGGAAATCAATTTGGACTCTTGTAGGCAGCAAACGTCCGCAAAATGAAGGGTCAAAAAATCTTTAACTAGGAAGCGTTTAGCGGGCCTTCCTAACCCCCTAACATTCCAAGATATAATATTCATAATCCAACTAACTAGTGACCGCGGACCTCACCCGAGGTCTCCGCCTGCTCCCCTTGAGCAATGACAAATGACAAGGCACGATTCTTTTCTACTTTACGAATGTAGTCTAAGCATGCATCCTCATGAAAAACAGAAGCATCAAACATAATACCACATGCAGAACAATAATTCACTAATTGAGCTGTAGACCAATCAGAAATAAGGAGGGGCTTTGAAGGCATACCTTCAGGAAGGTCACCTCGAAGTACTTTCTTCTTAATGTTTATAGAAGTATGTGTACATGTCCGTGTGAGTATACATGTACATCCTATTTATTTATTTAATATTGTTCACTAAAATAAAAAAAGGTATGCTTTTATGTTGGTCAATTCATATTTAATTTTTATAGATTCATGATGTGTTCGTCAAAAAGATTGTATTAAATTTTTATTTTGGATTATTTACTTTTTGTTGTGATTGAACAATTAAATTTTGTTCATCTATTTAATAATAATTACTACCAGTATCACTAGCAGTTGCTTCGAGCATTGGAAACTGACACTGAATTGGCAGACATGGGGTGGATATCCAAGTCCAAGGTAGATACATAAGCCGTTTCAGCACCATGAAGAAACTTGTCAAGGACAGCCGCAAACCAGAAGAAGTGAATGATATTTTGGGTTTATTCACATTTTTAATAGAAGTAGTTTATCCACTTTTTAAAAAAATATATATATTCTGGGTTTGAGAGTTTTCTGAAACCGATATATGGGGAAAACACGACGGAGATAGGAACATAATGATGTGATTCGAACAATGTGGAAAGAAGTGCCCAGAAGGACAAAGGACTACATAGGCAGACCAAAAGCTAACGGTTATAAGAGCTTACATGTTGCTGTTGATGTCAATGAACACAAAGGAGGGATTCCTCTAATGGAAATCCAGATACGAACAACAGAGATGGACAAGTTGGCTGATGGTGGAGCGGCATCACATTCATTGTACAAGGGTGGTCTTACTGATCCAGGAGAGGTAACGAATTCCCCCACTTTAGCTTATGTCAATATGAATACCCATAAAAGTTTCATGTTGCAGATTTATTGTTCTTGATTTGTTCAGGTGAAGCGGCTGCAGCTGAGCTTGCAGCTCTACGCCTCAGGGATTTGCCATCTTCAAATGAAAGAGTTCTTGATATTGATCAAACAAATCGAGTGTTTTGCCTTCTTGATAAAAACGGTGATGGAAGAATTAGTATCGACGAACTCACTGAGGTGATGGAAGAGCTCGGAGCAGGAGGTAAAGATGCGCAGGAACTCATGCTGCTTCTCAATGCAAACAGTGATGGTTCTTTGAGCTCTGATGAGTTTGACGTGTTTCAGAGACAGGTAATATTTTTGAGTGTTTAGACGCCGCCGTGGTCTGATTAGTTTCGGTTCTTATGGTCTTTGATTTTCATACATATTTCGTTTGTTTGTTTCAGGTGTAGTTCATGAGACAAAGAAATATGGAAACAAAGATGATTACTACAAGACCATGCTTGGAGACAAAGATATTAGTTTAAACTTAAAATGGCTGACAACACAAGCTTAATCCAGGTTTATTGCAAAGAATTAGGAGACAAATTGGTTGCAAACTAAGATCAATCATCACTCTTGATTTCTTTCAGTTCATTCTTGAAATTCTTACAGCTATGTAAATCAATACTCTGTAAATTTTGATATATATATAGAATAGTCAGAATATCATTTTTTTTCATATTTTTTTTATCGTAGGTGTTTTCTATTATTTGTTTTGGAAAATGTTGGTCTTTTTTCTAACATCAATCATGTTTTTTTTATTAGGAAAATTGATGTGGCATTAAATATTATAAAAATATTATAAAAATAAAAAATTATTAAAGTATTATTAAATTTTCAAAATATTTAACAAAAATAATAATTTAGTAAATGATAATTTAAAAGGAGTAATATTTATATTTATTTATTTTATTAAATGATTTCTATGATTATACAACAATAGGTTATACAATAAAAAATTTATATTCTAATTTATTTACTATAATTAAGTTTTGATATTTACCTTATCATATTATAAAGGATAGCTATGAAATTAATAAGATAAATAACAAAAATTATATAAATATTAAAACTTAATTGTAATAAATAAATTATAACTTAGAACATAAGTTTGTATGGTATATATAACTCATTGTTGTTTAATTAGAGAAATTATTTAACAAATAAATAAATATAAATATAAACATAAAATTACTCTTTTCAGATTGTCATTTTACTATATTATTATTTATTTTAAATATTTGAAAATTTATATTTTTTTTAATTTTGAATAATATTTTAATATTATTTTAATAATAATTTAATGCCACATCAGCTTTGTAATGAAAAACCTGATGGACGTCAGGGGTATGGACCAATTTTTTCCAAAACAAATAATAGAGGGACCTATTGCAAACAAAATATATTAGAGGGACAAAATGACATTCTAAATATAATAGAGTGACTATTCTAAGTATTATACTATTTTTTTATTTAACAATAAGTGACAAGAGCTCTTATTTAGGGGTTTTTCCTTTTTTTGCAAAGAGAGCTACAAAGAACTAAACAAAAATAAAAAGAAAGGCAGTAAAAGAGTAAAAATGAGAGATTGTGAGCTTTGTAGATATCTTCGAGCCAATTAGGCTTATCTCGTCCTTGAAAGTAAAGCGAGGTTTGAGGGTTCCTCCGACCAAAGGAGGCAAGTTGATCAGCAATGAGGTTCATGTCTCGATGGATGTGTTGTATGAGGATGTCTGGCCAGTGATTCATGAAAGCTTGAATGTTCTGAATTAAAGTAAAGTGGCGCCAACCAATAGCATTTTCATAGTTCTTGATCAGTTGAACGGCACCAAGGCAATCAGTGTGAAGCATAGCTGGGCACCAGTTGTGTTTATGGCAACAATCCAATGAAAGTTGAATAGCTTTGAGTTCAGCATCAAGAGAGGAAGGACAGTGATCACCAAAAGATCCTGCCACAAGTAAATGATTAAGATTAGTATATATAATAAATCCAAAGCCAGCAAGACAGGTAACAGGGTCCCAAGAGGCATCAGTAGCAATATAAATAGATAGCTAGCTTGGAAAATTAGTTAGAGGTAACTCCCTGTCATGGAAATGATTTGTTGTGAAGAAGTCTGACACAGAGGTAAAAGCCTTCATGGGTAATTTGTCAAAATTTGGCTGAATGTTCTGAAAAATTAATAGACATCTTGCCGTCCAAAGGTGACAAGCAGTAGTGGCAATGATTGCCTTGGCAAAATCTAAAGAAGCCCAACATTTAATTTTGCCAATGAGCTAGTTTCCTAGAGCAAGTTGATCGATATAAGCTGTGGGCAAGCCCAGAAGATTTATTATAACTGTCCAGATTTGGATAGAGTGACAGTAGTGCCAAAGGATATGTTCAGTGGTTTCCTGGTGAAGGCCACAGAAATGGCAAAGAGTGGCAGGGGAAATGTTCAGATTGTAAAGATAGACCCCAGAGGGAAGCTTGCCATGAACCATTTTCCAGATAAAAACTTTAACTCTGGGAGCAACCTTCAATTTCTAGATATAATGCCAACCATGCCAATTGTGGGTCTCAGAAAGAGAATCACAATTAACAGCATTGAAGAAGTCATAAATCACTGGGACTGTTTTAGCTTTGGATGAGCGAGGCATCCAGACCCATTCATTATTGATAGAGAAATCAAAATTGACATTGGGGAGAATATCTCTACCAATAAGATTGCTAGAGATAGACCGACCAATATTGAGATCAACGGAGCCATCCATAGTTAGCATCTCAAAAGAGAGGTTATCAATGAGGTCCATATTTAAAAATGTAGGCTTATAGTTAAGAGGAAGATCCAACAACCAAGGATCATCCAAGAAACTAGAAGCACTAGGATTGTAGACAGAGATATGAAGAAATGGTTTCAAAACATTTGTAGTGTTAGAGATTGCTTTAAATAAACTGGAGGACACAAGAATAGAATCGTTGTTCCAAACACTCCAAGTATTATATTTGCTGAGAAAAATGTTGACCCAAATTTTGTTCTCTCTGTTAGCAATAGCTAAGACATGTTTGGCCATGAGAGCTAATCTGGTATTTTTGAGATTTCGCAGTCCGAGACCCCCCTCTGGTATTTTTGAGATTTCGCAGTTCGAGACCCCCCTCAGATTTGTGGAACCCGCCCATAATTAGATCTTTCTTAAGTTGCTAAACATACTTACCTTACCCCTTAATCCTTTTTTTGGGCTGGTTGCTTTGAAAAGCTTGCAAAGGAGGAAAACATGGAGGGATTCTAGGATTTCAGTCCCATCTTTGTCTCTTGGCATTATTTCCTCATCCCTTGCATTATCACTACCCTTCCTTGCTTCCTTCCACCCTCTAACCTCACTCCCCTCTCCATTGAAGCCTCAAGAGTGAAGCACCTCACAGGATCACTGTAGCGACGACGATCAAACCGGGGAGGAACTCTTCATTTCGTCATCAACCTAGAGGTATTTGTTGTAGGTTGCTCATGTTGTCCGGAAGATAACTTCTCTTTCTTGAATGTTGGTTGTTAGCTTGCTTCTTATGTTTGCATGGGTTGTTGTTTGAAATTTTTTTTGGTGCTTATCCTTGCATGAAAACTCTCTCTTTATGCATGCTAAAACTTGCTCTTGTGCCTCTTGAAGATCCTTAGTTCTTGGCCTCCAAGCTACATAAGTATTTACTCATGGAACTATCTTTATGTTTATGCATGGATGCTTAAAACCCAAGCCAAAATTTCAGGTTTTTGCTTGCCAAATGAATGTTCAGTTTTGTAGTTTTGGCATGTGTGTTGGGCCTTGAAATTCCTGCACCCTTGGCATGACCTTCTAAGGCATTTGTATTTTTTTTTTGTTACCAGAAATACCAGTAAACTTGATCCCTCTCTTGAGCTTTGCATCCCTACTTGTTTGCATGAAAAACAAAAGACTAGAAGCCTCCAAGATGTGGCCAGGTTGCATGTCATGCTTTGATTATTTAAGCATCAAGTATAGTATATATATTTACATGCACATTGACTTGTTGGCAGCCTTTTTAAATTGGTAGCATATATATATCCACACATGTTGGTCCTGCAACCATAAGTATGTGTAAATATAGATATATATATATATATATATATATATACATACATGCATGCATGCATGCATTGATCTACTACTTGTGCTAGGAGATTTATTTCCATCCTTGTTTCTCTCACCTATTGTCCTTGTTCCTATTAATCATTCTATGTTTCCCTTCCCACATCATTGTTATTACCACTAGTATTAGTATTATGTTAGATCTACTTGTAGACACTTTCAAATTGTTGTTGTTTTTAATGGGGTATTTTTTTAGACTAGCTTAGCATGAACTTTTTGTGCTTGAACTCTTCCAAGTATTCATGTATATTTGGTTGGTTTTTCCCTTGGATTTTTAGGACCACCTTGAGCATCATCTTGGATTTCTTTTTGAATTTAGGATCACCAAGTAAGTAATCCCTTAAACTCTTGTATTTAAATTTTTGTTGTTTTGGTTTATTTTTCATGTAAAATTTCTGAAATTTTGTTTGCATTTATTCTTTAAAAAAATTATTGTGGGAATGCCATCTATTTATGTCTTGTGTTTTGAGAGGAAGAGAAGTTTCTATACTTAGTTGGAACCATAGTGCTATTATTTGCCATAACTTATATATGTTATTTCCTTGTTACTTCCAAATATTTGGCAAAGTAATTATCCTTTTTGTAACCTTGTTTATTCCCAATAGCAAAAAAACTTAAGATTTATTAAGTGCTTGAATCCTTGGTCCACCTAACATCAACTTGAATTACCTATATATTATTTGGGTTATACACTTATCCCTTAAATATCCACTTGCCTTTATGTCCTTTCCTATCTCCTTCCTAAAATTTTTAACATCCTTGTTTTGACAATATTTCCTTTGAAAATTATTTTTTTCTAGCTATTTTTGGTTTTAGGTGGGCCATTTTTTTCTTCAATTGATGAGATACATTAGACCTTGTATTTTTTTACAAATTTTAGTATATTATTGTATTAATGCATTTCTTCCTTGAGATTGGTCGAATAATTATTTATTGGTTTCACTATTATTTATACTTATGTTATGTAAATCTTTTTATTTTTCTTGAATTTTGGGAAAAATATTTGTGAAATGTTGTTATTATTTCTCCAAAGTGAGAACCGAGGCTTAGGCTTGGAAAAGTGAGTATTTCCTTTTTACATTATTTATTTATCTGTTTATTTAATTATTTACTTTTATTTTTATTAGATGAATTTTTTTGGAAAAATACTTGTGAATATTACGTATTCTTGGCTTGGAATTGTATCTCGAATTTTTTTGGTCTCCAAATGAACAATATGCAACCACATCGATTGGGGGTTAAACCCACGACCTTGTCGACAAGTAATTTTTGGAAAAATGAGATCTGAGTTTCATGACCGTGTCCATTCGGTGAAATAATCAACGACCACTGTTATTCGACTTGGGTCACCGAGGGTAAATAAATGATTTCGATTATTTCGACGCGGATGCATCACCGAGGGTAAACAAATGACCTTTGGCACTTTCAGTGAATTTGGAGTCATACTTTGGATATTGTATTTATTGTTTTACCTTTGATTTTGTTTACACTATTTTTGTGCTATTGCATTTTTGCAAATTTTCAGACTGAACTTTTTACTTTCGGTTTGTTTTGGATTATTCTATCGGGCTAGTGAGCTCATGGATTTACTTTTAAATCCTTTTTCAGATCAGGAGCAGTAGACCCAGGGATCTTAGAAGACTTCCAGTAGATGTCTTCTTTGGGATTTATGCCTTAAGACTTATGTCTTTGTATCAGTTGTATTATTGTTTAAGAACCTCCTTGTAAGTCGTGTTGTATTTCATTCGCCTTGTATTTGGGTTTGGTTGTAAACCTTAAGTTTGTACTTTTATTTAGTATTTTGTCAGTTATTTTCTACTCCTAGTCTGTGTTTAGGTTTTGAGGCCTTGTAGGTTCACTGGGCCCCGCCCTGTGGGTCTGCGACCGTTTGTCAGCGCACCAGGTTAGGGGCGTGACAAGATTTGTTAAGAGTAACAACATCCCAACCTATAGAATGAAAACTGCCACCCATGCCATTCCAGCTCCAAAGGAACTTCCAAGCAAGCTTATTGATGCCACTTAGGATCAAATCCGGAAGGAAGAAGATGGATAGGAGATAGATGGGAAGGGTAAAGATGTTGGAATTAAGAAGAACAATTTTACCAGCTTAAGAGATTGGGGAGTGACTCCAATTAGAGATGGCAAGCTCAGTTCTCTTGACAAGAAAATTAAAGTGGTTGGCGGGGAGACGAAAGATGGAAATGGGAGCTCCCAGGTAATTGAAAGGGAACTTACCAATTATAAAGCCAAGAATTGAAGAGATAGAATTAGCAACTCTTTTATTGAACCAGGAAGGGAAATAGATGGCGGATTTGTTTTTGTTGGGATTTTGGCCAGCAATATCAGCATAGAAATTTAAGCAGATCAAAGTATTTCTAACAACCAATCTGGAAGCTTTAGTAATGAGAATCAAATCGTCAGCAAACATAAGATGATTGATGTTGCTAGCAAGATTGGAGTTAAAACCTGGGAGGAAACTTGTATGAAGAGCATGGTTGAGAATTGAGGAAAGGTTTTGTGTGACCAAGAGAAAGAGAAGAGGGGAGATGGAATCTCCCTGGAGGACGCCCCTTGAGCCACTACACTAGCTACTAGGTTGGCCATTTATTAAAAAAGAGAAGGAAGCCGAGGATAGGCAGGATTTGATCCATTAAATCCAAAGAGCAGGGAAGTTCATCTTATGGAGTGTTGCAAGTATGCAATTCCAATCTACAGTGTCAAAAGCCTTTTCAATATCAATTTTGATAAGCATCCTAGGGGGGTTTAACTTTTCATGTTTAATTGAGTGAGTAATCTCTTGCAAGGCAAGAATGTTATCGGAAGTGGACTGATTTGCTAAAAACCAGATTGCTCTGGGCCAATGATCTTAGGGAGAACCTTTTTAAGCCGATCAGCCAAAATTTTTGAAATAACTTTGTAACAAGCATTACAAAAAGATATAGGGGGAAAATCAGAAACACGTTAAGGATGATCAACTTTAGGAATAAGAATGATAAAAGTTTTACCCCAGGAAGGGGGAAGTTTAGAGGTGGCAAAGAAATAAGAGATGGCGTTAAAAAGGTGGTCTCCAATAATATTCCAGTAAAAAAGGTAGAACTCCACATTGAAACCGTCCGGCCCTGGTGACTTCCCACGAGGCATAGACCTCAGGGTGCAATAAACCTCACCCTTAGATACTGGCCTGATCAGCTCATCTATGGCATCGGAGATCAGCGTGGGTAAGTTACCAGGCATAGACAACAGAGTTTGATCAAAAGAAAGGGAGGAGGATGAAGACGACCAAAGTTGCAAGTAAAAATGAATAAAGTCAAGCTCAATATCATTTCTAGAAGTAAGGATGTTACCAGAATTATCTCTAAGGGACTAGATTCTGTTTGTGACCTGTCTAGCTTTGACAATCTTGTGAAGGAAAACCAGAATTGTTATCACCATGAGAAAGCCATTGCATTTTGGCACATTGCACCCCAAAGATAACATTTGACCAAGCAAAGCAGCATGGCGATTTCACAGGGATTGGATCTAGATGTAGTGCCAAGGATCACTGGAAAAAGGCTCATTGGTTTCAATTGAACTAATTTCAGCCTCCATATCCTTGATCTCGATGTCAATTGGCCTCAAACCTGAAATTTTCCAACAGACGAGATTAAGTTTAGCCCTAGAAATGCAATGATGGAAGAAATGCATTGGAGAAGTAGCAGAATTAGAGTTAAAAGCTTTGATGATATTATGGTGGCATGCATCATAATCAAGCCAAGTATTATCAAATCTGAAGGTTTTGTTCATGGAGTGTGAGTGGGTGCAGGCAGTGAGGAAAATAGGAGCATGATTAGAGCAGTTGCGAGGAAGGTGTTGGTTTTTAAGAAAAGAATAAGTTGAGATCCGCTCGTAATTGGCCAAAAAGCGGTCGAGTCTGGCTCAGCGACGGGATAAACCCGCCTGATCATTACACCAAGTGAATCTTTGCCCAACAAAACCTAAATCAATAAGATTGTTAGTGTGAACAAAATTAGAAAAATACAAAGACTTAGAACCATAGTTTTTAGAATTTCCCTTGTATGGTCTTGGACTGAAAGAACGGCATTAAAGTCACCAATGATGATCCAAGGGAGATGAATGCCAACCAAGCCAGAGAGGGTTCTCCAGAGGATCCTCTGAGCAGTAACAAATTGGGAGTTGTAGACATCAGAGAGAAGCCAGGAGTCCTCCCTATTGCTGGTAACTAAGTGCAGTGACATGCGAATGGGAGCGAGGGGGGGTGACAGTTCCAATGTCGTGGGTCCAGAAAGCAATAATCCCTCCCGATAAACCAAAAACTGGGATTGCAGCGCAATCCCAAGTCCGAGTTAACCTATTACAAAAATGAAGCGTTCGATTAGTGTCTGTTTTGATTTCTACCAAGCAAACAATATTAGGATTTAAGAGACAAATGAGATCTCTGATACGCTCAAAGGTACGATTGTTTGAACCCCTCTACAGTTGCAGCATAAAGATCTTTATTTGCATCATCAGAACAAAAGAGAGAGGAAGGGGGAGCTAAGCAGGAGTTCATTTCCCATTTTTGGATCTGGTATTCTTGCTAGGGGCACGCCTGGCAAGAGCTTCGAGTTTGATATCTTTTTGGAGATGCGATATAAGGAGATCATCGTTTGGATCCATGGAAGAGCAAGAGTCCTCAGATCCCAACTGTGATCTGGTTTCCTCCAAGGATTCCATGTTGAAATCAGACGGATCAGTTGCTTGAAGAGCTTGTTTAATAGTATCAACAAGGGAGGAGTGAGTTTGATCTGGATTGTTCGAGTGAAGGGAGGTTAAGAGTAGGGGTTGGGTTTGCTGAGAAAGAGGGGGTAAAGGCTGGATGGGTGGGGATGATGGAGAGTTAGTGCTCTGGATCACCAAGCTCGAGGAGGGGTCTAGTTTCAAAAGAGGGGGTTAGATGGTGTTTGTCAGAGGAGGGGGGGTTTTGCTTTTCCTATACAAAGAGAAGACTCGGGAATCAGAGAGGTTAGATCTTTGGTAGAGGATGGGACAATAGCAAGGGCCTCGGGATACTCTGCCTCGGGACTAGCTGCAACGGTCAACTGTTCAATTTCAAATAGTGGATAGGTGCCTATATCAACGGTTGGAAGAGAGCTAGATGGGAGAGGTTCCTCGGGAAGCGAGGAGGTGTGTTGTTTCTACAGTCAAGATGGAGGCGGGGCACGGTTAACTAGGCCACCCCTGGCTGCGAGACAGGCGTTCAAACGAGACACGTGTTGATCGATCTGCCATACAGGCGGACACGTGTCCGAGCTCGAGCCATCGTTCTCACCATGCTAGGATGGGCCAGAGTTTCCCGCACCGTCGCGAGACCGCCCACGTCCGTTGCTTCTACGGCTTCGGGGTTTCATCCAGGATCCAAAATCTGAAGAGGTGTCATCGATCCCAATTGGAGAAATGTCACAGTCATCTCCCAGCATTTTGTCAGCCTCGCCGGTATGTTAGACTTGTTCGTCTACCTCCATCGCTTTCTCGGAGGAAACAAGTGGCTGAGGAACAAGTACCGACTTTCGGCTACTAACGAAAGTGCATTTGGACTGCCCGTGGCCAATTCGTCCACATCTGTAACAAAAGACAGGTAGCTTTAAATATAGAACAAGGATGAAAACAAGATTATCGATCTCCATATTTAACCCAAGTCCCTTTTTGCAGAGGTTGCTCTTATTTAGGATTTGTCAAGTGATATAGGCATGAGGTGCACTAGTTCTAATAGTTTCTGACACCATATGATTTATTAACACTTGCATACGTCACACAAAGATAGTGAAAGTTCACCACGTGCATATCAAAAAGATTCACGAAAAATATATCGAATTAATAAATATTTTTTACCATGCAATCATTCACAGGGGAGATATACGACTTCTCTCACGGAAAGCACACACCATCCCTTATTGTCAAGTGACAATTCACTCCACTCCGCTGTACAAGATTGTCCATGTGGTACAAATTCAATGATGTTGGTGATTTTCAGTAGTTATTTTAATCGGATAAAAATATATGTCTTTAAAATAACACAATGGCATTTAACTTTCTCCATAGCTTTTCAAAAGAGAGGATCAAGTCAATCAAAGTATTAAAAAATAAAAATAAAAAAACAACAAAGTGACAACCAGTGGCTTTTAACATTTTTTTTTCCAGCGCTTTTTGAATAGGAAGAATCAATAAAGTGCCCAACAAAGATGTATATAGGGGATGTTTGAAGAAACTTTTTGGCATGTTTTGTGTGGAGGAATTTTATTGTATTTTTAAGAAAACTAGAAGAAACTTCTTGGCATTCCAATTTTCTGAAAGAAAAAAAAAACTTCTTGGCATGTTTGTGTTTATTCTATTTTTTAAGAAAACTTGAAGAAACTTCTTGGCATGGTTTGCGTGGAGGAATTTTATTCTATTTAAAAAAAAAACATTTTTTTAAAATTGGCAATCATATCTAGTTAACCAACGGTCATAATTTATTCAAAATATGCCCTTAACACTGTTATACAAGTGTATCTACAAATGAAAGTTACTTGGAAAAAATAATTATTACTTTAATATTATTTAAATTTATTTATTTATTTGGTATATTTTTAAACAAAAATGACAAACAATGCCCCATAAAAGGATATCAAGAGACAAACATGTACAATAGTGTAGTAGTTTTGGGATGATTAACACCAAATCAAATTAACACCAAATCAAATTAATAAATCATATGGGATGATTAACACCAAATCAAATTAATAAATCCCCCTGCTATGCAACTCTAAAATGTATCAAACAAAAGAGACACACAAATTGGATACCAACTTCGGCACAACTTGCCTACATCTGAGTAGCCAAACTTGGAGATCAACAATCCACTAAAAAAAGTGAAAAACAATGAGTACAACTCTCACACTTATCCTCACTAAGATAAAAAAATATCTCTCTCTAGATTACCCGATGTCCACTCTCACTCACTTTTACCAAAGTGACTCTCTCCAGTGGCACACTCTAAATCTCATAGTGGGGTCTCTTATATAGACGTCTCCACGTCGTAAATATATATAGTGCCTCCCTCTTTTAGAGTCTCCTTGGTTTCCTAACTTAGATACATTCCAAAATTTGACATTACAACTCATGTTGCAACTGAGTTTGCAACACAGCCCACTGAATAGCCCCAATGCCATTTGTTTATATATAAATAATGTGACATATGTCCTAATCAAACTCAAATCCTAAGTTAAGTAAAATTTAAACCATGGATATGTTTAGAATTAAATTTAAACATCCTAATTTTAATCTTAAATGATTATTTGGTTGTCTTGGACTGAATGCAAATTCCGAGACAAATGCAAATTACAAAATCACCCTTGAGAACATGTCTCAAGGCAAAATGCAAATTACAAAATTGCCTTCGAAAATACATATCTCAAAGCAATCTAAAATCTTAAGATAATCACGATGAACGGATCTCGAGGCAATTTGAGAAGTGCAAATCTTGAGGCACCTAAGTACATATCCCGATGCAAATTAATTTTTTTTAATAAAAAAATAAATAAATAATAAAAAAAATAAATAAAAAAAATTTAATAAAATAAAAAAATAATAATAATAAATATATATATATATAAATATAAAAAAAAATTGGTTACTTCGTCGTGATTTGAGAGAAGGTTGGTTGAAAATATAAGTTTTAATTAAAAAAATATTAATTAATTACAATTTTAAAATTTTGAATTTTTTATTTAGTTTTATCTTCATGCTGAGTTGGTTAGGATTTGATGGAGGAGAGGATAAGATCTAAGGTTTTCTTTAAAAGTGGGGAGGGATCGGCGAAGTGATAGGGTCTTTTTTTGGAGAGAGATTTTTTTTTAAAAAAAAAAGAAGAAAAAAAATTTTCAGAGAAAAAAAAGAAGACGAAGGCGGAAAGAAAGGTGCAAATCTCTCTCTCACAATTCGCATGTAAAAATCGTTCTTTCGTCACTGCTACTCGCCGTCATCGTGTTCATCGTTGATGCCACCGGCGTGATTGAGATAATGCCACCAATCACGCCGGATGTTGATCGTCGTCACCTGCTAATCGTTATTGTTGTGTTGTTTCTGTCGCCATGTGTCACGTCCCAGCCCCACAGCCGGCCCCACGGACAGATCGGCCGCATCCAATGGGACTGGGCCCCTCTGGGTGCAAGGCCTCAGCTTAACCTGGTCAAAGCCAACCCTAACAAGCAGATATGAACAGAACACAAAAGCACAAATAGGATACTGGAAACTGAAATACTACAAGTACGGACTTTAGCAGCCCTATAGAATACAAATACAACCCAATAGTTCGCAAATTACAAATACAGTCAGAATACAAGTCTTACACTCTTAAGAAGGTAATATAGAGATATTGATAAAAGCAGACAATACGATCCCCAGACACCCCCCCCCATCCTAGACTTGATCTTCTCCTGCGAGAACAGAATACACAGAGTGTATGAGCCACAAGGGCCCAGTAGGATCGCAGAAAACAACAGATATAACAGATATTGCAGAATAATAGCTCATGCTTCATACAGAATACAGAAAATACGCAGAATATTGGAATAATCTAAAAACACGAAAAACACGCAGAAATACATCTCCATGGCTAATAACAGAAATCAACAGCACGAGGCTGGATCTTCGACTATGAAGTCGGAACAGAACTGAACAAAATATCAATAGCCGTAGTCGGATCTTTGACCGCAGTCGGGGGGTAGCGCTACTACAGAAAATATGTGCACATGGCTAGGACTTACTCCTCCTAGTTGGGCGAGCCAGAAATGGAGATGTACTAAAAACCGCAGAAAATACGGAATACAGACAGAGGAATTACTGAATAAATAATGCAAATAAGAAAATAAATAAATAAACATAAATACCACGCAAATAAATAAAATGATCAAACAATGCAATAATTAAATAATAATTATTGCCAGAAATACGGAATTATACAGTGCGAGAGCCTACCTGGCTCCGAGCTACAGAGTTGGGTTCACCAAGTCCCGCGAACTAAGACTCGCTACAATAATCTAACCCAACAAAATAAACTACACTCAGGAATAATTCTCGGGCTGGGCCTAACTTATAACTATTGCCCGAGCTGTACATAACAGGAATTTAAACAACAAACTTTCTAAGCACCAAGGGATAAATAATTTCAAGATTCCACAGCCAAAGTCAGAACAATCAAGCACATAAATATATACACACATGTGAATAACAACTAATATAAATGATTTAAGAAGATCCATGCTTTAATATTTAATTGCTACCACACAAAAGACATACTAAAATTGTAGGATAAGTATGCATAATTAAATATATGTATATATATAAACCTATATAATTAACAAATCCCCTGAACAAAGCATGCTTACAAGGGTGTTTGCATAAGCTAAATCTAGATGTCATGATGATACAAATAATAATATAGTAAAGTAATTATACTAGAAACAAAACATGTTTACATGTGGCCATGCATGTTTACAAAAGTATAAATATACATATTTATATGATTATATACACCAAGCTTAAACTATTTATATAAATGTATATAACTAAACATTAAGATCAAGAGGGCAAGCTTACATGTTCATGCTTACAAACCTACATATAAAACCAAATTCTCATGCTTACAAGGAGGATAGGTTAAGCTTAGATGAAGAACACAATTATCATTAACCAAAACGAGACACACAAAAATCACAAGACTCAAGCTATTAATAAAACTCAACCAGACATTCTGAAATCTCACTAATAAAACCAACTCCACAATCAAACAAGCATGCAAAGATCTAGTTAATTAAAATCACCAGGCAGCTTAAACACTTAAACAAACAATACAAGAAGAACTCCAAACAAGCAAGAAGCATGCTGATCTCCATCAAGCTTCAATCACGAGCAAGAAACACCTACCTCTAATCTCTCCGAGGATCCGCCGGTGAAGAGAATCTCCCTCCAACTCCAAGCTTCAAGAGAAGAAAAAACTGGAAATTCAGCCTCCTGAAGATGCCAACAACAAGCAAGCTTGAGCTGGTCCCCTTAAAACTAAACAAAACACCACATGCCAATAATTCACTCATCAAGATCCGGTTTTTAAGGGCAAAGAGACAAACAATGGGGGGCCCGCTCACCAAAAGCTCAGTCAACCCGTCAAAGTTGAAGAAAAAGAATTTTACAAACATTACACCATGTTCATCGTTGATGCCGCCGGCGTGATTGAGCGGCTGAGATAATGCTGTCGATCATGACGGATGTCGATCGTCGCCCTTCACCTGCTGCCGCTCGTTGTCACTGCCGTTGTCTCTCTGTAAGATTAAAGGGAGAGGCTGAGATCAGATAAAAAAATCCCACCCATGGCCAAAGACTGAAGCCACTAAGTCCAGCTTCTCACCCGTCTTTACTTGTAGAACGACAAAACCCTAGAATTCTCTTCTCTAGATAAGGAGTTGGATCTCACCTCTCTTGATGTTGTCACCAAGTACCAGAATGGCCGCCGAGATCCTCAACAAGGCTCTGCAGTTGGTCATGTCAGAGTGCAAGTCCAAGGTGAAAAAAGTGGATATCTGTGAAAAAAGAGACGCCTTTATGAAGAGCAAATTGGAAATGTGTGCAAGAATGTGAAGAAGAAGATTGAGAGAGGAGTGGCTTTCTCTACTTGTGTCTCCGTGAACAATACTGTTTGCCATTTCTCGGCCCTTTGCTAGTGATGAGACAGTGTTGAAAGAAAATGACATTGCAAGAATTGATATGGGTGCCATATAGATGCCTTTATTGCTGTTGTGGCATATGCTTATGTTATTCAAGATGGACCGTTGACTGAGAGAGATAACTGGACATGAAGTTGAATCTTGACATTTCATATATATAAATATATATATATAGGGTTTTAATTTCAAGTGTTGGTTGCCCTTAAATATGATGGTGCTGTGATGATAATGCTGTGAGATGATGTTAATGATGAGGCCAATGATGATGCTTTTTCACGGGCATAAAAAAAAAATAAATAAATAATAAATGTATAAGAAGAAAACATGCATATGCATGAGATGAAAGTAAGGAAAAATTACAATAAAACCGGTCAAATTCTCTCGAAAGCCACGTACATATTAATATACAAATTGATAATTTGCATGCATTGAAGGCTTAAGTCAGAAAGCTTGTGATGATGTTATTCATATATGATATGGAAACATGCAGTTGTGTGCATACATGCGCTAAGCATGACATATTAAAATGATCAAATGCATGTCGTATGCTCACATACAATGGCAAGTCTATTGAAGAAAATGAAGTTGTTTTTGGGTAAAATATGATAAAAAAAAATTGGAAACATAATAATGAGAAATTGGAAGCATGGGAATAAAAAAAATAATACATATAAAAATAAAAAAAATTAAAAAAAATGATGAGAAGCATGCTTGCATATTTAAAGAAGAATTTAAAATAAAAAAAAAAAAATAAATAAATAAATAATAATAATGCATTCTATCATAATTATGCGTGACAAAAATATATATATATATATATATATATATAACACATGAATTTAGTTACGGTGATGATGCATTCTCAAGTGCACGAAATAAAATAAAAAAAAAGAAAAAAAAATTTGATTGAAAAAAAAGAGAAAAACATGCATACGTCTGAGAAGCATGTCATGCACAAATAAAAAAAAAAGCATACAAATAATAACAAAAAAAATGCATATACATATCTCTTCATGTGTACCACTTATTAAAATAAATATAATAATAAAAAGGGCTGGGCCCACCATGGAAATAAACATATATGCAAGCCCACCATGAAAAAGACATATATGCAAAAAAAAATAAAATAAATTTGATGAATGATGAGATTCACGTGCATAAGAAATAAAATTTAAAATATATAAAAAATTAATAATAAAAATGAGAAAGCATGCATACGTGCATGGCAAAAATATATATATATATATATATATATATATAAAACATAAAAATGATGATAAAAAAAATAAAAATGAGAAATATTAAGTGTGTCTGAAGAGCATGTTATGCATTCATATGAGCATGACATAAAAAATTGAGAGTAATGCATACGTTCATAATAAAATAATAATAATAAAAAAATTGATAACATGTATAAAAAAAAGAAATATGGAAATATGCACTACTAATCTCAAAGTAATGATAAGAATGCTTATCTCGAGGTAGTGGCTAGTTTTATCTCAACGCAGTAATGAGATATATATTGCAAGGCGATGATAAGGCATATGCAGTGATGACTTATTCATTTTGAGACGGCAACAAAAAAAAGATAGTTATGGCAATCAGGCAGGCAGCACAATGACAAGGCACAGGCAGCGGCGATGATATATATATATATATATATATAAGTGATGTAATAAATATGTTTATATAATAAAATAACAAGATTTATAATTTGCAAATCTTTCTTGCTTTTACTTGTATTTTTGCTCTTAATCGGAGGTTCCCAAGATACTAATCTGGGGTAATTAATAATAGAGGCTTGTCTCTATTAGAAATAGAAGAACCCACAAAACAAATATGATATTTGTGCTTCGATATACTGTTTGGTGTCTTTTTCATACTGTTAGACGCGTATTTTCAATCACACACTTCTGTTAAAATGAAATAGATATTAGATTCTCAGTTTGATACTAATTGAAATTGAACGCTCAAAATAATATTCGTGCAAAGTTTGGTGTTTACCCAAGATTTACCCACAAATGACCTATAAAATTTCATGAGAATTTTATGTGCACTAACTTTTTTTTATGTTTGAGTCAAGTCAACAAATCAATCCAACTAATCCGACTCCACCAACCAAACACGTTTTTAAACATGTTTAATATAGTCTTTCATTTGACCCAAAAGGCCAAACCATTACCTTTGAATCCAAACAAACGAAACCACGCATAAGCATATAAAACAATGGCTTCTTTCATAAAAAGAATGACAAGTTGACAACTCTTTGTCTATGTTTGACGTGATCCAAAACATTTTATTTTATTTGTTGATTGCTCAAATCATCTTTATATTTTAATTCACATACTTTAGATTTTTTTATATAAATATTAAATATAATATTTTTATAAAATTATTTATTTATCTTTTATTTTTCTTCTATTATAACTCTGTGTCCTTAACTTATATCAGTGAAGAAACCAAAATATAGTCTAGTGGTTTTCTACCTTTTTTGTGTTTGAGAGGTCTTAAATTCAATACCTCTTAAGCACAATATAAAAAAATAAAAGTAAAAAGATGTTTGTCGTCAATTTGTCAAAAAAAAAAAATACTCATATCTATGAGTTTAACTTAAATTTGTGTCCGACTACGGAACCAATGACTTTGTAAAAAAAAATTTAATTAAATAAATAAAAAGTAAGAAAAAAATAAAAAAAATAAAAAGGGTAAGAGAGTAATATTGCAAGAAGTTGAATGTGGGAAACTTCCCAAGGTCCTCCCTGTCAATCTGTCATGCATTTATATGAGGCATGCATTTCTTGTATCCCATTCATACATTTCTCCACAGACATTTGTGAGAATTTCTCTCTTTGATCTCATGGCTTGTCTCTCATTGTTTGTTTTATTTCTTATCTTTGTTGTCTCAGTATTCCCTCCATATTATGTCCATGGTACAAGCTGCATTGAAACTGAAAGGATAGCCCTTCTCCACATCAAAGCAGACATTAATCAGAGCGACGACCAAAGCTTGTTCTCTTCTTGGACTGGCCATAACTGTTGCAAATGGCAAGGCGTGAGCTGCAACCATGAATCCCGGCATGTCATCAAGCTTGATCTCCGACAACACCCTTCTAATTATATCTCTGATTATTATGACTTGCCACCAAGTAAGTTGAACTCTTCTCTCGTTCAACTTCACCATTTAAAGCACTTGGATTTGAGCATGAACAACTTCAATGACTCCCCCATCCCAGACTTCATTGGCTCTTTTGCCAACCTTGAATATCTTAATCTCTCCAATGCCGGATTCAGTGGTGTCATTCCTCATACCTTTGGAAACCTATCATGCTTGCGCTATCTTGATCTTAGCTCCAATTATGATCTACAAACTAATGACCTCCACTGGCTCTCTGGAATGACTTCTTTGCATTACCTTGACTTGAGCGGAGGGAGCCTTTCCAAAGTGCATGGTTGGCTTCATGACATTAACAGTGTGCTCCCCTCTCTTCGTGTGTTGAAACTTTCTAATGCTGAACTTCAAGGTGGTGGCATGTATGCTACTACCGATCTGCCTCATTATCTCAACTTCACATCTCTTCGTGTGCTTGATCTCTCTCACAATTATGGCCTGAACATCACTCTGCCTCAATGGTTGTTCAATCTCACTAGCCTTGTTTATCTTGATCTTTCTCAATGTGCTATGTATGGCAAGTTGCCAGTGACAATTGGTAACTTAAGTCGCTTGAGAGTCTTCAGCTTGTCTGGTAACTCTTTTAATGGAGTGATTCCAGAGTCCTTTGGATATCTTGGTAGCTTGGAGAAACTTGATTTGTCAATAAATGAACTCAATGGAAGCATTCCAGAATCTCTGAGCAATCTTACAAATTTAGTGTACTTTTTTTTTTGTAAAAGAACCTCAGGGGCTGTTTTATTGAAAAGAAGTAAATAAAACAAAAATACAAGGAGAAGAACTGAAAAAACAAGACAGACATTAAAAATTTAAAAACCGTAATCGATGAACGATTTCATAACCCTAACGAGGGAGGTCGCGACCAAAAAGAAACAAGTTAAGGTTAGAGGAGTTGGCTCTGTAGTGCAAGAGTGATCTGAGGGAATCATCCAAGTAGAGGGAATACAATGAACTTTAGGAAAGTTTTAAATCGGAGAAGAGATCGAATATGGGTAAATCGGAGAGTGAATCTCCACCGGGTGACAAGATCGGGATGTTCGAAAGCATAGAGATAGTTTCATTCGAATTGATGAAGATGTGCTTGATGTTCGAGAATTATCCGAGACGGATCAAGTGCAACAAATGAAGGGCGGAGATCTCATCAAAGCAGTAATTAGATTGAACCAAAGTGCAAAGCAACCCGCAAGAGACACAACATAATTAGAGTTTGATAGGAAAAACCTCGCAGAACTCATCAAGAAGCCGGATTGAGATTGGAATGAGAGAACAAGAACAGTCGTCAACGAATGGTGAAGTTGTGAAGGATGAGTTTTTGTCCCAAGCAAGGCCATCTGTGACAAGTGGTGTATTCCCCAGACATGGGAAAGAGCTCGACTGCACAATGAGCGGGGAATGTTAATAGGAGTATCTCGAAATATGGCATCACAGTGGATTTCCAAATGAACCAAGCGGCAGACAATGAGAGTAGATGTAATGACAGAGAAGTTCCCATTAGTGAGCCGAGAGCCCTCAGCAAACCCATTAGGGAAATAAATACTAGCATTAAGCTTCAAGCGGAGGAAGTTCCAAACCCGCTTAGTAAGACTCGCATTGACAAAAGGTGCTCGATTGTTTCAGGGAATAAGCCACACAAAATACAAGGGTTATCAGGGCCCAATCTCAATTGAAATAAGAAATTAGAAGTAGAGAGGCGCCCATGAAATAAGAGCCAAAGGAAATGTTTTAGCCCGAGGGCACATAAAGCAGCCTTCAGAGGACATGCCAACCGCACCAAGATTCGCATAGCATACCGTAATTATTCAAATGCTTTATAGACAGGTGGCGAGAATCTTGTGTCATGTTTAGTGGAGGGGTTCCAAACCCAATGATTGCGAGTGAATTGGAATCAATAATACTCGGAGGAGAGATCATGAAAATTAAAGTTCCGCCAAAAACATGAAATAACGTAGGCTCATTCCAAAGAATCACCACTAATGAAATCGAAATAGCAAGAGAATCAATATCGATATCAACATTAAGAAAGGTAGGCTTGAGGGCAATGGGGATCTCAAAGCACCAAGGGTCCCATAAAAAGATGTTCATCGTCCGGGATTAATGGAGTTAATACGACAATTAGGCTTAATTCGAGTAGCAATCCCTCGTGAGGTAGCGAAAAACCAGAGCACTTGGAAGGAGGATTGTTTCTCCAAAAATTAAAATCACCATATTTAGACCGCAAAATGTCCACCCAAATAGCATCACCATTGTTAAGAAAATTAAAAAAGTGTTTAGCCATCAGAGAATATTTAGCAAGAGAAAGATTTCTAATACCAATACCCCTCAAACCCTTTACTATCACTGATGATGTTCCAATTCAAGTTATGAATGCCCTTTCCATTCTCGCTTCTACACCATTTTCGCACAACTCCGAAATCTCGAGACAATGAAGTCGGAATGGGATATACTCGAAAGGGTATAGATGGGGGATAGAAAGAATAGTAGTATTAATCGTAATGGTTTTAGTCGCTTGAGAGAGGTAGTAGTTGCTCCATCTAGAGCAAAAGGTGACGAATCTTATCAACCAAGGGGTTAAATGAGGGAAGCAAGAAGACGCTTTAGGGGAAATTAAAATACCAAGGTATTTAAAAGGAAAGGAAGATTGAGTGAGATTGAGAATAGAGCAGATACGGGAGGAAACATGTTTGTTACACTAGGTTGGAAAGAAAATTTGAGATTTTGTGCGATTGGGTCGTTGACCGGAAATGTGATTATACAACTCTAAACACTCGTTGATATTCTAGCAGCCTTTCCTAGAGGCATTAGTTATAAGAATTAAATCATCAGAGAAACATAAGGTGGTTAAAAATTATGATTGTGATTCGGAGAAAACCAGGGATCAAGCCAGAAGAGAGACCGTGGTTGAGATTGGTGGTTAGGATCTGGGATACCAGGATAAAAAGGTAAGAAGAAATAGGGTCCCCCTGACGGACACCCCGAGACGAGGGGAACCAGGGGGAAGGATTGCCATTAATAAGAAGAGAGAAGGAGCAAGAGTGAAGGCAAGCCGAAATCCAAGAAATCCAGAGTGCAGGAAAATTCATGCGGGCAAAAACAGCAAGAATTGCATTCCAATTAACAGTATCGTAGGCTTTCTCAATGTCAAGTTTGATAAGCATCCTGGGGGGGTTTTTGATATCAGATTCTAAAGTATGGGCAATCTCTTGCACAGCAATAATGTTATCGAAAGAGCAACGATTGGAAACAAAGCCAGCCTGCTCTCGACCGATTAAACTAGGGAGAACAAGCTGCATTCGATTCGCTAAAAGTTTGGAAATAATTTTGAAATTAACATTGCAAAGAGATATGGGTCTAAAATCAGAAACACAAAGGGGGCGATCTTTTTTAGGAATGAGAGTGATGAAAGTTTTACCCCAAGACGGAGGGAGAATGGATCTTTCTAAAAAACAGCGAACAGCCATGAACAAATGATCCCCAACAATGGGCCAAAAACTACGATAAAACTCAGCGCTGAAACCATCAGGACCAGGAGACTTACCTGTGGGAAGATCAAGAAGAGTGAGATATACTTCCTCCTTGGTTACCTCCCGGACTAGAGAGCGAGCGATTGAATCAGTGAGGCGAGGCAAATTAACCGGTAGAAGATCGATTAAGATGTCGTTATCAGTGGCGGGGGCTGACCAAAGGTTTTTGTAGAAGTCCAAAAAAGCATCTTCAATACTAGAGTGATTTTGACAGCGGGAGCCATTAGCATCGATAACCTGAGAGATGAAATTAGTGTGAGCGCGAATGCGAGTAGAGGCATGGAAAAAACTGGTGTTCCGGTCGCCATCATTGATCCAAAGCATGCGGGCACGTTGGGCCCATTTAATACTACATTGATTCTGCAAAGAAGCGAAATTAGCATATTCTTGCATTAAGAGAGATTGGGAAATAGAATTGAAATCAGAATTCTCAAGATTACTAATGGTGATTTCACTGGACAAAAGGTCCGTCTCAAGCGAATTGACACCCGATCTATGCCAGTTGGAGAGTTGATAACGAGCGCGAGAGAGGAGATGCGAGAAAGCTTGTAAGGGATTCCCATGGGGATGATGTTCCCAAAACATCACAAACAAGACATCATGGCAACCTACAAAAATTCAACCAATTAATATCGAGGCGAAAAAAATTCTAGAAAGTACGGGTAGGGAACGGGGAAGAGGAGAGAAAAGAGGCGAGTGATCGGGAGAAAGACCGGGAAGATGATTAAGAGAGTTAGAAGCAAAGGAATTGGCCCAATCAAGGTTAAACAGACATCTATCAAGTCCGCCCAAACTGACGAGCAAGACCCATCTGATTGTTACACCAAGTAAAATGAGGGCCAGAGAAATTACTGTCAATCAGGTTATTAAGCTCAATAAAATTTCTAAAAAATCTAGCTTTACGATCATAGTAAGCAAATGTGCTACATTTATGCTTTCGAACACTGGAGAATAGTGTTAAAGTCTCCCGAGGATGAGCTGTGGGATATGTAAAGCGTAAAGTTTTCGAAAAGCTCACTCCACAAACAACATTGTTTACGAAAAACACAAAGAGTTATAGATAATCTGAAATAAGAAAGGTTTTAGAGGAGTTAATAGTAATAATGAGATGGAGAGCGGTTTAGACACGTAGATAGGGGTGACAACCCTAACGAGTTTAAGCCAAAGGACAATAATGCCGCCAGAGAAACCATCGGAAAGAATAGCGGCCCAATCCCAGTTTTTGGGAAGTTTCTGCGAGGCGTAAAAAGACGATCGATGTTAGCTCTGGTTTCAACAAGACAAACAACAGTTGGTTTGTGAGAACGCATAAGACGGAAGACACGAGTGGAGGTATCACGTGTAGAAATACCCCTGCAATTCCAGCAAATGATTTTAGTTGTATTCATGGAGAAACAAGATAAATAAGGAGGGAAGAGAAAGACTCCCTAGGAGCAGGGTTCGATTTCTCCAGGTTCCACTCTCCCCTTCTTGGGAGACAAACTGGGAATGTTAGACCCTTTCCGAACAAGAGAATCACCGTCTCGCCTCGGTTTGGTATTGAGCTAAAAGTCATATCATCATCCGGACTATCGGAAGGATCTCTTCCTCCGACATCTCATCGTCATCATCTTCATCAGAGAAATCCTCATCCTGACAGTCATCTTCTTCCATGCCCTCCACCTCAAGAACAGCAGAAATTTTCTCGACTAGAACTGAATGAGAACAAGGGTTTGGATGGGAAGAGGAGGTGAAAGGGGGCTGGAGAGAGGACCGAAGAGTGGGAGGTGGGGAGGTCTGACGCCTTGGAATGAAGCGCTCTGCTTTTTCTGGGGGAGGGTGAAAGGAGGTGATTTGATTGGTCATGATGGGCGGTGAGGCTTTGGGAGCAAGTATGGTCCCGTCTTGGGACTTGGTCATGCTGGGCGGAGAGACTTTGGAAGTAAGCAAGGTCTCATCTTGGGACTCGGAGAGGGAGGGGAGCGAAAAATCGAGGGGGAGATAACGGGCGATCTCTGAACCGAGGGATCAATGGGTGTAGGGTCTGGGGAAACAGCTGTCTCCACTGTAGGATTGATGTGAGTAGTGGGGGCCGCCCACTATGAGTGAAGGATCTACCGCCACGTGAGGGCTCGCGAGGAGGCGGATCCTCGGGGACGACAATCTCGGGACTCGGATCGGGTGCAGCACATCGCTGGTCGCGGCGAATGGAGCGAGCGCCCGACTGCCACGACGCAGAGTGTTACCACGCCGGCGGAAACCAAGAGCCAAGGGCCATAATCGATGTCGTAAATTCTTGCCGTCCAGAAGAGCCGACGGGGGAGCGTCCGGAGAGGGGTCAGAGTCATCCATTTGTTGATCCTCGACTCCTGATACCAAACTAGATCCGAGTCCGACTCGCCTACACCGGGTGAGACGGATTAGGTCTAGCGAGACCGGGAGTCGCGAGAAGAATTACAAGAGTTGGTCCCATGATCGATCAAACCACGTGAATAGCAAAAAGGTAGGTAAGCGCTCATACAAAATGATGACAAAGACTCGATGGTGATCGTCGCCTATCCAAAAACCTCTACTGAGAGGTTTGGACAGATCGACATCAACACAGATGCGAGCAAATTTGGATCGGGTAAGAGCAAAAGTGTAAATTCATCAACTTTTCGGAAGGGTCCTAAACCCGACTAGCAATGGCTTCCAAGGTCTCTCCTTCCCGAACTCAACAGAAGGTTGTGAAGTTGTATCCAAATAGTCGCAGAGGAAAGCTTAGCAAATGTGGGCTCAAGAACGGCTTCCACGGGCGAGAGTTGCAAGATAATTCCGTTGACCGACCAAGGTCCATCAAGAAGAAGGCTTTTGCATTGCTTTTCTGCGAAGAACAACGAATAAGAAGGAAGCCATTGGGAAGATCGGGATATAGAAATTTCACCGAAGGAACTCCATTTAGCAAGAAGATCGACTTTGACTTGCGAAAGGGGGGACTTGCCGAAGAGCTTCCCATAAAGAGCATGCTTTCGAAACTTTCAGACAGTGCTCGTTTCAAAGAATCACCATCAAGTTTGATGAAAAGTCGAAGTGTTTTCTTTGAGTTTGGAGAGAATATGGGGATTATTCAAGGGGAATTGTCTGAAGGTTGACGAAGGGAAGAGGCGACTTGAGCCCAAGACTTGGGTTGCGTCGGGGAAGGAGGAGGGGATCGAATGTCGGTCCCCGCTGCCATGGCAAGGGGGAGCGACTAAGAGAGAGGAGCAGGAGGTGGCGAAAGCGTAGTCGTTAACCGAGGGCGACTCGTCCCAAATGAAAGTTACAAGTGCTAAATTCTAGTGTACTTTGATTTGTCTATTAATAACTTTGGTGTTTGCCAGAGAGCATCGGGAGGCTGCAAAAGTTGGTGTACTTTGATTTGTCCTTAAACAAAGTTCAGGGATTGATGCCTGCAAGCATTGGGAATCTAAGAAACCTGCAATTCTTGGGTTTTTCATTGAATATGATTAGTGGAGTGATTCCCGAATCCTTTGGCAATCTCTCATTTTTGCAGCATTTTGGTGGGGCTGGTAACAATCTCAGTGGAAAATTGCCTGAAACTATAGGGAATCTTGTTCACCTTCAGTTTCTAGATTTGTCTCAAAATATGATAAGTGGAAAGTTACCGGAGAGTTTTGGAAATCTTAGCCAATTGCAGCAGTTGGAAATGCCAGGCAATGGCATCACAGGGGGATTATAAGAATCTGTAGGAAAGCTGTCTAGCTTGTGGGAGCTTGATTTATCAAACAACAACATTAATGGAACATTGCCAAAAAGCATGGGGAACTTATGCAAGTTAAACACCTTAGATTTTACAAACAATTCAATCAGTGGAACCATTGAAGATCTCGTTGATGGATTGTCTAAATGCAGGGAGAACAAGGAAGGTTTTGCTTCAGAAAATAGTGTTGGTCTAGAAACATTGCGTCTAGGAAATAACAAACTGAATGGAACAGTTCCAGAGACAATAGGCCTATTATCTAAGCTGAGTGAGCTGCGTCTCTCTTCAAATTGTTTAACGGGTGTCTTAACTGAATCTCATTTTGTTAATCTAGCAAACTTGACATATTTGGACCTGTCCTACAACTCGTTGCAATTGAATGTAAGTGAGAATTGGAATCCTCCTTTTGATTGTGATAAAATCATATTGTGTTCCTGCAAAGTAGGCCCTGTTTTTCCCTCTTGGGTCAGAACTCAAACACAATTGGAACAACTTTGCTTATCAGATGCTGGAATTTTAGGCAGTATTCCTGCATGGTTTTGGAATCCAACTGTCTCGGGAAGTTATTTTCTCAATTTATCAAACAACAATTTGGAGGGAAGGCTACCAACTTTTTTGAAAAATTACAGTTTTTTCCAAGTTGATTTGAGTTCAAACAGATTTGAAGGCCCATTACCAGAGTTTGATCCCACCTCTTTGCAAGTTATCTATCTCAACAACAACTCATTCTCTGGGTCTATTCCATCTTACTTTGGTGCTGCTACTTTCATTCACATTTTCTCTTTATCTGATAATCATATCAACGGAAGCATTCCGTCATTCTTTTGTAACTACTTACTTGTTATTGCTTGATGTATCTAACAATGATATGTCCGGAAGACTTCCACACTGTTGGAATTCAACATCTGCGTTGGAAATTTTTGATATATCTAACAATAATTTCATAGGTAAAATTCCTGATGGCCTTGTGTCCCTCACCAATCTCCATTCCTTACATTTGAGAAACAATGGCTTCTCCGGAGAACTCCCCTTGGCATTGAAAAAGGCCAGCAAGTTGCTAATTCTCGACGTTGGTGAAAACAAACTCTCAGGTAGTATACCAACATGGATCGGAGAAAACCTTTCATCTTTAATAGTGCTTCGCTTGAGATCAAATTTATTTGAAGGCGTCATCCCAAAGCAATTATCTAAACTCTCCTCTCTTCAAATTCTGGATGTTGCACAAAACAATTTATCAGGTTGCATTCCTCGTTCTTTCGGAGATTTCAAAGCAATGGTAGTTGCAAAGCACAGTGAATGATGGTCTTTGTTCACCATTTTGAACGATGTCAGTTCTTATATTGGATGGGACAGTATGCCAGATAGGTTTGCATACTCAGATTCTCTACTGATAACAGCAAAGGGCC
This sequence comes from Dioscorea cayenensis subsp. rotundata, assembly GCF_009730915.1. NCBI lineage: Eukaryota > Viridiplantae > Streptophyta > Magnoliopsida > Dioscoreales > Dioscoreaceae > Dioscorea > Dioscorea cayenensis. Next base: position 17,324,371 of record NC_052472.1, on the reverse strand, counting down.
TCCAAATGGAATACTTCAAGGTTCTATCGTTAGTCACAAGCATAGACTTATCAAGCAATAACCTTTCCTGTGATTTGCCTGAGGAACTGACCAAACTACATGGGCTGCATTTCTTGAATCTTTCTCACAACTTTTTCAGTGGAAAGATACCAGAAAGCATCAGTGACATGGAACAGCTGGAATCACTTGATCTGTCAGAGAACAATTTATTTGGTACAATTCCTTCAGGCATGTCAACTTTGAATTTCTTGAGCTATTTGAACCTATCCCACAACAATTTGTCAGGAAAAATTCCATCAGGTGGCCAACTTCAGACTTTCGATCAATCAGCCTATAATTGGAATCATGACCTCTGTGGATCACCTCTTCAGAATTGTGCTAATGAGACACATTATTCCCAAGGTGCTAACAAGGATGAAGGAAAAGGAGATTGGTCAGAGATGTTATGGCTTTACATAGGTCTTGCAATGGGATTCATAACTGGCTTCTGGATGATCATTGGTACCATTATTATGAAGAAAACAATAAGATTTGCTTATTTCCGATCCATTGACAAAGTATATGATTGGCTGTAAGTTAAGATGGTTATGTCCTCTCGGAGACTCAAATCAACTTCCTCAAGGAAGAACTATGGTCAGGCCTGAGCTTTTACTCTTTCATTGTTGAGGTGTATTTACATAATGTAGTATGAGCTGATTTTATGGCCTCCAGTAATATAAATTAATATAATAGAACTCTTATCTTTAATAATTTAAGTCATCGCACACACCATGACAACATCATTTTTTGAGACCATGAGATTTATATTGCAAGCTTTATAAAATGATTTACTAGTGCTGGATAATTTCCACAAGTTGTGCTTAAATTAAGAGGAGAGGAGGAACAAGATTTTTGACAAACATGTTGTATTTCATTTGCCTTTATCTTGCTTTTTTTTTTTAAATAAGGCTTCTTTTTTCTTTTTCTTTTTAATAAAAAAATCTATCTTGGTTTCTTAATTCAAACAAAAACCAGAAAGCATTAGCCCTAACTTCCTTCAATCCAAGCACAGGCTAATGAAATGATATCACCATAATGTAATCTTTAGAAAGCATTGGTCCTATCATCTCTTCTGAAAATATATTTCAAGTAAGATTGTTTGTTGTATATTATATTAAAAAAAAATTTATGGTTATTCTAGATAGTTGACTTTGCCGGCTCCAGTTTTACTCTCTTTTTTATGTGTTTTTTTGCCTTTTCTGTTCACTGTTCTTCTCATCTCTGGTGAGGATTACATGTAGTATACTGAAACAAATTGTATTTTTTTTAAGTAGATAAACCACATTTATTAAAAAAAAAAGAAGTACAAACGGATGCAAACAAGCTCAAACCAGGGCAACAAAAGAAGGAAAAACAAAAAAAGAATAAACTAGAGACTGAACCACCAGAAGTGGCCCAAAGATAGAAAACAGAAAACACAAACCCTAAAGAAGGAGAACCTATATGATCAAAATGAATAAACAAATTGTATTATGTGATAATAAAATACCAATGTCTTAAATCTATTTTTATTTGCATATCATAATTTGAACAATGCACTTCATCTTCACAATATTCATTTAGATTCCAAAACATATTTATTTAAGCTTTCAAAGATGCAAATTTATTCATTTTAACCATTGAAATAAACAAATTTGTATTTTACCTCTTCCATCCCACATCGATTGAGCAAACAAATACATATAATTCAAAAGTAAGCTCCCGTGATCCATTGATTCATCATATATAATCAAAATATTAAACCTTTTATGAAGAGATCTTTTGATTTATCACATACAGCCAAACTATCAAACTCTTTATCAAATAAACAAAACTACAATAACCAGGAACTTATATCTGCATTAAATTTTAATAATTCATTCAAATATTTCAATTTAATTTGACAAACAAATAGATATATGCCCCTCATGGGAATCCTCGATATTCAAATAGAGCTCAAATTCTGAAGCATAGAAACAGATTCAAAGGTAATGCATAAGGATAATTGATAAGTCATATTCAAGCCGAGTATCGGTAATCAAGTATTAGAAAAGTTTCAAGTCAAATTTCTTATAATTGCAACACATAACACATGAAACTAGAATTCCTTCTCACCAGCAAACCAACAAAAAAAAAAGTCATTAATGACTACAACAAGACCTAATGGTGCTCTAGACGATCCACCTGATAATAACAAAATATATGAGGTACAACAAACTCCTTGATTAGAGATAACACTGAAATGTGAAGCCTAAAGCTACACCTAGTCAATTGTTAGCTCCAGAAAAAAAGAACGGTACCCTTAAAAATACAAAAAAATTTAAATGCTAAGAAGTAACAAAATATCATCATAGAAACCCACTCTTAAAGCAACATAAAAAGGGTCGCCCAAAAGAGTTGCAAGGTATACTTCATTTAATATAATCATGTGCCCCATCAGATGAAATTCAGACAGCCTGCTGAAGATAGAACAGATTAACTGTTGATACGCGTCAAGCCGTCCATAAATATCATCTACAGCCGCAGAAAAGATTGATATCATCAGCTAGTAAGAAAGTTACAAGGAAAATAGCCTTCAGCTAGCATATTGCAGGAGATAATTAAACCAAAAATGCAGAACTACCACATGACATGAGCAACTATCAAATTACTTGGCAGGGAAAATAATACATAATCAAACAGCTAAAAGATTGCATTTCTGACGTAACTGATGTAAGATGTATGTATGTATGGTTATAAATGTATGTATGTACAGAGGTAGTTGGGTATATTTGTATCATTGACTTCTATATGTAGACCTAAGGTCATGCATGTTTCATACACTATGAATGAGAATTGATTCATTCCTTCTTCTCTCTTCTATCAACTGACAACTTGAGAATGATATGAGAGAACCAAGGCACAAATAAAGAATAACAAGGCTGATTTGGAAACATGAAAAGTTATTGAAACTAAACTAGCTAAATGTTATTTAAAATAATGCATAATATGCATATTGATATTGAAATTTTAGTTGCTCTCAAGACAGAAGAGTTAAAAAGAGTAAAAAAAGCTACAAGGACATATGTTCTGACATCAAACAATAGCACTAAATAATAAACAGACATACAATTTGCAGCACTTACCCAGTCAACTTGTATTTACATGTTGCAAGGCCTAGTTCACACAGTGTTATCATCATTAAGCTCATCGGCAGTAAATAGCCTGGTCTATCTGCGGAGCTATATGCTTTATCACAGTCCCAAGCTCTTGCTCAATCCAATATCTGCACAAGGACCCATCTCCAATGATTTAATAGAAAAAGAAAAAGAAAATATTATTAGGAGAAAGGTCATAAGATCAGCTTACAAGTTGAAGCGGTCTTCATATGTGATCAAATTCACTGGCAAACCAAGGTGACCAAATCTCCCTGATCGGCCAACCTAATAAAGTAGAAAATGCAAAATTACTAGAATGTTACTAAGATCATTATATATGGAAAGAGGTTCTATTCAAAATATTGTTCATCCACACAGCAGAGAGAAGACACATGGTAACACTATAAGGCAGAAGCCCTTCTATGCAAGGGAGATCAAGCAAGCTTTCTTATGTTCTTTTTTAATTTTTGCCGTAAGTTCTGGGAATATGATTGAGGTTAATGCAGTGGCCTTCTTTCAAAGCATATATGGAGCAGAGAAGATCTCCAAGTTCATGCCAATAACATTTCTGAATGGTATTTTCAAGTCATTCTCCAAAACTCTAGCGAACGGGGCGAAGCTGGCAATCAGAGAGCTCATTCAACCCACAACAGTTACATCTTTCAGCAGGTTGCAAACTGAATAATATTATCAAACCCCAGAAGAATTGTACAAATTCATGAATAGTCAGCCTCTCAGCAGTCAAAATGCACAGATACTTGGAACAGAATTATATATCCCATATCCGAAAATCATTTTGTTGTGTATGGCTCATATACACATGTAAACGAGTAGATGTGGGAACGGAGTGGAGTGGCATGACAACATCTGTCATATTGTGGGAGCATCAATTTGATAGGTTGGGGTGCGGGGGAAACGCCCCCGCGGTAGGATACAAGGGTAATTTGTATCTTATTAGGATTATGATTTTATAATCTTGTAATTTGTATCCGGATAGGATTTGTATCCGGATAGGTTTAGAATATGGATATGTTTAGGATCCAGATAGGGTTAGGATCCAGATAGGTTTGTATTTGGATAAATTTAGGTTTTACCTATAAATATTTGTAACCCTAGTCTTTTGTCTCAACCGCGAGGAGAGACGAGTGAATAAGAAGAATAGAGCTGCTCCACTCCCAAGGACGTAGGCACATTGCCGAACCTCGTAAATCTTGTGTGTTTTTATTGTCTCATTGCTCTCTTAATTTCCTCTGTGGATCCTCTATTTTTCCTAACAAGTGGTATCAGAGCGAGTTTTTCGCTGGCAGGATGAACTCTGTTACAAAATTCGATGTGGAAAGGTTCAATGGAACTGGGAATTTCGGATTGTGGCAGCGGAGGGTAAAGGATTTGCTAGTGCAGCAGGGGATGTTGAAAGCATTGGAAGAAACAAAGCCTCAAGGTTTGGAAGACCAAGTTTGGTTGGATTTACAAACAAAAGCTACGGCACTTATTCGATTGTGTTTGGCGGATGATGTTATGTATCACGTTATGGATCTCTCATCTCCGGTGATGGTCTGGAGGAAATTGGAGGGTCGATATATGTTAAAATCTCTGACAAATAAGTTGTATCTGAAGGAGAAACTGTACGGCCTGAAGATGCAGGAAGGTGCAGATCTGGTACAACATATCAATTTCTTCAATCACACAGTCAGTGATTTGCAAAGAATTGAGGTCGGGATTGAAGATGAAGATAAAGCTATGATTTTGCTGTGTTCTTTGTTGCGTTCGTATGAGCATCTGGTGACTACACTCACATGAGGGAAAGATACGCTCAAAGTAGATGAGATCACTACAGCGTTGTTAGCCCACAATCAGCGGAAGCAAAATAATGCTGAAGGTTCTCAAACAGAAGCGTTATATGTGAAAGGCAACCAGGAAATGAGGAGAAGGCAAGGGAAAGATGGTTTTAGCAAAAGGAATCCCAAAGTCAGAAGATTTGTTCAATGTTATAAGTGCCAACAGATGGGGCATATTAGGAAAGAGTGTCCAAGCAGGAAGCAACAGATTGATGAAAGGAATAGTAATTCATCACAGTTTGCTAATGTGATCCAGCGTGGTGATTCAGATTGTAGTGATGGGGATCTGCTTTTGGTTTCATCATGTCAAACCTCAGATTCATGGATTTTGGATACAGGATGTTCGTTTCACATGACATGGAACAAGGACTGGTTTGATTCATACAAATCAGGGGATTTTGGTTTTGTCTACATGGGCAATGATAAAGCTTGTGCTATTCCTGGAAAAGGGCAGATCAAGATTCGGATGTATAATGGTGTTGTTCGGACTTTGTGTGATGTTTGACATGTTATAGAATTAAAGAAGAATCTGATTTCTTTCGGTACTTTGCATGGAAATAGTTTTGGCTATAAAAATGAAAAGGATTGCATTGCGGTGAGTAAGAATGGTTTGATAGTGATGAAAGGAGAAAGGAGTGCAAGGAATATGTACACGCTGATGGGAAATACAGTTGTAGGTGGAGTTGTTGTTGCAGTTACAAAATCAGATCAAGGCAATCACTACTGGAAGTTCAAGCATTGCTTGGACTTGATCAATGTCTCTAATGCTAAAGAGACATGGCACTCAACCTATTTCGAAGATAAGAAGCTCCCTGGTTTATATCTTCATGGGGTATATTCGCAATGTGCCTACGTCCAGATAGGGTTAGGATCCAAATAGGTTTGTATTTGGATAAATTTAGGTTTTTACCTATAAATATTTGTAACCCTAGTCTTTTGTCTTAACTGTGAGGAGATACAAGTGAATAAGAGGAATACAGCTACTCCACTCCAAAGCTTGAGAATACCATACTTGGAAATCAGGATATCCACCCAAAAAATGTGCTTGCAATTTAAATTGTTCAAAATATTTTTCATTATCAAAGAAATTTTGGCCAACCGAAGATTCCTCATTCAAATACCCTCCTCAGATTTTGAAAGCATAGCGTCTTGCCAGTTAACAAGAGGTATACCACTACTATTGCCACCACTGGCCCAAAGGAATTTCCTAGCACAAGTGGAAAAATTTTATCAAGAATATAATCCAGGGATTGGGTAGACAGAAAGGTAGTACACAGGCATTGCCATAAGAATACTTTTAATCAGAACATCTTTCCCAGGTTTAGAAAGTTTAGATCTATTCCAGCCCCCAACAATCTTATTAACCTTGTCCACCATGGATTGAAAACAGACAAGACAAGCTTTTTGAAAGATATGAGAATGCCCAAGTAAACAAAAGGGTAGACACCAATGTTGATATTCAGAATGGACTTAAGGCTGCTGGCTACCCTTTTGTTAAACCAATGAGGAAGATAAATGTTGGACTTGGAGAGGTTTGGAGTTTGCCCATTCAGAGAGCTATAGATGGATAAACAAAGTTTAACATTTCTGGCCACTCTTCTAGTGGCATGGGTAATTATGATTAAATCATCGGCATACATTAGATGATTAAAATTTCTTGTCAAAGTAGAGCACCAATCTGGGATAAGATCAATGGATCGAGCATAATTAAGCATATGAGACAGATTTTGGGAAACAAGGATGAATGGATACAGGGATAGAGGATCCCCCTGTCTCACACCTCTCGAAGGCTTAACCCATTGAGAAGGTTTACCATTAATGAGAAAAGAGAATAAGACTGAATCGAGACAACCTTTTATCCAAGAAATCCACCTGTTAGGAAAACCCATATGAGCCAAGATGGCAAGAATAACATCCCATCTTAAAGTGTCATATATGCCTTTTCAACATCAACCTTGATTAACATCCTCGGGGGGTTACGACGATCATGATTTATAGTGTGTACAATCTCTTGGATAGCAATAATGTTATCCAAAGGAGTAGGACCAGCTATGAAACCACTTTGCTCATTACTAATAAGAGTATCAAGAAGAGGTATCAACCGATTGGCCAAAATCTTAGTGATTATCTTGTAGCAAACGTGGCAAAGAAAGATAGGGCGAAAATCCGAAACCTTCCTAGAGTGCTCTTTTTTCCGGATTAAGGTCACATAAGTGTTTCCCAAAGATCTAGGCATTATGGCAGTAGAAAAGAAGTACCTAACAACATCAAATAAAGCATCACCAATGTCATCCCAAAAGAATTTAAAAAACTCAACATTGAACCCATCTGGCCCAGGACTTTTGCCATCAGCAAGAGAGTTAAGAGCATAGAAAATCTCACCGTTAGAGATATCCTTAATTAAAGAATCACAATTAGCAGAACTAAGGGCACTCAAATCATGGGGAATAGCATTAAGAACATTGCCAAAGGAATTGGGATAAGGATCTGCCCAAAGATTGGAGTAGAAAGTAATAAAGGCATCTTCAATGTGATCTGGATCCACAAGCATCAAACCCTCCTCATTAATGATACTGGAAATCCTATTATTATGATTGTGAATACGAGCAGAATTGTGAAAAAATCTAGAATTTCTATCTCCATCTTGAACCCACATCAAGAGGGCTCTTTGGGCCCAACTAATTGAATTCTGTCTAAGCAGAGCATTGTAATTGTTCCGGAGGGTCCTATAATTCTCAAACTCAGATTCAAGAAGCGGATTATTCATGTCATTAGTTTCCAAATTATGAAGATGTAACTCAGTGTCCCTAATCACTGAATCAAGAGCACTAACACCCAAGGCTTTCACATGCTGAAGAGAATATTTGATACGATTAAGCATATGAGCAAAATTATGCATAGGAAAAGAATGAGCATTGAAAATAAGAGCATTTCGGACAGTACATAGGCATTCCTCATGTTCAAGCCAAAAGTTCTCGAAATGAAATATTTTATGCTTGAAACTAGAACTATTAGAAGAATTTAAAAGAAAGGGAGAGTGGTCAGAAGAAATTCTGGGCAGGTGAGTAAGCTTAAAGCAATTAAACATACCAGACCAATGAGTGTTAATCAAGCAGCGATCCAAGCGAGCCCAGCGCCGAGCATGCCCCAATTACCCATTGCACCAAGAGTAAATATTACCAATAAACTCAACATCCAAAAGGGTATTATTAGTAATGAAATCAGCAAAAAGACGAGCCTTGCTGGCATAGTACCGAAAGGGGACCCCTTTATGCTCACTAAGCATAGTAATCGAATTAAAATCCCCAATGATAGCCCAAGGAGTGTTAATAAAGGAAAAACTTGATAACTCCTTCCACAATATCTTTTGAATCATAGTACGATGACCATTGTAAACTACTGAAAAAATCCAGGTTTTGTGAAAACTTGGAGTGAGGACCAGTGCATAACTAGTTTGGATTTCACAATTGGCGTGATAAGACCAATCTCCCTCCGCCAAATGCATATGATCCCGCCCGAATAGCCATCAACTTCAATAGCAGCCCATCTCCAATTCTCAGCAAAACTAGTGCAAAAAAGGTCAATTCGAACAGCATCAGCTCTAGTCTTGACTAAGCATATAAGATGAAGCTTATAATAACGAATAAGTTTTCGAATACGGTTCTGTGTGTCCATCCCTAAAACCCCCCTATAATTCCATCAAATTATATTAATCTCAATCATCATAAAGTAGTAAGAAAAGCAATTAACCAATGAATAAAAACAAAACCAATAGAAACAGGTAATCTGATGGTTGAACCCCGCTAGAGTCTGAATCCATTCTTCCCTTTTTGTGGGCATTATCAGCCGAAGCTTGGATTTTAAGAACAAGAGATTTTTTCCTCAAGACCTCTTGAAATTGTCCCAAAGTAAGCTGATCATCTGGTTCATCAATGTCATCCATCTCCCCATCTGAGACATCCGGTTCAGAGGAGTCTTCCATCTCTTGATCTATTTCATCCTCAGATCCACCATCCCCTATTCAAGGCTTCAGTTACTCTATCCACAGTTGTTTCATGCTCTCCATCAACCTCACAAGTCAAAGGATCGGGGGACAGAGAGGACCTTCGAATAGGGCTAGAGTTATCTGTTCCGAAGGGCTCCGGGCATCGTGCTGTCCTAACACCATGATTCCCTCCCCTAGCTAAATGGATAGAAGCCTGGCCTCTAGGAGAAATAGCTGTACCATCCGTTGGGATCCCCACACTCAACTCTCGACCGTTGGAAGAAAGAGTTTTTGAGGGTGGCTCCACACTAGTGCCTAAGTCTCCCATTAAGGCATCAGGTGGATGGGAAGGGATAGTGCGCTCAATAGTGTAACGGGAAGGAGATGAATCAATATTCAGCACATGGGAACTAGCAAGTTGACCAGCTTTTCCTTCCCGACCACGTGCCGATGAAGAGCCACGGTTCATCTCCACGTGTCAAGGTGGCTTTTAATCATCTGCCACGTGTCTAGAGCTTTCAATCGAAGCCACCTGCATGTCACGTGAGGGCCCAATTCTCCCTCGGCCTCAGCCATGTTCATGGCCACGCCCACGCCCACGCCGGCGCGCCACCATCATCCAAGAACCAAAGTCAAGATCTTCAATCACTTCTTCCGTTATCTGTGGTGCAGGCTCCTGACCTTCAATCTCCATTGCCATCTCCTGCATGAACTCCCCCGGTAACATCCCTTTCTCCGGCACCATCGATGTTCGAAACTCGGATCGGGTACCAAAGGGGATACTACCATGAGGGGTTTCATGCCGGTGATCGCAAGAGGCATCTCCATGACCAACTAAACCACATCAATAGCAGAATGCCAGCAACTTCTCATAAAGAATGATAACAAAAACTCTTTTATTATCACCCTCAACCCAAAACCCACGTTTTAAGGGTTTGGAAAGATCAATCTCGAGCATATTCTTGCAAATCGGGTTCTTGATAATGTTTCTATATGTTCATTAACTTTGAGGAGCTTCCCTAATGTTTCAATGATAGATTCCAACGATTCACCATCCTAATAATCTACAGGAAGGTTGTGGAGCTGTAACCATACCGCAACTCGTGCGAGTTTAGTATGGGCCAGTTCAAAGCAAGGATGCCATGGGAACAACTAAAGTGTGAGTCCTCCTACTGTCCATGGACCTCCAAAAAGAACCTTCTGCATCGCCTCATGAGAATCACAATGAATAAGTAAAAAGCCATTCGCCTCATGAGAGTGGTCTTTGAAGACATAGAGAGACGGAGGCATGAATACAGAGAAAACAGAGGCTAGGGATTTCATATTAGCATTTCTAAGAAAAATAAATACACATAAGGGGTTTTTATATAGCTAGGTTTATACAAGAAAAGTAAATAGACTAAAATATCCTTATATACTAACATAATAATAATATATGCTAATATATCCTTATATACTAACATAATAATATATGCTAATATTCCCCCTAAAACTCACAATGCCACAGCGATAAGCATCGAGAGTTTTTCTGATAACAAACGGAATCACGAAGCTGAGTGTGCTTTTGTAAAAATATCAGCAATTTGGAGAGAAGAAGGAACAAATGGCAATGTGATGGTGCCAATCTGTAGATGATGGCGAGTGATATGAGAATCAATCTCGATATGCTTGGTGCGCTCATGAAAAACTGGATTACGTGCAATCTGAATAGCACTCTGATTATCACAATATAGCGGAGTAGGGTGACAAAGAGAGAAACCCAAATCAGCAAGCAACCAGTGTAGCCAAACAATTTCACAAGTAGTCAAGGCCATGGCACAATACTCAGCTTTTGTAGAAGATCGAGAGATGACATCTTGTTTCTTGCTCTTCCACGAAATAAGTGAGTCACCGAGAAAAATACAAAATCCAATAGTCGACTTGCGATCCGTAGGATCACCAGCCCAATCCGCATCAGAGTAAGCACGCAACTCTAATGATGATGTAGAAGGAAACCGGAGGCTCTGAAATTGAGTGCCCCGAAGATACCTGAGAATACAAAACACGGCAGCCCAATGAACGATAGTAGGGACAGTGACAAACTGACTAACCACTTGAACAACATGTACAATGTCAGGGTGAGTCACAGTAAGATAAACCAAGCTGCCAACAATAGTACGATAAAGACTGGAATCTGCCAAAGGGGTACCATCCTAGGGAGAGTATCTAGCATTAGTCTCATGGGGAGTATCAACGGTCCGGCTATCAGTGAGTCGAGCATGCTCAAACAAATCAACTATATACTTTGATTGAGATAAAAGATAGCCTTTCGAGGAATAGGCAACCTCAATTCCCAAAAAATAATGTAGAATACCCAGGTCTTTCATAGCAAAGCAACATGCCAATTCAGACTTCAAAGAGTTAATTCCATCATAATCATCACTAGTAATAATCATGTCATCAACATACAAGGATAATAGAATACGACCTACCATTGTACACTTGATAAATAATGCCAAATCATGGTAACTAGGAAGAAAGCCAAGCGAAGCGATCACAGTGGTAAAACTTCTCAAGTTAAGCACGTGGTGATTATTTGAGACCGTAAAGAGCTTTACGAAGCTTGCAAACTTCACCTGACTGATGTGCAACACCAAGAGGAGGTGTCATATAAACCTCTTCATGAAGATCGCCATTCAAGAAAGCATTCTTGACATCCATCTGAGATATTCTCCATCGACAAATGGAAGCAACAACAATCAGAGTACGAATAGTCATCATTTTGGTAACAGGAGCAAAGGTTTCTTTCATAGTCCATGCCATACTCTTGGAAGTAGCCTTTAGCAACAAGTCGGGCCTTGTACCATTCAATGGATTCGTCAGATTTGGTTTTAATCTTATACACCCAACGAGAACCAATGGCATGTTTTCCAGGCAGTAGCGGAACCAATTCATATGTATGAGTCTGGTGTAGAGCAGTAAGTTTCTCAGCCATAGCAGTATGCCAAAGATGATCACGAACTGTCTCTCTGTAGGACGAAGGCTTAGAAAGATGATGAATAGATGCAACAAAAGAAGCAAAGGAGGCAGAATAGGATGAATACTCAAAGTCAGGTAGTTTAGTAGACTTACGGATACAAGTAGACTGACATAGAGAAGGAGTATCCGCAATCTCATCCAGTAATTGGGTGGTCGTAAGAGTAGGGATATGAGAGGTGGATGTCTCATGAACCAAAGTATCAGACAGAGCTTCAGTGGGGTCAGCATTGAAGGGATCAATACGAACAAGATTTGATTGTGTTATATGATGTGAACTAGAAGGAACAGAAAAGAAGGGCATATGCTCTAAAAACACAACATGACGTGAGACATACAATTTTTGACTAACTGGATCAAAACAATGATATCCCTTTTGACCAACACCATAACCCAAAAAGACACACAAAGCTGACCGAGGAGATAATTTACTACGCTCAACATGAGGTCATAGAACAAAACAAGTACAACCAAAGATGCGCAACGAGGAATAATTAGGTGAATGACCATACAACTTCTCAAAAGGAGACAAACCTAAATTATGAGAGATTGGAATTCTGTTGATCACATGAGCAGTAGTAAGGACCGCTTTCCCCCAAAATGCACTAGGAACCTCGGCTGACAACAAGAATGAACGAGTTGTTTTAACTAGATGGCGATGTTTCCATTTGGCAACACCGTTTTGTTGAGGAATGTCTGTACACGAGGTTTGGTGGATAGTCCCATCAGAAGCAAGTAACTGAGAAAATTTGTTAGAAGTGTATTCACCCCCAAATCATACTAAAAGCATTTAATGACAGATGAGTGTTCGGTCTTCACAAGAGCTCGAAAGTTACTGAATATGGTAAGAAAATCAGACCTACGTTTCATAAGATAAACCCAAGTATAACTAGTGAAATCATCAATAAACAAAACATAATATCTAGAACCCCCTTTTGTGAGTACCGGAGAGGGTCCCCATACATCATAATGCACAAGATTAAACGGTGCAAGGGAAAGAGAAATACTTTGATAAAAAGGCAAGGTTGAAAATTTAGCCAATTTACAACCACTACAATCAGAAATATCATGACTGTCCAAATGACCTAAAGCTCCAGTAGAAGTTAAAAACTTTAAACGAGACGCAGAAACATGACCCAAATGAGAATGCCAAAGATAAAAATCAGAGGACGAACAACTCAAACGAAAAGATGACAAATCCACATTGGAGGCAGCAACATCTGATACTTTGAGCTCATCTAATATGTAGAGTCCCCCTTCCCTACGGCCTGTCCCAATCACCTTCTGAGAGTGCGGGTCTTGAACACAACAATTGGTAGAAGTAAAAAGAACTGAGAGACCAGAATCACATAACTGACCAACAGATGCAAGATTTAAAGTTAGACTAGGAATATGGTATACATCTGAGAGAGATAAACGGGATGTGCGGACAGAACCAACGCCTGCCAATGGCATTGAGGTACCATCGGTAGTCATGATAGACAAAGATGGGGCAGAATTAACAGACACAAAGGAATCAATATCATAAGACATATGATGAGAAGCTCCTGAATCCAAGATCCATAAAGAAGAGAATGTACCTGAGGTACCACATAAAGACAAACCTTTTTGTGAGGAGGCCGACATGGCTTAAGGCTGAGAAGCAAGGAATTGTTGAAACTGCTCAAACATATAGGGATCCAAAGAGGGGGCAACAACAACGTGGTTGGATAGAGGTGGACGATGCATCCATGGAGCAATTTGCGGCGGGCGTTGTTGTTGTGGTGGTGGTTGTTGTTGTTGTTGTTGTTGTTGTTGAAGTTTGCTTTTACTCAACAATTTTGGACACTGAGCCTTCCAATGACCCTTCTGCTTGCAGAAAGCACATTCATCCAGAGAGACTTTTATGGGGTAGCAAAGACAGATGGAGTCATAGGTGTGACAGACCCCTTATCTGACTTAGACTTGAGCCGAATTTCCTCTGATAGTAGTTCATTAACCACTGAATCAACAGATGGAAGAGGAGAATGATGTAGAATTATCCCACGCAATTCCTCGAAATCATTCCGAAGGGCCATTAGAAACTGTACCAGATGCTGTTCTTCTCTGCGAGCAATATACAGGTCAAATCCTCGCAGCGTTGTAGACTCAGTGAGAGCCAATTGATCCCAGTGATTAGACATGGAAGAATAAAACTCTTGGATACTCATATCATTCTGCTGAAGTGCGCAAATATCTGTCTCTAACTGATACTGCTTAGCGAAATTAGACTGTGTGTACAATCTAGCCAGATGATCCCAGACCTCTTTTGCCGTCTCGTACTTAGCCAATTGAACACCAATGGGGTGGATAATTGAATTGTTGATCCACGTGATAATCTTTGAATTATCAGCCTCCCAGATGTCAACCAAGGCCGCATAATCGGTGGCCTTATCATCTGTAGGTTTAACCCGCACACCTGTAACATAGCTCCACATAGATTTTCCATGCAAAAAATTCTTCATAACATAACTCTAATATGTGTAGTTTTTACCATCCAACTGAACATTAATCGACTGAAGCGAATCATCCTTACGACTAGCCATGATGAAAAAAAAAACACAGGTACGAAATCCCCAAATCAATAGAAATCGAAAAGAAAACCCTGAATTGACAGGATTCAGTCAAACGAACGTGGGCAAAGACAAATCAGAGGGAAAATTTCTTCAATCAAAGCAAAGAGAAGAATCCATTAACCTCTCTCTAATACCATGAAGACATAGAGAGACAGAGGCATGAAGACAGAGAAAACAAAGGCTAGGGATTTCATATTAGAATTTCTAAGAAAAAGAAATACACATAAGGGGTTTTTATATAGCTAGGTTTTTACAAGAAAAGTAAATAGACTAAAATATCCTTATATACTAACATAATAATATATGCTAATAGTCTTCACATATTCGAATGCTGGAGTCTTACGAAAGAGCTTCCCATAGAGTGCATATTGGAATCTTTGTTTAGCTCGAAGTTGACATTCTTTATCCATCTTAAGAACTTCACTGATGGAATTCTTAAGTTTCTGAGGATTTGCAGGTCAATATAATGGGTGGTATTCGGTTTGCGAGAAGATCCCTTAGCTATCTCTGCCCATGAAGGAGTTGGAGGTGGTTTCCCACTCTCCATCTCTTCAGAGGATAGAAACTAGCCTGGGGAGTATGAAGGAGAACACAGGGTTTCTACAATGAAGGGAGAAGAAGGAAAATGATAGTTTGCAGAGTTGAGAGTATAGTTTATGGCTGGGCTTATCCAAGGAGGAATATCAGGTGATTTTTGCCATATGCAGATTCGTCGCGCTTAAGCAATAAAGAGAGTTACAAGATGAAAGTCAAGTAGATAAAATAATAATTTAATATAAATGTAATTAACTTATAAAATAATTGGATTAAATATGAATGCCTTTAAAATTTAGGAATTTATTAGGTATTGGGGAAAAATATCAAAGGATTATTAGGATATTAATTCTGAATTTGATAAAGAGGGTTTTAGTTAAGTGACACCCTAAAATTACAAAAATAAATAATGAGACTTAATTAATCAAAAATTAATTATCACTATTTATTTATTTATTTAATTTAATTTCAAAAGAGAGTAAATGCCTTTAAAATACATAAAACTAGGCAAATTCCCCGACTTCCTATCATAGTTTTTAAAATTTTGAGTGAGTTTTGTGGCAATATCATATACAAAAAATGCTATAATTAAACAACTCTTGCAATGAAAACTGTTGTATATCTTGGATTTTCAAGGTCTTATGAATATTTATTGCACAGATAAATAAGTAAATAAGTTGAATTAAAAATATCATAAGTAATATAAACAAAAACTTAAATGTAATAAAAAAAAATGTAAATTTGTTTCTTGAAACAATCTAGGAGCAAATTATATAGAGGTTTTGTGGCAAATATTGTATATAAAAACAATATAATTAAAAAACTCTTGCAATGAAAATTACTCTATACCTTTGATTTTAAAAGTCTTATGGGACATTTATTGCACAAATAAATAAGTGCAATTTAATTTTTTTCAATTATTAATATCATAAGTGATATAAACAAAAACTAAAATGCAATGAAAAAAAATTTAAATTTGTTCCTTGAAACACTCTGGGAGCAGATTATACAGGTTTTGGCAATATCATATATGAAAAATAATATAATTAAACAACTCCTATAATGAAAACTGTTGTATACCTTAGATTTCAAATGTCTAGTTATGGACATTTATTGCACAAATAAATAAGTGAAATTAAAAATTTTCAATTATTAATATCATAAGAAATATAAACAAAAAATTAAATGTAATCAAAAAAAATTTTAATTTGTTCCTTGAAATATTTCTGGGAGCATATTATACATCTACTTTAATAATATGTATAGATACTCATAATTATTACATATAAAAGAGTGTAACTGGTATTAAACATTAAGTTAATATTCACACACATGTTTCATCTTAGTTAAAAAGAAAAAATTAAATTAAATTAGAGAAAAATCAGTTGGCTTGTTGGAGATGTCTATTTCCCAAGAAATAGCTAATGTATCAAAGGCAAAAACACCCCTAATTACATGTCTAATTTATAATTTTAAATAGCTTGAAAGTATATGTGGGAATAGTTGGTACGTTCACTTGACTCAACAAACTTGTTTTAGAAATTTTAATAAGAATTAGTACCCATAAAATTTCCCCTGGCAATTGGGATGAAGTGCAAGCGCACATATTTTTGACACTAGGTGCTAAGCACCCCCCATTTAAAATTAATAGTCAATAATGTGCACTGATGTGGAGTGCATTCGCAAGCTCAACAAAACAATTTCAGGTCTCTCCAAAACAAAAATTTTACGTAAGAGACTTGGTACCAATAGACCAAGAGGTCATTGATGCAAGTGCACATAAAATGTTGAATTTATTGAATTAATGACTTTTAAAAGTTCTAGACTCTAGTTATTATATATTTCGACTATGAAATGAAAAACATTCACTTTTTCTCTCTAAACTATAAGAGTTAGTTTATTTCCATATTTTTTTTTAATATAAACTCATATAAATACCTTATCTAATTGTGCCTACTATATTCAAAGAAATCCAAATAAATAAATATGTATAGTTCAAGTGTCAAAAACAAATAAAATAGTATATTTAAAAAGTTTAAATTGACTTTTTTTAGTTTTTGGAGAAAAACAATAATAGCTTAAATTTAAACCCGACTTTTGGCTTTAGCAAAAGCATACGAAATACATTAATTCAAATAGTATTAATATAATATGATTTTCCCAAATAAATTTTACTTAAAAAAAAATAATTATAACTTGAGTTAAAGGAAATGAAGATGCTTTTTACGTAAATTATGACCATTTGTTAGCTTATTATATAGTTGCCCATTGTAGATTTCACAAGAAACTTGATTTTTTTTTTATAAAAATAAAAAATTTATGATTCTATGGATGATAAATAGTACATAGTAACGCACTAATCTCATCCATGTAAAACTTGCCTAGTATATACTTTAGTCATTCCAGTATGACTCTTTCTTCAGCAATTGGTTTGTTTTCTTTTCTCTAAAGCTATGACTATGAGAAGTAGTTTTTTTTTTAAATAAAAAAATATGATATTTTATTGGATTAAAATAATCAGTGAGAAATTTTGCGATTTTAAGATCTCATGTGATAATATAATATTAAATCAATGACTTAGATTCATTTTTATTTCCATATGCCACACATAATTAATAATTTAATACAGTGCACCAGTATAGAGGAAAAATCACTGTCACTAATGGTCTTGAAAATTTTAATTATTTTTTGTTTTGGTTATAAAAAAAAATTCATTTCAACTGTTAAAATATAAAAATTTCTTTATTTTAATTTAATCAATGAACTATATAAATTTGTTCATCTTGCTTCATCTATATAACATGGTATAATTCTCTAAATAGTCCCTCTATTTTTTCAAACTTAACCTTTTAGTCCCTCACTTTAAACTATAACATTTGAGTCCCTCTACTATGTTTAAGTAAGCCATGTTAATATCTATTTTTGATGGTTTAGGGTTAGGGTTTAGGGGTTTTCGACATGACTAAATTAAAATTGTAAATGGACCAAAATGTTATAATTCAAAGTAAACGGGACTAAAAAGGTAAGTTTGAAAAAGTAGAAGAACTATTTAGGGAATTATACCTTATATTGCAACTGGGATGTTGTTACACATAAGACACATTTATTTAATTACATGTTAGACAGAAGAGCGAAAATAAAAAGATTTTATAATTTATGAATCAAGATAGTTTTCATTGTTTATGGACAATGACCCAAGCTTTAAAGACTGATTTTAATTTTTTTTATCTTTTATTTTACAAAATCTTACACCAAAGACGAAACCAAGGGGGTCTAGCGGGGGCTTAAGCCCCCCTTGGCACTGGCGATCCTGTTATTTTGATCAGAACCAGCCCCACTTAGCCATCGATGGTGGTCCATCTTTCCTTTGGCCATAGGTTGCAGCTCCTTCCTCCCCAAGGCTGAAGGGCCAAGCTCTCAAGACGGCTTCTAATCTCTTCTCCTTAAATTTTGCTTCCGGGTTTAAGCGTTGGTGGTCACTAAGATTTGGTAGTCAGCTGGCTGTAGTGAAGGAAAAAGAAACCCTAGCCAGGATGAGAATTTGGAATCCATAGGAATCATTAGATTAGATTGGATTGCTTTTAATGCCTCGTGATCTGTATAAGTTACATTGGATTGTATTGTTTTTAATGTCTCGTGTTATATACAAGTTACATTGAATTGGATGTTTTTTAATACCTCTGTACAAGTTACATTGGATCTATGATTCAGCCACCAGATTTAAATCAATTATGTTTGAAAATTGGAATTGGTGGCCATGTGTTGTGTGTAAGAATTATGGGCCAGCAGACTTATGTTTTATGGATCAAAGAGGCAAGGCAACTAACAAATTTAAACTAAGTTATGAAAATTTTTGGTATTGGTTTGGATCCTTGCAATAATGTACATTGGTTGGAGATAATAGTGAGTATATTAGTATTTTTTTCTTTTGTTGGATCATATATTGCTTTTTAATGTAAATGAAAATGAATGTATAAAATTTTGGGTGAAAGACGTAGAACATGATTGGTAACTTCATTCTTGTGATACGACTACAATGTGTTTGATTAAATGCTTCAATGAGATCATTGAGATATAATCCTGAGAATATCAAACATTACACATTAGTATATATCACAATGTATATATGTATAATTAAATAAAGTTTAGTGTTTAGTCTACATAACAAAATGTGTAAAACAATGTTATATCTACATAGCAAAATGCATAATAAAATAGGTTGATTTTAATCAAAGATTACATTGCCACACTATATTGTATTGGAAACATTTGTTATATTGAATGAAATTTCTCTGACATTTTGCCATCAGCCTCTCCTACCAATAAGTCTGGTTCCGTCCCTATCCCACATAGATAATAAAGTATATTTAAGTCCAAGCTTTATGATTGTTATAGTAGGTATGGACTTTGAATGTTTTTATGTGTATAATATTATAATCTTTGAAATTGGTTTGCTCCATTAACAATTATTGTTGTTTTTAAGTAAAAGCTCTTGATGGTGAGAGAGAGAGAGAGAGAGAGAGAGAGAGAGAGAGTAATGGAGAAACATATGATGGTAAAGAGTAATGGAGAAACACATGATGGTAAAGAAGCAAATTCCAAGACCATTTCTAGAGTAAGAAAGTAGTATTTCATTTCTAGAGTAAGACCATTTCTCCAGCCTCCTAGTAGCAACACCTGCTTAGATGCTGAAGAAGATGCAGAAATGGAGATGGATGACTCCGAAGGCTCAAAGACTGGCATGGAGCCCGACGATGACATGCCTTTACTCAAGTACCAGAGAGATATTAAACTACAAGCTATTGCCCATCGTGGAAATAGCAAGGCAGAGAGCAATCGAAGAAGGAAAGGAACTTCTCAAACCCTTAACTCTTGACCTTTTTCTCACTCTTTTTAATTTCTTCCATGATTTTCGCTTAATATTCTGCGTTGGAATTATAAGGGGTGTCTAATCCACATACGATGTATTGTATTAAAAGACTTTGCTTCCAGAATGAAATCTCACGTCATCTGTCTGGTTGAAACCAAAGCTAATGCTCCTAGGGTTTTCAACTTTTACAGGTACTTTCAAAAGCATTGGGAATGGGCTGCCACTCTGACCTTCAGGTTCTCAGGTGGTATAATTGTTCTCTGGAATAGAAACATTGGTGCAGTTACTTCTATTACTGAAAAATTCTCTTAATCTTGCTGTTACTGATAATTCCCACTCCTAGATTTTAATAGTTGTTTGAGTAGAATTGGGCTCATACCCATTTGTATAAGTGGGTCTGGGCCTATTAATTTGGTAAGTATGAATTGGTTAGACCTCTGTAAGACTCAATTTAGTCGTATTGAGTTGAAGTAAGTTAGGCTCCACCGGATTTGGAGATAAGTCAAGCCTAATGTAAGTAAAATGGTTAGCTTGCCTACATTTAAAATTTGGTACACCCGAGTTCACATTAGGGGTACACTTGAGTTCACATTGGGTCTCTCTAGTTGCATGCAATGTTAGAGATGTTTGCACGAATGCAATGTGAGGTTCTAGTATTGACTTGTTCATTTGATTTGTAGTCTTGTGAGGATGAGTGTCTGTCCTCCCGTAGGCTTTGCTTGGATGAGGTGAAGGAGGGTTTTGTAACGTATGGTAGAGTAGGATAGAGTAGGGTAAAGTAAGGTAAAAGAAGGTTTTAAGTTATACCTTGTTTGGATTGAAGCTAAGCTAAATGGAGGTTATCAAACCTTCTAGTGTTTGGATTGAAGGTAATAGAAGGCAAGGTTTTATATTAATATTATTAAAATGCCCTTGAAGCTATAAATTATATTTTATGCTAATTTTATACATATAATATTATTTTTGTAAATTAAAAGTTCTTATTTGACAATTTACAATTTTTACTATTTTATTCCAATGCCTGGAACATCCAATACCTAAATTTTTATAAAGTGCATGTATATAATTATCTAAATTTAGTAAGGGTATTTTTTTCTTGAAAAATATTCAACCCTCCAAAACCCCCGATTTGGATGGTTGAAAACGGGGGTTAAATGGAGGACTGAAAAAAAAATACCCTACCCTTCATTTTATCCTGGATCCAAACATGGGTTGGTCCATAACCCTACCCCCAAAAACCCCTAAAAACCTCATCCTAAGCAAGCCCTTAGTGAGGTTCATCCATCCAATTTGTCCATTGCTTTTGGCACCACCAATGAACATTAAACAGAGTGATAGGTTTCGGACATGCCACCTGACACCGCCGAAGCTCGTATGCTTGCTAGGGGCTCTCCTTTAGACTAACGGTCCTTTCACTGGTTCTCAATTGAATGACAACAACTTCATTAATAAGCAGAGCTTGGGTGCATGCTAGTTTCTCATCGGGGTTCTGGTAGGAGTTAAGCTCCTCCAACACTAGGAATAGCACATTAGGACTTTGAAAGACCTTGGAGGTCATTAGCAAGCAATGTGATGATGTGTAATCTAGAGGCTAGGGGTTATGGTGACAATCAACTCACCTGTAGGTGATGACCATAACCAGACTTTTTCCTATCTCACCCTTAGGGATGTTGGGGTGAACCGGTGATGTGCATGATGGGCACGGGGTTGAGTCCCTCAACCATGCCCGTACTCATCAACCGAGGGACGAATTTACACATATATCACCCAAACTTCAGGAAGGGACCAAGAGGTGCCTCGTGCCCACACCAAGCTAGAGTTAATCTCCTTAACCTTGCTAATGTAACTTTCCAAGTCTCTTAGTAATTGTCATTGCATGTGAGCGTCATCTTCTAAGATGCTTTCGGATGATCAACATAGCCATCACATGAGGGAGGGTGTGTGTAGAGCTATGCTTCTAACGATGCGAGGACTCCTCCATCACCTTTATTTTCCCCTTTATCTCTATGGGGATCTCATGAGTAAAATGGTGACCAAAGGGTACTGCCAGCCATGAACTCCAATCATTGTCATCTTTTTCCTTTTTGCGCATGAAGGACTGAACAAGGGAGTTATTGTTCTCAACCTTGTTTGCAAAGTGCATGGAAGGTTTGACTGGTGGAGTGAGCGCAACAACCATTGTTGCATCACTAGATAGTGAGAAAGACTGAGCGGTGATGTCAACTTTCCCAGATTTGTCAGCATCTCCACCCCTCTCACACTATAAACATGGTACGACTGAGAGCTAAGCACCATAGGCTTGTAAATTGGTTTATCATCAGTGATAAACGTTAGCCCGGAAGTTCTCAAATGACAATGGAGATTACCACCCCTCATTCTCATCTTTGTCATCCTCATTTTCTTCATCCTCTTCATCATCTTCTCTGTGCAACAGTGGGAATACCTAGTCATAAATAAACAAGTAGTTGAAACTTTATAATAAAAATAACCAAATAATTTTTATGTGGATTTGTTACCTGGATATATCTCCCAATTCTAACTCACACCGGAAGCCAAAGTTAATCCTCTTTGAAAGATTCTAAAAAAATGATATAAACAAAGCCTAATTGCTCATTACTAATCCAAAGACTGAGCTGAATCATAATCTCTAGTGTGCTTACCACCAACTAAACTTAATTTGACGCAAAACCTTTAGGTCAACCAACTCTATTACAAGGCATTAAGCAACTCAATTCCTCCATAATGAAAGTGCTAAAATCTTAGTAATGATGGTAGAAAGACTAGGAACATGCAACATTTGTGAGACAACAATAACATATATATATATACACCAATTTGATGCTATCATGAAATTCCCTTGGTAATAAGATTACAATGAAACTATCCAAGTGCAAGTGGTGCTGCTGCATTAGGGTATTGCATTAAAATTTGAAGTTTCTAAATATAACAATTTTAGCTTCCAAGCGAATGAACACATTAACAATGGATAAGGGATATGATAAAACAGTAAAAACATTTTGAGTGGGAAGATAGAAATGGCCTAAATTTTAACAGAAGATGGTTATGAAAAGTTTAACCTGCTAAGCCACAAAAAGAGTCATTTCAATTAATGCACAG
This sequence comes from Dioscorea cayenensis subsp. rotundata, assembly GCF_009730915.1. Taxonomy (NCBI): domain Eukaryota; kingdom Viridiplantae; phylum Streptophyta; class Magnoliopsida; order Dioscoreales; family Dioscoreaceae; genus Dioscorea; species Dioscorea cayenensis. The sequence goes on along the minus strand of NC_052472.1, from coordinate 17,301,263 downwards.
CGGAGTAAAACAACATTTAAGAACCCACAATTAAGGAACAACAACACATAACAAACAAAACCTAAATTTGCTCAAAACCAATTTCCAAGTAAATATTCAAACAATTGTCGTTAGCATTAAACCTACTCTTATTTAGAGCTTTAGAACTATGGATTTACAAATTAAAAAGCATCGATTATCAAAACAACTACAAAACAAACTAGATAAACATATAAGCACTAGGCCATTCCCAACTAAGACCTGAAATTTACTTTAAAACAAGACAAACAAATTATTGAAATAATTAAGGATGGAGTATTCCGCAAACCTGCACACATTACCTAATATTGAACATGGGTAATAGGTTGAATTTAAGCAACAAAAGATTACAATTCAAGCATTAACTAAGCCTTGAACAAATTAAGGAAGAACCACCATAAAGAAAAGCAACCATTGCTAAGTATTGGTACTTAGGCAAAGCTTCAAAACTACATATCTAATCACTAAACTACTCAACCATATAATATGAATTAAACAAGGTTCAAGGGCATTACTAACAAACTAGAAGTTATCTTGGCATTTTAACAAACACCTTAAAGAGCATAACAAACACCTTCAAGGGCACTACTAAGAAACCAGAAGTCAGCTTGCCATTTTAACAAACACCTTAAAGATCATAATCAAAGACAAACCAATTTACACAACTTACCAAAAAAAAACACTCATACTAACAATACAATAAGCATACTAACAAAGGAAAAGAAATCTAACACAAGCCCGTAATCCTAAAGATCTATAATACAACATCCACAATATTATCATCTTGGCATTTTAGAATACAAGGATCATCTAGAGTTACAAAAATAGAGACTTACTTTCTTAAACAAAGCAAAGCCAAGATTTCGCCTAGCCTTTAAGCCTCTTCTAGCTCCCAAATTTGCAGAGAATGAGATATCATGGCTTTAACTAACGCACCTACAAAAGTAGCACCACAAAAACTTAAGGTCTTGGATCATTTTTGAAACTCCCCAAGACTCTGATTTCGGTAAGGTACAAGAATGAGAACCTCAACTTAGGTTTATAGTGGATGAAAAAGGGACTAAGCAAATAGGGATGTTTCACAGGTTAAGAATGGAGAATATATATATGTATATAATTCTTTAGATAGTCCAAATACTTTTTTTAAACTTACCCTTTTAGTCTTTTTACTACTTTAAAATGAGTCCCCCCTAATCCCTAACTTTAACTCTGAAAGGACCCTTTTAGTCTCTCTACTACTTTGAAATGAATTATATCAGTCCCCCTTAACCCTAATTTTAACTCTAAACAAACTAAAAAGTTAAGTTTTGAAAAATAAAGAGACTATTCAAAAAATTAGACAAAAATTAAAAAAACCATTTGAAAAGTTGACAAGAAGGCAGAGGAAATCAAATTAAAACACATATAACCTCAAACAGAGTGTTGCCTAAGCTCTTTTTGAACAGAGAAAAGCTCACCAAACAACTTCAATGCTTACTGACTAGCACTATCGATAAAAGTGAGATTCCAAATAGCAATCTACGACTACTAGCATGTGGGAGAGGCCATGCCAACTGATCCCAACTCTACTGACCCTATAGAGAGAGGGAAACTAAGCATGGTCCATATCGAGAGTGAAGAGCTATAGTACCCTTGTTTGCAATAGCACAAACTTCAATTACATTTGTTGGAGAATGAAATCTCATTTAGAAGACCTGTTTCAGCTGATGACTTCATTTGATGCAGGCCTAGGTAGTATGAAATGAACAATCGCCTAGATGATCTATGGAGTTTGAATGATTTGTTATAAAGCTTTATTAAGGAGTAGCTTTATTAAAGAGTAAATTAATTAGTATAAATGTAATTAGTGAGTTTGTTTCAAGGCTTGTGACAATCCTAATTTGCTATATATGTAATGGAGTACATTGAATGAAAGGTGGAGAAATATTTCCCCAAATCTCCTCTCTCATCTTCTCTCTCCTACCTCTTCTTCTATCTTTTCTCCTTCTCTCCTTCTTTGATTATGTTTCCCTTCCTCTCTCATATCTTTCACTCAACAATCCAGGCCATTATTACCCATGGCTGGAACATTGTTCATGCACCCAAACTTGAAACTAATATAATAAAGGTTAAAGAAGCTGGATCTAGCAGAGATGGTGGAGGAACTGAGGGAACTACTTATATATCAAAACATACCCCAATACCAGTACTTGTGCCTATATATTAATCTACACTAGGTGACCTCCAAACAATTATGACATGCACATGATCAACAATCTAACAAATTGAATAACCTAAATAGAAACAAAAGATGATCCTCTTGCTTATGACACAGCCTTTGTGTTTACCAACAACAGTCCCCTTTGTCATGTTACTTCATGCTTAGCCATGATCTCTGCCAGAGCCTTTGCCAAGGACACCTTCAAAAAGTGACTCTATTTAAGGCTGAACTCACATAATTATGTTAGAAAATTATGCATGCTATGTTTAATGTGGACATCAAAATAAACAAAATACAAGAAAGAAACTTCTTCCTCTATATATATATATACAGTAGCAGAACCAGGAATAAAATTGAGGGGGAAGGAGGGTGAATTTAATTTTAAAAAATATACAAATATAAAAAATTTATATTAATTAAAATTTAAAATTTATAATAATCACTATTTTTCAAAAATATAAATATATCTAAGTCTTGATGACTATTCCTGCAAGGTGGGAGTTGAATCCTTCTACTTTGCATGTTATGAAATCTCAATAAAATAGCTTCATCATCGATTGTTTCTAACACATGTCATTTAATATAGCATATCATCATATCATTCAACCATTCATCTCCTATCTTATTGCGCAACTCAGTTTTGATGATATTCATTGTCGAGAAGGCTCTCTCAACTAATGCAATTGCCACGGGTAAGATCAAAGCTAATTCAATAAGGTGATAAACTAATGGAAAAACCAAATGCTTTCTAGTTTCAACTAGCTTCACAACAAGACTTGCAAGATCATGACATTTAACAAAATCATAACTTCTTCTAACATCTTGAATGTAGGTGTGAAGTTACTCTTTTAGGACTTGAAGATCTTGTACAGAAAAATCATTAGAATAAATCTCAGCAAAGCGAAGTAGCTTTACCATGATAAAATCTAAAAAATGAGTCTCTTGGATAAAGGCATGATATGCAAGTTAGCAACTCTATAGTAATCTCACTGAAATGGCCATTCATCTCTATAGTAATTAAATCAAAAATTGCAATAAAAACTTCAGCATGATAATGATGGTAATAAGTAATTTATTGTCCTTCACGCCTAGAATGACTCCGAACTGGTATTTTATCCTTCATGTTGGGTACCGGAATACACATTTTAACACAAAAGCTACTAACCTCTTCTAATAACTCATCCCATCTGTTATCTCTCAAATCTTGTATACGATCTTTCACAGTATCAATTAATGCCATGGCATTAACAATGTCTTGATCTTTTTATTGTAAAGCATTTGATAATTTGTTCGTGATTCCCAACACTTTCATCATCAAATGCAAAACAAATACAAATTCAAAACTCTCTATTTTTCTAATCAAACTCGACGTTATACCTTTTTGATATACAATAGTCCCATCCCGACACACATTTTACAATACCTCTAAAACTAATTCCCACATAGTCAACAAACGGATTAAAGTTGTAAAATGTGAACCTCAACGAGTATCTCCTAGTTTTACAAGATTTGTCTCTTGATGCTTGCCTCGTCCAGTAAAAATCTCGCCAGTCTCCAATCTCTCTACAACTTTTTTGATGATGTACTTGAAGTAATGCATCTCTTTTACATAAAGCACCTATAATATTCACAATCATACTTGTATAACAAAAATAAAAAAAAGAAACAACTAAAATGCTCTTGGCAACTGAGATAACCACCAATTGTAATTGGTGGGCGAAACAATGGATGTAAAAATGCAAATGGATTTTCATTTAAAATCAATGTCTTTAAACCATTAAATTCAGCTCTCATATTTGAAGCTCCATCATACCCTTGCCCTCGTAATTTTGAAATTGATAAATTGTGATGAGCAAACAATTTATCTAAAGTTACTTTTAGTGAACATGCAGAAGTATCACTTAGATGTTGAATATCAAAAAATCTTTCTACAACTTGTCCCTGCTTATTCACAAATCTTAGAATTACCATCATTTGCTCTTTTACTGACTTATCTCGAGACTCATCAACAATTAGTCGAGAAGTTCCTATCAATAATTTCAATATTGCTAATGTTGTTTCTGTTGCACATGCATTTACTAATTGTTTGTGAATCAAAGGAGAAGTTAATTGATTATTCCCGAGAGCATTTTCATTAATAACACTCCTAATCTTCTCAACCTTTTTTGCATACCAATTGAATATCTCTAGAAAGTTCCCCCTATTTTTTTGGAACTAAAAGACTAGTCATGACCACAGAAAGCAAGACCTTGTACCAAAAGAATTCGAACACCATCCCAAACAGCTATCAGCCAAGAGCGATAATCAATCTCCATTTGATGCCCATGAGAAAATAACACATGTGACACACTTTGTCTTTGATTTTTGAAATCCTCACAATGTTGCCTAACATCAATGTGTGCACTGTTCACTGGACCTATATGTTGATTAAAAGCTTTAAGTGCTTTTCTTCAATTACTATATCCTCTTTTTGTAAAAATATCACTTGCATCTTTTTCACTTCTATCTTGCCTGAAAACATAACAATAAAAACAATAGGCTTCATCTTTTGCCACACTATATTCCAACTAATCAAACTTTTGAAACCATGCTTCTTGAAAGCGCCTCATTTCTTTCCCCTGTAATTTTTTAGGAAAGTTACATCCAAATGACTGACATGGACCTTTCAATAGATATGCTCTTCGAACTTGATCTCTAATCCCCACAATATAAGATCTTTATCTTATCCCAGCCTCCCGGTCTGATTTGTGGTTCCATAATACCCAAGTGAAGATCCTCATGCGATATCTTGTTTAGGTTTTAAAATGAAAGAAGAGTAGGAAACCAGAGAAAACCCTACCTCCTCTCGTGTGTCATGGTGTCTTTGGCAGTAAGATCTCGTTATCTCCTCCATTGAGTTTTGGCGACAAGAATTCAAGGTAGATGGTTGTGAGTTTTAATTTGGTTTGGTTCTCTGATTCTGATAGTTAAGGATTCTTGAAATTTCTATCCAATTTCTTTTGCTTTGTTTAGGTCTTTTATTGGTTTAGTCGGGGTGTGTCACATCTAGGGAATTTTGCGGATAAACCCACCCAGGAATCGTATCCAAGCCCTCAAATGTGACTCTTCCTTTCTTTAATTTTTTTTACATTTTGGTTATCAGATCCTTTTGCATTAGTTACTTTGATATTAGTGCACCATCCGACCTAGGAGGTATGTTTTCCTGAGTCACAACATCTATTGAATCAAAGTTGCTTATTCCTTATCCTTAATTTCCACTCCATTAACTACCATATGGGAATATGATAAGTAATCATCAGCTCCTTTTTGTTTATTTATTTATTTATTTATTTAGTTTCTTGTCTACATCAGCATGTTTCCCATTTATGTGTGGAGATATTCTGATTCTAGGTTAAGCAACATTACTCAGCCCTTTCTCATAAGTACCAATGCTTATTCATTTGTTCAGTTTCACCAGTCTTGTATCTTTGGCTTGTAGACGAATGAATCTTCTCATGGAATCTGCTATCACTTGGCTTTTCCTCATCTTTTCTAGTATCTGGCTAACCAAAATTTGGTAGAATTTGATAAGCTAGCTTTGGCCATTATATCTCTTCGTGGTTTCTGATAATTGTTTTGGATTGGTTTTCAACTATTGTATACTTGTCCTTTAAGGATGTAATTTTTAGATGGCCAATTTAGTTATTTGTACTGTTAGGTTATTTTTTAAAGCCCTATAGAATGGCCACATGCACCTCAGTATGCCTCTCTCACAAAATCTGTGAGTCTATAATTTTGGGTTTTGTTATTTATGAACATGCTTAATGTTTGTTAGGGCTTCCTTCGAGTGCTTAATTTTGGTAATCTGGTTTCGAGTCTTGGAGTCGGGAGACATCTAGGTAAGTATCCCAAATATAAGTTTTATTATATATATATATATATATATCTTTAGTTTTTTGAACATCTGGAATTTTTTAGAAGAGTACTGATTTTTTTTTATCTATTTATATTTTGAATTATTTATTTATTATTATTTTCAGAATTATTTTAAAAATTATTTTTAAAATTTCACATTAATGATATTTTTTTTTTTGGTTTATAATTATGTGAAAGGTTTAATATTTATTTAAATCCAGATCATTTAATTCCTGAATTTTAATTCATTTATTTAAATTCAGATTGTTTGATTTCTGAATTTCATATATTTTATTTAATTTTTGATTAATTCATTTATTTAAATTCAGATTATTTAATTTTTGAATTTCAGATATTTTATTTAATTTTTGATTAACTATTATTATTATTTTTATTATTTGTTCATGTTTGGATTCAATTAACTTATTTATTTTGATATGGTAAAAATGGGATCACACGACTGCAAATTACTTATATTTTGCCCAATATGAATTTTGATGATTTATTGTTTTGTGAACATGAAGTATTTTGACATAGAAACTAATCACCAATTAACTATGCACTAACCCTGTCACTAGGGGTTAAACACTGACCGTGTTGACATGTATTTTGATCTAGAAACTATAGTTTTCCACCACTTTCCGTCGGTGAAGAATATCGGCCTCTGATAATTTTAGCTCGGGTCACCGAGGGTAAAAATATGATCTTTGATAATTCTGGCTCAGGTCACAAAGGGTAAATATATGAATTTTGTTAATTTATTTTAGCAATAGTTGTTTGGGGGACCTATATGCTTAGTAGTTTGACATATGTATTTGTTTGAAGTAAATCTGAATTTTCGATGTTTGATTTTGTTTGATTTTGAGTTTTTCAATGATCTCTATATTTTTAGTGGGTGCTTACTGGGTTTTTGAGCTCATAAATGTTGTTGGTATCTCTTTTTAGATCAAGAGTAGAGTTGGGTGGCGGATAGCTTAGCGGGGGATTGTTGGGTGATCGCCAAATTTATTAGCATGTAATAAGTCTCATTTATTGTGGCCTAGATTTTATTTGAATAAGTTGTTATTGTTTTTGCAAAACACTTAGGCTGTTTTCTTTTATATTTTTTGTTTTTGTTAAACTCTGTTCTTTTATCCCCAAAATTTGGCTTTCTTGTTAGATACTGTGATTCTTGAGAAACAAGTTTTGAGGCCTTGCACGCCTACTTGGTTTCAGCCTTGTAGGTGTGCGGCCATTTGTTAGCGCACTAGGCCTGACGAGCCGAGTTTGGGGCGTGACATCATCGATGATATCATTTGGACTAATTTCAACACGAATTCTTTTTTTGTGTTATAACCCTTGCTTCAGAAGAAACATGTGTTCTCGATTCATTACTTTTTGGTTTAGGTGTAAAATACATTTCCATATCTACATAATTAACCATTAACACAACTAACAATTAATAACTAAAATAACAAATAATGCAATTTAAAAACTTTACACAATTCACAATTTAATTCAATTATTTGATACAATAATTATTTAAAAATAATTCAATGAATAATCTAAATTTTAGATAATAATTGACACACCCCTTGCGTGTGTGTACTGCAAGTGCACGGGTTGTCGAAGTAATAAAGTACCCTGGTGGGTGGGTAGTTGTATCCATGGGAAATAGTGCTTGGAAACACAATATTGCTATTTAACTATAGTGAAGATGATTCAAGAGGTGTGAATAATATTAATGAAAATAGAAATAAAGTAAAGAAGAAAAAGACGCAATAGAAAAGTAGGAGAAGCAATCGATAGAGAATAGGGCACCCAGACATTGTTCACCCTAGAACTATTGTTTCAAGTGCAAAACTAATCATTATGTCTCCTAACTGATGTCTAATGAGTCATGAAAATCCTAAGCCACACGGTCCCAAACCTAAGGTCAATCGTGACTAACCCTCATATTATGCCCCGGCGGAAAGGGATACTCTCGACGCCTCAAATTTTGTGGGATTGCATGAATATTTGGGGACTCCAAATGATAAACCCTATTCTCTAATATAGATCTAACCCTTTGGTCCAGGCGAAAGACCCTTAGTCACGATTAAGCCCCAGCACTAAGGATTACTTTAACGCTTCACTCTGTTGCTTGCGCAACTAAGCCCCAGCGGAGTTTGTCTCTTAGCACTTCACTCTATTGTGACAACAAAAAACTCTTAGAACATGGAGGTAGAATAAATCACATCGAAAGGGAAAGGGGACATTCCGCTACCTCTCGACTCACCCTCTCGACCCTCTCCAACCTAGCTTTGTTTAACCCTCATGGTGTGTCACTCATCCACAAACATTACCAAGATAGATTCTCAACCCTAGTGTCACTCTAAGGGAAAATCAATTCAACAAGCATTCAAGGTTGGAACTAAATAAAAAACATCAATTAAAGAAACATAATGAAAGGTCAATGAAACAAAATCATCCTAGAGTTTATAAGTCCAAGCACCCACTGGGGGTTTAGCTCTCTATGGAGCAAGATATAATTAATAGTGAAATCGAATATAAAAGCATGCAATCCATAAGTAAAACCCCCTTGTAGCTTGTATAGATGGTCTTGTAGAGTAGCCTTGTCTTCTCCAAGAATTCCCTCGTTAAGCCTAGGGCACACCTAGCCGAATCGATGCTGACAAAAGCTCCCCCAATAACTATCTTCAAAGGAACGCGATGTCGAAAGCCGTAGAACCACTCCAAAGACCTAGCCAAAGCTTCTCTAAATCCTAGCCGCGAGCACCTCCAAAGATGGGGAAATGATGAGAAAATGATCCCTTAAAACGTCTGAAATCGAGGCTTAAATAGGGCTGAAATCGGGCATCCACACGAGCGTGTGGAATTTCCACACACCCGTGTGAATTTTCAGGACACTGATTTTCTGCGAGCTGTGAACAATAACTGGTACAGTGATTTATTACAGTAAACTGCTACATTGCTTCTCCAAAATACTCCCGAATCCACACTTTTCATCGATGCCACATTAATGGGCACACATCCATGCGGTAGATTGCTTCGCGTCTTCAACTAAACCACATTGACGAACATCTTGCTATTATTGCACAAGTCGGAACATATGAATGCGACTGCCTTTGTGCCCCTCCAAATTGTGTAAACGTTCGAGCACAATGGAGGTTGGCACACACTCACATGTCTTTGAGCACAACTTCTGTCTTCACGTTTGTTCACTACAAGACTTCATCAACAAATGCATCCATGATCTACTTTTGGTTCATGTCCTCCACAATTGTCTTCGCAACCCTATATATACAAAAGAACACAAATACACACAAATAAGTGATAAAATCCTAGAAAAGTAATGCTCAATGTAAAAAAAGAATACTTCGTATTACTAATACATAGGCACTTATCAATAATCAATTAAACAAATATCTAACAAATTTTCTTAAAAATTTTTTCATAACAAATAATCAATCAAACAAATATTGCACAATTATTTAACAATCATCCAACAATTATTCAACTATCAAATTTTTTTTACAATTAATAATTAAAAAAATAATTAAACAATTAAATTAGATTAGTTATAAAACAAAAAAAATCTCTATAATGAAAGATAAAATCACAAACAATTTAAAAAATAATTTAATGAATAATCTAAATTTTCACAACAATCACTTAAACAAATTCACAATAAATTTTCATACCAAATAAACAGTTAAACAAATATTCAACAATTATTTAACAAATATTCAACAATTATTCAACAAATATTAATTTTTTTATAATAAATAATTAAACAATTAAATTAGATTAGGTATAAACCAAATAGGAAAAAAAAATCTCTATAATGAAAGATAAAACATAAACTTGTTAGGCATGTAAACAGATAATTTTAAACATAAAAAATTTTTAAAAATAAACATTTATAATAGGACAAAGGAGTATATAATTAATGAATCATCGAATAATATCGCATAGTTTAAAAGGCAAAACTAGACATCTTTTATCTAATTTTAAGGGTGAAAACAACAATAATTACTCCAATTTTGCATGCCATGCCACATTATGACTTTAATCCTGAATTAATTAGAGAAAAGATTTACTAGCAAGCAAATTTTCACTCAAAAATACCAAATGAATAAATTTAAATAGTCTTATAATAATAATTGTTTAAGTAAATTTCATTGTTAGAAACAATTGTTAGCTATTATATAGTTTTTTTTTTATAAAATATGGGCAAATCACATGTTAGAGATGTGTACAAGGGTGAAGCTAATTTCCCTACAAGCACCTTTGCTATCATTGTACTATTATGTACTCCCATTCCATTCTGAGATACAAGTTATTTAAATATGTATATCAAGCACATGTTAGAGATGTGTACAAGGGTGGAACTAATATCCATACAAGCACCTATGCCATCATTATACTATTATACACTCCCTCCATTCTGAGAGACAAGTTATTTAAAGATGTATATCAAGAATTAAAGATAATGTTAAATAATGTTAGGTTGAGAATAAAAATGAACCAAATAATTAAACTACCATTTTTGAACCATATCTTGTTACTATGAATATTGCTATATTTATCTATATATCTGAGAAAATTAAAGGTAAAATTAAAAAAATATAAATATATATTATCTGGATATTATAAAATAATAATTATTTTGAAAAATAAATTTTTTTCAAACACCTTATATTTTAGAATGGAAGGAGTTAGTTGCTTAAAAAAATAAATAATAAAATAATAAGTAAAATAATTAAAATAATAATAATAAAAAAAATGTGCAATAAATAATAAATAGCACCTACTTACCAATTATCTCAAGCAGTAGATAGCCTGATCTATCATCAATGACTAAATAGTCTACTGATATCCGAGTCCCGTTAGAATTCTTCACAAGTGATGAAAGTTTGAATTTCTAATAAAGGCACATCTCTAATAGCATGAATAATAGTTGTACCCGAGCTCCCATATGTTCTTGCCACCACTGTTTTACTGAGCCTTGTTCACGCGCACAAGCACCCTTCTTCAATTATGTAATGCAAAAGGAAAAAAGAAGGAGAAGAAAACATTATTAGAAGCAATGTTATCAGATCAGCTTACAAGTTGAAGTTACGTGGTCTTGGGATTTCTGACTCTGGAGCTTGGCTTACTGGAATTCTTGTAATAGCTGTATGTAATTGATTCATTGCTTTCTGATACTAGTTTTCTGCAGCTGCAGAGTTGGCCAAGGAGTTTCTTTTCTAAAATAATGTTGTTGTATAGAGTTCTGAGTAATAATTTGACCAATGTTACAAAAATGTAGGAAAAAAGTGCTCCTTTGACTTAATTTCCTTTTTTTTTTTTACTGGTTTGTTATGATGAGATTCTAAAAATTTGTTTCTGTAGAGATTTGCATTCTAATGTGTTAATTGTCTATGGATAGAAGGAAATCAAGAAATTGGGAAAGTTTTTACTGATTATTTTCAAACCTTGCATGGTACTCCAATTTCTCACAGATTCCTACTAAATTGGCATCATCTTTTTTATTATAAGGATAGAGGTGATCTCTCTCATCTTGAACTCCCATTCATCATTGAAAGAGATTAAACTTGTTGTGTTTGGTCTAAATGCCAATAAGGCCCCAGGACCTGATGACTTCCCAATATTCTTTTTCCAAAAACATTGGAACCTCATCCAGGAGGATCTTTTAAAACTTTGTGATGATTTTTATAATGGTTCAATCAATTATGAATGATTTAACTAGGGTGCACATCGCTCATATTGCCAAAACAAGAACTCCAACTGAGGTTTCGGAATTTAGATCTATCAGTCTCATCAATTCTACTTGTAAAATCATTTCCAAGATTCTCGCTTCTAGATTGAGTCAAGTGATTAATGCTCTAGTCGATGATTCTCAATCAGGATTCATTAAGGGCAGATTCATTGCAAATAATATTATAGCTGCCCAGGAAGTGATTTTTAATCTCCAGAAAAAGAAACTTCTTGGTTTTGCCTTTAAAGTTGATTTAGCAAAAGCCTTTGATGCACTTGACTGGAATTTTCTCCTTGAGATTCTAGCAGCTAGAGGTTTTGGCAACCGTTGGATTAATTGGATACACACAATTCTCAAAACTGCAAAAACACAAATTCTGACTAATGGAACTTCCCAAGGGTATATCCGCTACAAAAGGGGTTTAAGACAAGGTGATCCTCTTTCACCTCTTCTATTTGCTTTAGCAGCAGATACCCTCAGTGCTATGTTCAATCATGCTATTAATTCCAAAGTGTTGGTTAGAGTTCAGCTCGACCAATCTAATAGTATTTGTCATTTTCCATATGCAGATGCTCTAATCATTTTTTCAGCTAGAGGACATGAAGATCTTAAAATAATCAAATTAATTTTTTATCTCTTTGAAGGTTGTTCGGTCTTTCAATCAATTACTTGAAGAGTTGTTTGTTTTCAACAAATTATGGTTTTCAAACCAAACATCTACCATGCTAGAATTCTTAACTGCAATAGAGATTGTCATCCTATCACATACTTGGGAGTTCCCTCTCTGGAAGACGGCCTAGACGACATGATTGGACGAAGCTTATTGAAACTGTCCGATCCAGACCTACTTCTTAGAAAACAATGTATCTTTCACTAGGGGGTCGGATTACCCTTATTAACTCTGTTTTATCAACTATCCCAGTCTACTGGATGTCAGTCTTCAAATTACCAACTTGGGTCATCCATGAGATTGATAAAATCAGGAGGAAGTTTTTGTGGAAAGGACCTGATCTTGGACCAAAGGGAATCAGATTGGTTGCTTGGAAAAGAATTTGCCATACCCGTTTAATGGGCGGTTGGGGAATTCTGGATCTTAAGGAATTCAACAAAGCTTTACTTGGAAAATGGTGGTAGAAGATCACTACTATACCAAGTTCCTGTTGGTCCAAGATAATCAACGCAAACTACTCTTCTAGTGAGTCATCTGGATTCTTATTTCAACAACCACCAAGAAACAAATCCTTCTTCTGGGTAGGGATTAATACCATTCTTCCTCCTTTTCGTTCATGTATCAAATACCAGGAGGGATCTTATTCTTGGCCTTTTGGAAAAAATGGTATCTTCACTGTTAAATCTTTCTACAATTTCTTAATTGATGGTGGTCTTCGCAGCCAGCTTTATTCTCACTTCTGGAAAATCAAATCACCAGGTAAAATAACTTTATTCTGTTGCCTGGTCAAGGAAAACAAAGTTCTTACTCTTGATAATCTATTCAAAAAAGGCTGCAACCCTAACGCCACCGACACTTGCATTCTATGTTACAATAACTCAGAAACAGTGGAACACCTTTTCCTGGAGTGTAATTTCTCAAAGCGTATCTGGTCCTTTTTCACACAAATCCTTGATTTTGGATCTTCTCCACCCTCTGTTTCCAAGATGTGGTCTAATTGGATATCCTCTTTAATTTCTCCTCGTAGGAACCTGTGGGATCTTTGTTCTAGAGTCATCATTTAGAATATTTGGCTAGAATGAAACAATCTCATCTTTAATCTTAATTGTTCACCTATCTCTTCAATATTGTACAAGTCTGCTAATATGTTGCTTTCTTGGCTTTCAACAAACTCCGAGTCTCTTTAGCAGGATACTACAAAGGCTTCACTGATGATCAAGCGCTCCCTCAATTTCCTGAGCACCAGAAATTCAGATCTTATCGGCGATTAGGCGCACATTACTAATCCAGAGTAGTCCTACTCTACTTGCTGCTGGGCAGGCATGTGTCTCCAGATGATAGCCTTCACCGGCCCAGCCTGTTACATTAGTGATTTATCCACTTTTTTTAAAAAAAAGTGTTAATTGGCGGTACACCATCAAAACTCTGGAATCTCGCAAACAATGCGCATGTCATGTACGCTATTTTATTCCAGCTTGTGTTTTAGCTTCTGAATAATTGTTTTTTTTTTTTAATCTTGGTTTTAAGCTCACAATACAATTGATATTCTTTCAACTGGATCTATTGTTAAATTTTTGAGTTGAAGAATCATGATTGCATTAATAGATGAACAGGGACAAAAGTGTTGATGTTATTCTGTGGTTATGATGATTTATATGATCAAGAACATGCCTTTTGTTTGTTTATACTTGATAAGGAATTGGGGTAACTATGAGTACTAATTGATAAAGCTTAATTATTAAATTTAGTGATAGTTCATGATGAACTGTGAAACAGATGATACTACATTAATGTTAGAAGATATGGATGATTTATATCTGTTTGGATACCATATTTATCTGTTTTGGCTTACTTTTTGGGATATGTATATATATATATATTTCATACTGTGTTGGATTCTGTGGCAGGACTTCCTCCTATGGAAAATTGAACTGGTTTATGAGGGCCAATTTCATTGAAATTTGCTACTTTTTGATGCAAATTTTTGTTGGAAAGACACCTCCATGTCTCAAGTATCTGCCAAGGGACAATGTCTTAAATCAATTTATATTTTAGCCTTTTTTCACTGAACTTCAGTTTTACTGGATCATTTGTACAACTACCAGGGGAATTGCTTTTAAGATAAAGCGTCCATCTCACCATGTGCCACTGATCAATGTAGGGTGCCTTCTGTTAGGATTGCTTGCCATTCTTCAATTTATTTCTTTTCAATACACTCTGATTAACAGCCTTAATTTCTGTCTTCAGGTAATTCTGTGAAAAGCCAAGCAGCCAATGGAACCTATGAATTCTCCAATGTGGCAGCCGAAGCACCAACGGCCACACCAACCAAAGTGGCTTCTGATGTTGGAAATCACTACAGGTGTAGTTAGGCTTATCTTTGTGATCACCTGTGCTGTGTCTACTATTATAATATGCAAAAGCAAATCCTTTCGCATCATCCCAATAAGAAACCAATCAAGTTGGAAGGATGAAATATCAATATCATTTGGTTAGCGCAATGATCATATTTCCTCCCTTATTGACTTATTTTGCAATATCAATGATGTAGAATAATAGTTTTGATTTATGATGCTTTAAACAGACAGGGAGTTGTTGAAAGTTGTGTTGAGGTTCAGCACGCAGAAACTTGAAGTTGCTTGTGAAGATTTTCAGCAACATAATTAGGCCTTCCACATACTGTAAAGTCTACAAAGGCCAAAATGAAGAATGGGATTGAGATCACTGTTTTCTAGCTTATTATTTCAGAAAACCAAGGGGCAACCTATTTTGAGATTCAGTTTCAGAATGAGGTAGTTATTCTATCAACAGTTTTCTGCAAGAAAAGAAATTTAGAGTTAATCTTTGTATAAGGAAAATTGTGTGTTTAATTTAGGTTGCAGATTTTGCAAATAATTATAACACAGCCAAGTTGTTGGGGTGTTGAAGAGAAAGCGAACATTTTCAAGGATGCTTGTTTTTGAATACGCATTGAATGGTACACCTTATGAGCATTTTCCTTGTAAGTGTTCTGTTATGGTTGCTTTGGTGACTGACATCTTTATGATCTCAACAATATTATGTGTAAATTCATTATAGATGGCGAAGGATGCCAATTCTCCTGGCTAAGATGAATGAAAATAGCTATTGGTATTACTCATGGATTAGGATTTTTGCACACTGAACTCCAGCCTTACAATATACGAGTTGAACTTCAATTCTGTTAATCTTACTGAAGATTTTTCTCCAAAGGTGTGCGACTGTTTTACTTGATGATACTCACCTCCAAAAGTTTCCTCCTATTTTTCTGCTTTTGTTTATGAATTAACTTAGCTCCTATTAATAAAATCTTTTTTTTTGTATGTGGTTGGTTGATTTTGATAGGTGGAAAACCACTGTTTCAAAATCAGACATAAATGGTTCTATCGCCCATGGCAGACCTTGTCATGGGTTTATGGATTCCATAGAAAGACAAGATACGGATGTTCAGGGCAACACATTTGATTTCGGAATGCTTTTACTAAAGCTAATCAGTCGAAGGCCTTCATATTGCAGAGATAGAAGATGCTCATTGGATTGGGTAATAAAACTTTACTATAATGGACATCTAAAATTGACTGCAGAATATGTCCATGACTGACAAATTAAGAGGCCTTCCATGGAAATTATTACTGCAATGATGGAGGACGGAATTGAGACCTCACCAGCTGCTCTTTTCAAGGACTCTCATCTTGCTTGGGCTGAACTGGCCTTAACATCATAATAGGTATTTGTTTTCTTTTCCAAGTGTAAATTAATGCACAATCTACACACAAGTTAGCTTATTCCTTAGTTCGTGTTTTGTTCCAGTTTTGATGATTCATTTCCTGGGATGCATATTTATGACCATGTTGTATATGTTAAGATATTTTGTATCCTGGTTTACTACACTGATTAGTTTTCATGTGGCTTTCACCCCAGTACTGAGGCATGGGCTCAAGCATGAGACAACAATGCCAGTATAAAACTGCCCCATTAGCATGCAAGGTCTATTCAAACTGATACTGCATTCCTTTAGATATCTGAATAACAATTATCAATATAGTTTTCAATCGTAATGACAACAATAATTCTTTTATGCAAACCTGACTTTTCCTCAAAAGTTTATAACATAATATTTCAAAATACACAATTGAATCCAATGTATTCAACAGATTTGTCCATAATAGCTCATAATTTTCGATTCCATACACAGTAGCCGAGTAATCAATCAACAGTCTATTTTGTTAGACTAAACTAGGTTGCTAAGTTTTTGTGTCTTTCAAATAATTCCATTATGAACACCTACAACAATAAGGTGGTATGTGACAAATAACAATATGCCCAGATAATGTGAACACCATAACATAGCAAGCACTTAAAACAGAGACTCACCTTGCAATTTCAAATCCAATAAAAACTCAAATTACAAACTCATTATTCAAATACAAAATGAACAAGGACTCGGCAACAAAAGCAACATAATAGAGTAACTT
Organism: Dioscorea cayenensis subsp. rotundata; assembly: GCF_009730915.1. Taxonomy (NCBI): domain Eukaryota; kingdom Viridiplantae; phylum Streptophyta; class Magnoliopsida; order Dioscoreales; family Dioscoreaceae; genus Dioscorea; species Dioscorea cayenensis. Next base: position 17,284,245 of record NC_052472.1, on the reverse strand, counting down.
CACTTTATTGATATAAACTAGTTAGGCCACCTGGACTTGTTACTTTTGACCTGAAAATTGAAAACAACAAATTCATAACCTCCGAAACCTAATAAGCAAGTAAATAAAACTTATTTGAACTATGCAAAACTTTTAATATAATATACAAAGAAACAATTATACTATAAATTAATATTTTTCCCAAAAGAGATATTAGGACCAACACTTTCTAAATCTTACATTAGTATGATAGCATTTCATTGGCCTGTGTTTGGCTAATGTGAGATATATAGGCAAATGAAAGAAAACATATTGGTCAAAATCTTGTTCCTTGTTTCCTCTTCAACTAAGCAGAACTTGACCATTGTATCATTTTTTGGTAATTATCTAGCACAACTAGTAAATCATTTAGTAAAGCTTGGAATATAAATCTTATGGTCTCCATAAACGGTTTCGTGGCGTGTACGATGGCATGCTAGTAAAGATAACAGTTCTATCATATTAATTTTGCATTATCAGACATCATAAAATCAGCTCAAACCACACTTAATGCATCTCAACAATGGAACAGTAAAAGTTCAGGCCTGACCTTAGTTGCTCTTTGAGAAAGTTGATTTTAGTCTCCGAGAGTACACAACTATCTTCACATATAGAAAATCATATGCTTTGTCAATGGATCTGAAATAAGCAATTCTTATTGCTTGCTTGATCATAATGGTACCAATGGTCATCCAGAAGCCAATTATGAATCCCATTGCAAGACCTACGTAAAGCCATAACATCTCTAACCAATCACTTTCTCCTTCTTCCTCATTTGCACTTTGGGAGTAATGTGTCTGATCAGTAGTACATTTCTGAAGAGGTGATCCACAGAGATTAAGATTCCAATTATAGGCTGATGGATTGAAAGTTTGAAGTTGGCCGCCTGATGGAATTTTTCCTGACAAAATGTTGTGAGATAGGTTCAAATGGCTCAAGAAGTTCAAAGTGGACATGGCTGAAGGAATGGTACCAAATAAATTGTTCTCTGACAGATCAAGTGATTCCAGCTGTTTCATGTCACTGATGCTTTCTGGTATCTTTCCATTGAAATGGTTGTAAGAAAGATTCAAGAAATGCAGTCCATGCAGTTTGGTCAGTTCCTCAGGCAACTCACAGGAAAGCTTATTGTTTGATAAGTCTATGCTTGTGACTAATGATAGAATCTTAGAGTATTCCATTTGGAGGCCCTTTGCATTTATCAAGAGAGATTCCGAGTGCACAAAGTTTTCTGGAGAACTGGCCCAACGATAATCAGGATAAAAGGCCTCATGAAAACTGAAGGGCAAAGATTCATTGTGATTTGTGACTACTATGGCTTTGAAATCTCCAAAAGAATGAGGAATGCAACCTGATAAGTTATTGTCTGCAAGGTCCAGGATCTGAAGAGAGGAGAGTTTTGATAACTGCTCTGGAATAATACCTTCAAAATAATTTGACCTTAAGCGAAGGACTATTAAAGAGGAAAGGTTTTCACCAATCCATGTTGGTATGTTGCCTGAGAGCTTGTTTTCACCAATGTCGAGAATGACCAAATTGTTGGCCATTTGCAAGGACAATGGGAGATTTCCAGAGAAGCCATTGTTCCTTAGATGTAAGGATCGGAGATCGGTTAAGGACACAAGGCCATCAGGAATTTCACCGATGAAATTATTGTCAGATAAATCAATAATTTTTAACGTTGATGTTGGATTCCAGCAACGGGGAAGTCTGCCAGACATATTATTATTAGATACATCAAGCAATTTCAAATCAGTGAGATTACAAAAGAATGACGGAATGCTGCCATTGATATGATTATCAGATAGAGAGAAAATCTGAATGAAAGTAGCATCAGCAAAGTAAGAAGGGATAGACCCAGAGAATAAGTTATCGTTGAGATAGATAACAAGCATAGAAGTGGGATGAAACTCAGGTAATGGGCCTTCAAATCTGTTTGAACTCAAATCAATGACAAAGAAACTGTGATTTTTCAAAGAACTTGGTAACCTCCCCTCCAAATTGTTATGTGATAGATTGAGTGAATTTTGATGAGTAGTGGAACTTAAATCCCAAAACCATGCAGGGATGTTACCTGAAATTCCAGCATCTGATAAGCAAAGTCATCCAATTGTGTCTGAGTTTTAACCCAAGCAGGAAAACCGGGGCCTATTTTGCAAGAACACATTCTGATGAATGTGCATTGAAAAGGAGGCTTCCAATTCTCGCTTACATTCAATTGCAACGAGTTGTAGGACAAGTCCAAATGTGTCAAGTTTACTAGATTAGCAAAATGAGATTCAGTTAAGACACTCATAAAAGAATTTGAAAAGAGATGCAATGCCCTCAGTTTAGATAATTGGCCTATGTTCTCTGGAACTGTTCCATTTAGCTTGTTGTTTCCCAGAATCAAGGTTCGTAGACCCTCACTGCTTTCTGAAACAGAACCATCCTTGTTCTCCCTGCATTTAGACAATCCATCAATAAGATCATCAATGCCCCCACTGATAAAATTGCTAAAAAAATCTATGATCTGTAACTTGCACAAGTTCCCCATTCCTTTTGGAAATGTTCCATTAATGTTATTCTGTGATAAACCGAGCTCCCTTAAGCTCAAGAGCTTTCCCATTGATTCTGGTAATGGGCCAGTGATGCCATTACTCGGCATTTCAAACGTCTGCTACTGGCTAAGATTTCCAAAACTCTCTGGCAACTTTCCACTTATCGCATTTTGGGACAATTCTAGAAACTGAAAGTGAACAAGGTTCCCTATAGTTTCAGGCAATTTGCCCCAGAAATTGTTATTAGCCCCATCAAAATCCTGCAAAAGTGTGAGATTGCCAAAGGATTCAGGAATCACTCCACTGATCATATTACCTGACAAATACAAGTATTTCAGGCTTCTTAGATCTCCAACTTGCAGGCATCAATCCCTGAAGCTGGTTTCCGGACAAATCAAACATCTCCAACTTCTGCAGCCTCCCTATGTTCTTTGGCAGCTTTCCAATCTTATTATTAGACAAACCAAAGTACACTAAATTTGTAAGATTGCTCAGAGATTCGGGAATGCTTCCATTGAGTTGATTTTCGGACAAATAAAGTCTCTCCAAGCTACCAAGATTTGCCCAAGGACTCTGGAATCACTCCATCAAAATTGTTATCAAACAAACTCAAGATTCTTAAACTACTCAAGTTACTAATGGTGACTGGTAACTTGCCATACAGAGCACAACCATTGAGATCAAGATGAACAAGGCTAGTGAGATGGAACAACCATTGAGGCAGAGTGATATTCAGGTGATAATTCTGAGAGAGATCGAGCACACGAAGGGATGTGAAGTTGAGATAATGAAGCAGAGCAGTATCATGAATACCACCTACTAGGAGTTTAGAATGAGTGAGTTTCAAGACAAGAAGAGAAGGGAGCGTATTGATGTCATGAAACCAACCATGCACGTTAGAAAGGTCCACTCCACTCAAGTCAAGGTGACTCAAGGAACTCATTCCAGAGAGCCAGTGGAGGTCATTTGAACTCATTCCAGTTCCAGACAGCCACAGCCACTGGAATTTATTTTCTTGTGGAAAGTAAAGTTCAATATGTGAGCTAAGATCAAGGTAACGCAAGCGTGATAGGTTTCCAAAGGTATGAGGAATGATCCCACTGAATCCAGTAAAAGAGAGGTTAAGATACTCAAGGTTGGTAAGAGAGCCAATGAAGTCTGGGATGGGTGAGTCGTTGAAGTTGTTCATGCTCAAATCCAAGTACTTTAAATGATGAAGCTGAATGAGAGAAGAGTTCAACTTACTTGGTGGCAGGTGAGAGTGATCAGAGATATGAGAAAGGTACCGTTGGAGATCAAGCTTGATGACATGCCAGGATTCATTGTTGCATCCCACTCCTTTCCATTTGCAACAGTCTTGGCCAGTCCAAGAAGAGAAGAACAAGCTTTGGTTGTTACTCTGAACAATGCCTGCTTTAATACTGAGAAGGGCTATCCTTTCAGTTTCAATGCAGCTTATTATACCGTGGACATAACAAGGTGGAGGGATTAATGCTGAGACAACAAAGATAGCAAACAAAACAAACTGTAAGAGACAAGCCATGAGATCAAAGAGAGAAACTCTTACAAGTGTCTGTGGAGAAGTGTATGAATGGGATGGAAGAAATGCATGCATTATATATATGAGCAGATTTAAAGAAGAACAAAAAAGACAGGGAGGTCCTTGGGAAGTTTCCCATGAAAAATTACTAAATAGAAAAGTTTCCAACCACCCTAAAGCCTCCTAGTTTTTTAAATCTGTACTATCAAAATTCTGATTCATGCAAAATTACTCTCTTGCACTTTTTTTTTTTATTTTTTTATGTTCTCTCTTTTGACAACCTCACCATTCTTGACCGAGCAAGACCCGGTCATAAACAAGCTTAAAGAAGTTAAATGTGCTCGTCTCTCTTGCCTACAAGGCACATGTGTGGCTCACCTTAGCATGACAGGATTGAACTCGACCAGTTCACTATACAGGCCACACGTGGCTCATAAGGAATCCAAACTTGAGTAAATTCATTTAGACATAACTTTTTTTTATCATTATATTAATCTATTACTTGTAATATTGTTTTTGTTTTTTTATGGTTTATCCACTTTTTTTTAAAAAAAAATCACCAATATAACTTATAAGGCTGCATAGAGTTCAATGGAAGAGGAATAAAGATAAATTAGTAATTTACAAAATTATTATTATATTTAAATTAAAAATAGGAAGAATGTGGATGTGAAATATAAGGATGCTTTGAATGGTTGAAAAAGTTAAAAGGTTTTGGATGGAGTGAAACATAGACATGGAGTCATAGTCTTTTTTTCATGAAAGCAATCATCTATCTTATTCATTTGCGTGCTTTAGTTCTTTTAAGTCAAATTAGTTAGACTACCCTTGATTCTTTAGACTTGATTCAAACCTAATGTTTAGGTCAAGTGAAATATTATAAAACCATACAAATATATATATATATATATATATATTAAAATAAAAAAACAGACATCTTTCATGTTCAAAGATGCGCGCGTTTGGTCTGTAGGGTCGGAAAAGTTAGAAGATGGGTTTGTTGACTTGACTCAAAGACTCAAACATAAGAATTAGTACTCCTAAAATTCCCATGAAATTTTAAAGGCCATAGTGCGTATTAAATTAAATTAATAAAGTAAAGCCTTGAGTGACACTTAAATTAAAATGCCATGGGTAGTCACTTTGTTGATTTTTTCTATGCAAAAGATATAAAAAAAATTAAAAAAATAAAATGCAATTGGTAGTGCAATCACTTTATTGATTCTCTTGGTGCAAAAGCTATGGAAAAAGCTAAATGCCATTGTGTTATTTTAAAGAAATTTATTTTATCCGATTAAAATAACTAGTAAAAATCACAAACATTATTGAAATTGTGCCATATGATAATAAAATACTAATGGCTTAAATTTATTTTTATTTGCATCCCATAATTTGAATAATGAAACATTAACGATTCCTTATTATTCATAACTTTAATAGTTATTGTCCTTTATTCTTTGCTTATTCATTTTCACAATTCTCTATTATCAAGTTGTTTTCTTATAAACACACATAGTTAAAAAACAATGATTTGTTATAAAAGATATTAAAGTAATAATAAGAGAGTTATTGATGGAAAGATACATAAGAAAGCTAGATTAACTCAACCGTAAGAAATTCAAATGAGCTACTATCCTTCTTAATGATGTGTTATTTTACACATTTATTAATAGTGAACTTTATTGATGATAACTCTAATATTAGTATACTAGAAAAGGTTTATCCAAAGTTCCAAATTAGAAATCAATGGCTTTTAGCAAATCCTTGATATTATTCTCAAGTAATAACATCACTCATAATTATTTATACAAGACAATCACCCTCTAAATACTAGTGTCCAAATTAGCATGTAGTTCAAACTTCATAATAGTGTAAATGGTGCCTATATATTTTAATAGAGAAGAAATCATCTTTTCACATTATATAGTTATCATCACTTAAATAGAGAGCATTCAATCATCATATGAAAACCTTGGAACTAAAACTATTACAAATAAAATAATCATGTTTATGAAACAAAATGGAGGTAAGAAAATAAATCGGTATGCTTATCAATGCAAGCCATACTTAAAACATGAATCAAGTGTCATTTATAATCTTCTTGTGGGCGACGACATAAACACACAATATATTCATCTTTATTGATAAACCTAATGGATAATCAAATTTCTTAATACTTGTAGGGTGACTTAAGAGATAAAAATTATCTATTATTTTATCTTGATTAATTGTGGAAATATAATAAAATCCCTACTAGGTAAAATTATTATATCAATTATAATTAATCACCACTTGCCACCTGATAAAACTAATAAATAGTTAAATTTCTTAATACCTGTGGGCGACTTAAAAAATATAACAATTCACTATTTTATCCTAATTAATCATTAAAAATATAACAAAATCCTTGTGGAACAAAATTATTATATCAATCATAATTATTTACCGTTTGATAAAACTAATAGATAACTAAAATTTCTTAATACCTGTGGGTGACTTAAGAAATAAAAATTATTCATTGTTTTATCATAATTAATCATGAAAGTACAATGAAATCCCTGTAGGACAAAATCATTATATTAGTCACGATTAATTATAATTTATGTCATTTAATCTTAATGTGATCATATATACACTCTTAATGTGTAATTTTACATAATCATGACAACACAATTAGTCAAATCCACATGATCACATGAAATCCAACTTTATGTATAAATAAAGTTTAATAATTGTGCACAAAATATAAATTAATTTTACGTAGAAAGAAAGCATCTCCACATGTCATTAATCTAAATGTCATCACGTATAAACTCTTAATGTTTGGTTTTCATGATTATAGATATTTTGGCTAGTCTATAGTCAATCAAACTATACAATCACATGACATAAAACTTTATGCGTAAATAAAGATTTAATAACACAAAATATAAACCATGTTTAATACAAACAAAAGACTAAATATTATTATACTTAGTAGAAATTTATGTCATTCAATTTAGATGTGATTCTATAAGAAGGATTTATGTATAATCATTCATAATTATAGGTGTTGCGGTAACTCCATAATCAATGAAAATTATACGATCACATGACAGATAACCTTATGCACAAGTGAAGTTCAACAATTAAACAAAACTTGGTGCAAAGAAGGTATATTTATTAATTATGATTAATCATAATATATATCAATAATCCTAAATGTGATCTTGTAAAGTCTTAATTTATAATTTACATGATCATGGATGCTATGACACTTTCAGATCAACAAATTGATACGATCACGTGACATATAACAATATGCATGAACAAATTCAATACAAATAAAACAATTAATTATACTAATTATAATTAATCCACTTAATGTATGAAGAAATCATACAAACAAACCCTCACAAACAAGTAAATAAATAGACAGGGTTTTAACATGCAAAAGCGTCAATCAATTTATTTTATTCAAAACATCATTCAAAATAATAAATATCATAAAATATAATAGAATAAAATAAAATAATAAACTTTAGGGTTTTAACACCAACTTTTCTCCACCTACAGCTAGTCGGCGGTGGCGGTAAGATGTTGCCCTACTTGGCAGTCGGTCACCGGCCACTACTCGCGGTAGGACAGTGTCTTGCTAGCGGTCATGCGTTGTGGCTCTCACGGCCCCACTATCTTTGCACGGCCTAAAGTTTGGAGCCTACACTCCATGCAACTCTATTATGCAAAGTTATTTGCAAAATTAAAATAATTGCATTTTATATCTAATATACAAACTAAAAACAAATACCCAAATATGATCATAAATAAGAAAAACATGATGCATCTATAAACAAAGATATAGATGCCCAAATATGATTACAACTAATAATCATGGTAATAAAATATCTATTAATTAAAATAGATCATCAAATATGATCATAAAAAATAATGGTTGTTGCTGCGTAGAGGTTAAATAGTGCTCTGCTACCAAGTGCTAGAAATTTAATCAGAGTACAACATACAATATCTAAGCATCTAAATATGTCGTATTATAAACCAGAGTAAGACATCTATCATATCACATTGATTGAATAATTTATAGATAGCGGAAGCTGGATCACATACCTCCATCCATAACAAATCAGACAGTAAATACGAAGGGACTAAGATCTGCACTTGAAGAAACCAATGACTTTTCCAATCTATCACGTTCTCTCCCATCGATGGGGCTCGGTATTCTCAAGAATGTTAGATCAAGGACCAATAGTGTTGTACTATATATAATCCTTATCATCAAAGGATTAACTCCACTAAAAAGTTTAAGTAGATCATTACCTAAAGTGTCAATTATAGTTAACTTTGGATTCTATTAGATAAAGTCAAGAACCACTTTATTTAGTTTGAATTTAGATTTGATTATATCATCACGAAGTTAATTCATAATAGAATTCAAACTAACGGCCCAAGCATGATAGGTTTCAAATACATGAGGAATGATTCCACTGAATCCAGTATTAGAGAGTTTGAGGTACTCGAGGTTGGCAAGAGATCCAATGAAGTCTGGAATGGAGAATGTTAGTGCAAATGTACTTTAATTGGCATAATTTGACACCTAGACAAGGTGACATGGCAACCGTTGTGACGTGGCATAATCGATGACATGGCAAGGTATGGTGACATGACAAGGAGTCTTGGCTTGGAGGCAAATATCTTGGAGGTCTTGGTGAAGCTATTTTTGGTATGTGTTACAACTTGAAGACAAGATCATATCAAGACCATATTTAGGAGATTTGATTGGAGACTAAATATGGATGGAGCTTAATTAAAGAAAAACCTATAAATGGTATGATTGAAGGCTATTGAAGATTTGAAGGCCAAACTTGGATGAATTGAAGATCAAATTTAGTAAGTTTCATGAAGACGCACAAAAATGTGCGCCCCTTGCGAGGGGATTGCGTGGTGAGGAACTGAGGAGGTAGGCTAGTTGCCAGTAGTCGGGATCGGGAGATCAGGTTGCATTGACTTGGACTAACCATGACCGGGAGGTTGATGGGTCTAGAGGTCATTCGCCACATAACCAAAACTCAGTCAAGTTAGCAGTCAGGGCCATGTTGCAAGTTGTGTTACAACAGGAGTTGCAACAGCTAATTTTGGAAGGTTCTATACTTAGTAACCGTGGAGATTCTAAAAGAGGTATGGCTATATTTGGGACGTTGAGTTGTCTATATAAGCTACATTGCTCTGAGATTGGGTGTGACACTAAAGTTAGAGAGGGAGTGTGTACTTGACAATCTAGAGAGGATAGTGATCTTTGTTTGTGAGTGTAAATGACAAAGTGTTTGTACTTATGTATTTTCACTTTTTTTAGTGGATTATTTATCTCCGGGTTTGGCCCTCCAGACTTAGGAGAGTTGACACCGAACTGGATTACCAATCTTGTATATCTCCTTTTTGTTTGGTTTGTGTGAAATTCTCTATGAGCGTTTGAGTGTTCTCTAAACCCACAAACCATACCGGCGGAACTAACAAGTGGTATCAAAGCATAGGTTGCTATGTTCGCTTTGGTTTTAAAGTCAGCAAGGTCCTAACAAGTTCCATTGATGGCTGGAAAAGAAGGAGCATCTGTCAAATGACTACCATTGCTCGATAGATCAAATTATCCATACTGGAAGGCACGTATGAAGGCTTTCATCAAATCTCTTGATGAGAATGCATGGGCAGCCATGGAAGAAGGATTGTCTCCCCCAATGGAAGTTGATGAAAACATGAATGAGACCATGAAGATGAAGAGTAACTAGAGTCCCGGAGATATGCTCAAACCGAATACCAATGGGAAAGCACTCAATGCTATTTTTGGAGGAATAGATGAGAACCAGTTCAAGTATGTTGCAACATGTGATTGCACCAAGAATGCTTGGGGCATTTTACAAAGAATTCATGAAGGCATAAATTTGGTGAAAGAAAAAGAGACTATCACCATATTTAACAGCAAGCTGATGGATATAGCAAATCAAGTTTTTCAACTCGGGTCTCTTCCAAGAAGATTTAATGCTAAAGTTGCTGCGATAGAAGAAGCAAGGAACATCATAACTATGAGACTTAATGAGTTGATGGGATCCCTACAAACCTATGAGGTGAATTTGAATCCAGGAAGAAGAGAAGAAGATATAGCTTTGAAAGTTGAAGCAACAAGGCCGAAAGAGTTGCAACAGACTATTGTAATTGAAGACAAAGAAGAGGATTATGAAATTGCCCTTTTGACCAGGGAACTGTGCAAGTACTTCAGAAAAATTTAGGAAGAAGATAAAATCAAAAGATGTAATCAACAATCATACTTCTTTACCAGCTGTGATAAAGAAACCTAAAGTTTTCAGAAATTTCAATGCTTTTGCAAGTCCAGTTACAACATCAATAGCAACACCTGAAGAAAAGAGATTGTGAAGTGGTTACTGAAAACGATCTTCTTCATGGGTATGAACTCATACTAAATAAACTTGATAAAATGTTCATACAAAACAAAAGTCTTGCAAAAGAGTTAATAAAATGTCAAGAAAAGTTGAATGATGCTGAAAAGACCATAAACTAAATAAACAAAGGAAAAGCCAAAATTGATGAGATAACTTTTAAAACAAGTGTGACTCAATATAATATACAGACTATAAAAGAGACATCAGAAGTCAAGAAAGGTAAGGTTAAAGCAGGCTGTGTTCTATCAAATGCTCAGGAATATAAAGAAGTGAAGTATAACAAGGTGAAGAGAAGACATAGAAGATAAGTCCCCATATGCTTTCATTGTGGAAGAAGAGGCCATATAAGACCCGAGTGTTATCAACTGAAGGAAGACTTGAAGAACGGTGGAGTATATGGAAAAACAAAGAAGTGGATTCCAACATGTTATTATTGTGGGGGTCAAAGGGCACATTCGTCCAAGATGTTGGAAGATGAAGAAAGACTTGAATGAAGGCAAAAATGTGAGGTAGACACCATATACCAGAGAAAAGAAGAAAGAAACCAAGAAGATGTGGGTCAAAAAGAAGACTTAGTAGGATACTCTTCAATAAAAAAAAATCTCAAAAGACAATTGATATTTTGATAGTGGTTGTTCAAGACACATGACATGTGACAAAGGCTATTTGATGAATTACAAAGAATGTGCAGTTGGGCATGTAACTTTTGGTGATGGTCAGAAAGATCAAGTAGTTGGAAAAGGAACATTGGTGGTACTTGGGTATCCAAGATTGAAAAGCGTTCTGCATGTATAAGGACTCAAGGCAAATCTTCAGAGTATAAGTCAATTGTGTGATCGAAATCTGGTGGTAAAATTCACTCAGGACATATGCGTGGTCTATAATGAAGCTGGTCAATGTGTTTTAACTGGTTTGAGATCTTCAAAAAATTGCAATTTGCTAGAAAAATTGGAAGTCTATTACAATGCATCTTGCAACATCACTGAGATTTGGCATTAGAAGCTTCGAAATCTGAACTTCGAGAACCTAATGAAGATTACAGAAATGTGAGCTGTTAAGAGAGTGCCCAAGCTTACAAAAAAGGAAGACGATGTATATGAACCTTGTCAACTGGGAAAGCAAAGTCGTGCCTCACAAAGTGTTGCAACACATTGTTACAACAAGAGTGCTAGAACTCTTACATATGGATTTTATTGGACCCACACAGATAGAGAGCTTGTCAAGTAATTAAAAGATATGTATTTGTGTGTTGATGACTATTCTAGGCACACTTAGGTGGACTTCCTCAAGGAGAAATCAGATACCTGTAAAGCTGTCAAGAAGTTATGCATGCAACTTCAAAATGAGAAAGAGTGTCAAATTGAGAAGATTGTCAGAATCAGAAGTGATCATGGAAGAGAATTTGAAAATGCTCAATTTAGTAAATTTAGTAGAGAACATAGGATTCGTCATGAATTTTCAGCTCCAAAAATTTCTCAACAAAAAGGAGTGGTTGAAAGGAAGAATCACACTTTTCAAGAGCCCCAAGTTATGTTGAATTCAAAGAAACTCTCTAGAAGGTTTTGGGTGGAAACAATCAATGCAGCAAGCTATATCATCAATAGAGTGTACATTTGGCCCTCAACCAACATAACACCATATGAAATTTGAAAAGGTAAAAGGCCAAACCTCAAATAATTTTATATCTTTAATTGCAAATATTATATTTTGAATAATAGAGATCAGCTAGGCAAGTTTGACAAGAAAAGTGCTGAAAGAGTATTCATGGGATATTCTACTACAAGCAAAGCATATCGGGTGTTCAATTCAAGAATCGAGAAGATAATGGATACCATTAATGTTGTTGTTGATGATTTCTCTAATATGGAGACTCAAGGTTCATCAAGCAAGCCAAACAAGCTTTTCAAACAGAATTGTGAATCAGTAGATAAAGAACTACAAGCAGAAAAACAGGTTGCAACAAAAGTTACAACACTAACTGCAATAGCAGAAACTACTCAGGATTTAGACAAATAGCAGGTTATAACTGATGTTGCAACTAAAGTTACAATAGGCGAAATCATCTCAGGATTAGATAAAGAAGAAAATGAAGATGAAGAAGACAATGAAGATAGTAGTCTTGAACCATCCTTAAGAATAAAGAAAAATCATCCTATTTAGAATGTTATTGGTAATGTGACTAAAGGAATAAGAACCAGAAGCACTCAAAGAATTAATTATCGAGAATTGGCTGGATATACATGTTACATCTCTCTTCTTGAACCAAAAAATGTCAAAGAAGCCTTAGTTGATGAATACTGGATGGCTACAATGGAAGAAGAATTGAATCAGTTTGTTTGAAATGATGTGTGGACATTGGTCCCAAGGCCAAAGGATGTGAATGTTATTAGAACCAAGTGGATTTTCAAGAACAAAACCGATGACAAAGGCAACATCACCCGAAATAAAGCAAGACTAGTGGCTCAAGAATATACTCAAGTTGAAGGAGTTGACTTTGATGAAACATTTGCACTATTTTCACGCCTAAAATCCATTACATTATTGTTAGCAGTAGCATGTTGCATGGGGTTCAAGCTACATCAAATGGATGTCAAGAGTACTTTTCTTAATGGAGTTCTAACTGAAGAAGTATTTGTGTAGCAACCAAAAAGGTTTGAAGATCCTCAACATTCAGATCATGTGTTCAAATTGAAAAAAGACTCTCTATGGCTTGAAGCAAGCTCCTAGAGCTTGGTATTAAAGGCTCACAAAATTTCTGCTTGAGAAGGGCTACCAAAGAGGGGGAGCAGACAAAGCCCTATTCATCAAGAAGTCTAAGGTAGATCTTATGGTGGCACAAATCTATGTTGATGATATCATATTTGGTTCAACATCACAAAAGCAAGTAGATGATTTTGTTCTTCTAATGAAAGATGAGTTTGAGATGAGCATGGTAGATGAACTAAACTACTTTTTGGGTTTCCAAGTTAAACAAAGCGAAGCAGGAATTTTCATTTCTCAAACCAAGTATGCACAGAACTTAGTGAAAATATTTGGCTTGGAAAAGGCTAGATACATGAGAACACCCATGAGTGTGTAAATGAGAAGTTGACAAAATATGAGCATGGAAAAGATGTGGATCCAAGTCTCTATACAAGCATGACTGGAAGTTTGTTCTATCTCACAACTAGTAGGCTAGATATCTCTTTCAATGTTGGAGTTTGTGCAAGATATCAAGCAACACCATAAGAAGTTCATTTGAAAGCTATTAAACATATTATCAGATATGTTAATGGTATTGCAGAATATGGAATTTGGTATTTCAAATGATTCCAACTCACATCTTGCAGGTTACAGTAATACATGATTGGGCAGAAAATATTGATGATAGAAAGAGCACCTTAGGAGGATGTTTTTATCTTGGTAACAACTTAGTCACGTGGTACAGCAAGAAGCAAAGTTCTATTTCACTCTCCACCACAGAGGTTGAGTACATAGCTGCAAGAAGTTGTTGCACACAATTGTTATGGATGAAGCAAATGTTTGAAGATTATGGCTTACAACAAGGTGTGTTGACTATATTTTATGACAACAAAAGTGCAATTAATATCTCCAAGAATCCAGTCCAACATTCTCGTACCAAACATATTGATCTTTGACACCACTTTATATGAGATTTGGTAGTGAACAAAACAGTTGTTATTGATTATGTTGCAATAGAAAAGCAATTGGCAGATATCTTTACCAAACTCCTTGATGCGGCAAGATATAAAAACTTGAGGATTGAGATTGACCAACTTTAATCCCTATTGGGGACTACAAACGACCTGCATCTGCTACAGTTTATCAATGTCATTTGCAGTAGTAAGAAGGAGTCATGAAGACAGGGGGAGTTGATGACCAAAAGTCATGAAGACAGGGGGAGTCACAAAAGTAGTTGCAATCTAATATGCAACAGGTACAGGTTTTGGCATCATTCAAACACAAAGGGGGAGAAGTTGATAGGTTCAAAAGCTACAAACCGACTACTCTACATTGTGCATTGTTTTTATAACATTTGTGCTTAATTTGTAAATCACTAGTTACAGTGTAATCATATATTTTGTAAGCAACTAGATGATATATCAGTCTGTAAGGTCGTGTTCCAAGCAATGTTGTACCTGGAAGTTGTAACAGGTGTCAGTCTGGGTACAGAAGCAGTTGTGTTAAATTATGCCAATGGAGGAGATTGTTAGTGCAAATGCACTTTAATTGGTATTATTTGACACCTAGACAAGGTGACGTGGCAACCATTGTGATGTGGCATAATTGATGACATGGCAAGGTATTGTGATATGACAAGGAGTCTTGGCTTGGAGGCAAATATCTTGGAGAACTTGGTGAAGCTATTTTTGGTATGTGTTACAACTTGAAGACAAGATCATATCAAGACCATATTTAGAAGATTTGATTTGAGACTAAATATGGATGGAGCTTAATTGAAGAAATACCTATCAATGGTACGTCCCTTCAAAACTTGATGCATAGTCCCCAGAAATCCCATCATGTGATAACTAAGGATGGGATTTTTGTTGATCCTAAAAAGGTAGAAGCTGTTGTTGAGTGGCAGAGACCTACTAATGTGGCAGAGATTCGCAGTTTCCTGGGGCTAGCCGGTTATTATAGACGGTTTGTGCAAGGGTTTTTAGTGTTGGCGGCACCATTGACCAAACTCACAAGGAAAGGAGCAAGTTTTTAGTGGTCAGATCAGTGTGAACAAAGTTTCCAAGAGTTGAAACACCGATTGGTATCTGCACCTATTCTCACACTTCTATCTCTTGGTGAAGGTTTACCATTTATAGCGATGCATGTAAAACTGGTCTTGGGTGTGTATTGATGCAGAATGGTCATGTGGTGGCTTATGCTTCTAGACAATTGAAGCCATTTGAGGTGAACTATCCCACTCATGACCTAGAGTTAGTTGCTGTGATTTTCGCTCTGAAGATTTGGAGGCATTATTTGTATGGGGAGACTTGTGAGGTGTTTACAGATCATAAGAGCCTTAAATACATTTTCACACAGAAGGAGTTAAACATGAGGCAGAGGATATGGTTGGAGTTACTGAAAGACTATGATTTGACCATCAGCTATCATCCTAGAAAGGCAAATGTGGTAGCTGATGCCCTTAGTAGGAAGTCTTTCAGCAGTGTTGCTACATTAATCACCTCCCAGAAGCCTATCTTGGAGGATTTGAGACGAATGGAGCTACAAGTGGTGTTAAAGGGTATTGACGTGTATTTGGCAAGTTTAGTTGTGAGACCCACTCTTTTTGAGAGGATTAAAGCAGCACAAGAAGTAGATGGTTATTTGCAGAAGATTCGGCAAGAAGTAGAAAGGGGCACCCAAGTTTAGTTTAGAATCCATGAAGATGGCTCAGTAAGATTCGGGGATCGGATTTGTGTTCCAGATAATTTAGAATTGAAAAAGAAAATCATGGAAGAAGCTCATTATACTAGCTACTCAGTGCATCCCGGAAGCACCAAAATGTACAAAGATTTGAAGAGTATCTTTTGGTGGAACAACATGAAGAGAGATGTTGCACAGTTCATGGCACAGTGCTTGACTTGTCAGCAGGTCAAGGTGGAGCATCAGAGGCCAGCGGGACTTCTGCACCCTCTTCCCATTCCTGAGTGGAAGTGGGAGAACATTGCTATGGATTTTGTGTTTGGGTTTCCTCAAACCAGTAAAGGCTTCGACAGTGTTTGGTTGGTGGTAGACAGGCCGACCAAGTCTGCACATTTCTCAACTATGAAGACTGGTATGACTTTAGAGAAGTTAGCTGAGTTGTACATTGATCAGGTGGTGAGGCTTCATAGTGTTCCTGTTACTATTGTGTCTGATCGAGATACTCGGTTCGTGGCACATTTCTGGAGGAGTCTACATAAAGCCTTGGGAACCAAATTGACGTTTAGCACGGCTTTTCATCCGCAAACTGATGGGCAATCCGAGAGAACAATTCAGATTCTGGAGGATATGCTTCGGTCTTGTATACTTGATTTTGGGGCTTCCTGGGATCGGCACTTGCCTTTGATAGAGTTTTCTTATAATAACAGTTATCAGGCAAGTATTCAGATGACTCCTTATGAGGCACTGTATGGCAGGAGATGTAGGTCACCTATTTGTTGGGATGATGTGGGAGAACGAAAATTGTTAGGGACAGAGATTGTGCAGTTGACAGTGGAGAAAGTTCGTCTGATCAGAGATCACCTATGAATAGCTCAGAGCAGGCAGAAAAGTTATGCAGATAATAGGAGAAGAAGCTTGGAGTTTCAGGTGGGTGACCATGTGTTCTTAAGAGTAGCTCCCACTAAAGGAGTCATTCGTTTTGGTGTGAGAGGGAAGCTCAGCCCTCGGTTTATTGGTCCGTTTGAGATCTTCGAACGCATTGGTGAGGTGGCATATCGGCTTGCATTACCACCTTCACTGTCTCGGGTTCATGATGTGTTCCATATTTCTATGCTGAAGAAGTTCATTCCGAATCCTGACCATGTGATACAATTCTCTGACTTTGAGCTTAGCAATGATTTGACGTATGAGGAGCGACCTATAAAGATTGTGGATTTTAAGGAGCAAACACTGAGAAGGTGGGTCATTTCTTATGTCAAGGTTCATTGGAGCAATCATTCAGAGCGTGAAGCAACCTGGGAGTTGGAGTCTGAGATAAAAGAGAGATATCCGTATCTTTTTGATACCTCAGGTAAGAGTTTAGAGGACTAAACTCCTTTAAAGGAGGGAGGAGTTTGTAGACCCCGTCCTCTTAGATAAAAATAAAAATTACTTTTAGTTAAATTTATCTATTTATTTATATTTTAAAGGGAGAGTTTTTATCTTATCCCAGCCTCCCGGATCCGATTTATGGTTCCATAACGCCAGAGCGAGGATCTTCACGCGATATTTGTTTTGTTTTTCAAATAAAAGGATGAGTAGAAGCCGGAGGAAACCCTACCTCCTCTCGTGTCGTATGGTGACCTTAGCGGCAGGCTCTTGATATTTTTCCCGTTGAATTTTGTGACGAGAAATCCAAGGTAGATGATTGAAATTTTAATTGTGGTTGTGAGATCTTGCTTATTCTCATTCTTAGTTTCCACTCCATAGATTACCCTAAGGAATTTGATATGTATTCATTAGTTTTTTGTTTTTTCATTCATTTATTTATTTAGTTTAGTATCTCGTATACATCCAGCATGTTTCCCATTTATGTGTATAGGTTATATTTTCATGGTTTCTAATATTTGTCTTGGACTGATGTTAAGCTATTGTATACCTTGGCCTTTAGGATGTATATTTTTTTTATGACCATTTAGGTCATTTGTACTGTTAGGTATTTTCTTACAACCATGCAGTATGGTCATGTGCATCTAGTATACCTCTCTCACAAAATTGGTGAGCTTATAATTTGGGGTTTTGATGTTTATGCACATGCTTTATGTTTGTTAGGGCTTCCTTCGAGTGCTTGATTTTGATAATCTGATTTGGAGTCTTGGAGTTTGAAGATATTTAGGTAAGTATCCACATATAAACTATACTACTTATATAGATCTTTTGAAACTAGCTAAATTTGTGAAAATAAGTATTTTATTTATTTATTTTGTGATAATTAGGTTTCTGTTTATTATTTGGTATGTCTCTCTCCTCCTCACTCTCTTTAATTTGCATTTACGGTTTGATTTAGTATATTTAACAATTTTATATGATTATCCTAGTTAATTTTCGTAAAAGAATTATAAATTTTTTTTCTTTAATTTAATACTGATTATATACCACCAAGGATTGAACATATTGGGAGAGATCGAGGTCCACTCTTTATAAGGCTTTTAACACGTCACCATAAAACCGAACCAAATATATATATATATATATATATATTATTAATAATTAAAATTAATTTTATAATATTATTTAAATCAACCATGGACCCAATTTCCTGCGTTTGTCTTCCCATGGTTGATTGAGACCATAACATATAATTAATTTTTAATTTAAAATAATATATTTTTAATATTATATATATTTAAATATTTATATGATATTTCTTTGCAAGAGGTAGAAAAATAATAATGAAATTATTATAAGTATAAAATTTTTCATTTGAGGATACGGTCTTTAATGTCATGCTAAATAAAACAAAATTTAAAAAAAAATAATTGTTCACATAGTTACTAATTTCATTTTATTAATATTATTTACTATTTAAAATATTTGTAAAATATGTATATTGATTTTTTCTAAATTTTTTATAAGCCAATGGATAATACATAAATATTGACAATTATATTTTGTTATATTTTTATTTGTTTATTTTAAAATAATTTTTATATGAAATTAACCGCTCTACATGCACCATGATTAATTATGCACACCCACATTAAACAGATAAATAAATTGTGGCCCGTCAATCTATACACACATTCCACTTTGCCTTCTTTCTTGCTCCTTCTTCCAAATAGATAAATTCAATTTTTTTTTTTATTAATTCCATGTATCATTAACCCCAATAATAATAATAATAATTATAAAATAAATAAATAATATATATATAACTCTATTCAACAAACAATGACATTTCTCTAAGTTGAAAAATAACATTTTTTTTAAAAATTAATTATGTTCAGCTTAAATAAAACTATTTTTAATTTATTTTAATAACTATTTAAAAAAAAAATTAATCCAAACATAAAATAAAAAAAAAATTTAACTTATTTTTGAATAACACTGTTTTTTTTAAAAGAATCGCTTCTACTAAAAAAAAATATATATATTTTTCCGCTCCACATGTCCCATCTGGTCCTCTCCTCCTACCCCAATGTTCAATTCCCCGGTAATCTCTGGTACCACGACCACGCTATGGGCCTCACCCGCGTCAACCTCCTCGCCTGCAATCTCTGCTACCTACATCCTCCGTGATCCTTCCCTCGAATCACCTTCAATCTCAACCTCATCGTCTTCGATCACAGATTCCGCACCAACGGCTTCATCTACATGAACTCCACCGGCAACAACCCTTCGATCCAACCTCAATTGCAACCCGCTTTCTTCGTCGATGCCATAATCGTCATTGGCAAGGCCTGGCCTCGCCTCCATGTCCAGCGCTGCCGCTACCGCTTCCGGATCCTCAACTCCAACAACGGCCACTTTCTTCCACTTCTCTTTCTCCAACGATCTCCACACCACCTCATGTATCAAACTCCTCTCTGCCCTAGTTTTGGAAGTGAGACGCTCTGGGCTTTGGAATCAATTCTGGTGGCCAGAGACGTGAGATCTCTGGTGAAGACGAGAGTGGTATTGTGGGATCTCTTGAAATCGGAACCCGCATTTGTTTTGGAGGAGATTTCAGATAGTAGCACCGATCTGAAGCTCGGAATTGTGGATTTCTTTGTTAAAGCTTTTGCTGTTGTGGGAGATGTGGAAGTGAGCCTTCTTCTCATATTCTTTCTAAATTTCTTGTCTACTAAGCTTGTTCTAGTGTGTTTATTGATGCATTTATGTTTATATTGTTTTCATATAGTTGCTTAGCGTTGAAGTATTAAGCTTTGGTCTTTCAGGATTCTAACAATGGTGAAGATGATCACTCCCTGCGAGTGTCTTTTGAAGAATGGCTAACTTTTGGCTAGGATTTTCTTTATAACGGATTTTATGCTATTGCTGTGAAGGTTAAATTCTTGTCACTAGTTGTCACTGAAACATCCTTGTATGAATACCTGAATAATTAAATTTAGTAGGTTAAATTTGGTTCAAGAATGTCTGAATAGGAATTAGGCAAATTTTGGAATGTGCATACTTATATACTTATATTTATCTAAATGTGTTCTTTTAATTCTCACTAAACTCATCTTTAAAAAATATATATATACAAATAAAATAATTCAATGTTCTTAATCCATGTGTCTGCAGGAGCAACTCCAAAATCAGTACTGGAACTCATGAATGTGAAGGATCTCACTCTGGGTCATGTGAAAAGCCACATTCAGGTACCACCACTGCTCATTAGGGTTAGGGTTTTAGTAACAACAAGATGCAAGCAAACAAGAAGCAAGGGACAAAATGGCATCAAAGCTAGTAATCTTCACATGTTGGACTAACTTCTCCTTCTTTTGAATATATATAATGCAGATGTATAGAACAGTGAAGAGCACTGACAGAGGAGCAGCAGGTATATATTTGTCCATTATAGGGACTATATATATTTATATATGTCAAGCATTTGTATGGCTTTTTCCTATCATGCATTGTGTGTTTGCAGGCCATTTTGTGTCTTAGTGGCTGGATTGGATGTTTGTAGGCCAACCAGCTCAGGTTTCAGCGGCTACATACATGGTGGTGTGTGCGGAGAAATCTGGGTTCATACCTTTCTACACTTCTCTCTGCTCACCAACCCCACCATCACAACCACTACCTAACTCCAACTCTTAACTCTTCCAGGTCTGGTCTTGTCCATGCACTATCTCATCACTGTTTAATTACATTGCGTGTTAATTAACTGAGATGCTGTTTGGTTGCAAGGAATGGAATGAAAAGGAGTGGAAGAGTAATAAAAATGAGGGTGATTGGAAAAGGCATGGGAATGAAAACTATGTTTGGTTGGAAGGATTGGAAAAGTAGTTTATTGGGAATAGAAACAAATGAAAAAGAAAGATATAATAAATTGACTGTTATGCCCTTTATGCAAATGAATATCATTGTTATATATAGTAATGGGTTGTAAAAATTATTTTTTAAATTATTTAAGTATTAAAATAAATTTATTATTATAAATAGATATTTAATTTTAATAGCTCACATGTGACACTATTTGTTAATATCTAAATCTTTGTTAATATTATTAATTAACAATTAATTAAATATAATAAATAATTATTTAACTTTAACTAAAAAAATTAAGTCATAATAATCATTCATATCAATTATTATTCACTTTAATTACAATAGTTAAGTATTAAAATTAAAATAGTTCACTTTAATATTATTTATTTTATTTATTATAAGTGGAAATTGCCAAAAAAACCCTTTAAGTTTGTAAAATTGCCAAAAACACCCCATTAGTTTTGCAATCCCCAAAATCCCCCTCCTTTTAAACTCTATGTTTTTCAAACCCCCAAACCCTATAACGGATGTGAACGGAGTGAGTTTCAAATTCTTTGGACGAAAATGCCCTTGCATGGGGAGTCGTGGCTGCAGCCATCTCGGCGATTTGAGAGGAAGTGGGCGGTTTTTCCGTAGGGTAACCCCCGAGAGATGAATTTATGGAGTCGCTTTAATTGCTTTTTTTCTCAACTCACGCCTTCGCCTTTTCCATTTCAGTCGCTCCAAGTTGTCTCTACCTGCCAAGCCTCTCGAATCGGCATTTCATCGCCTTTTTCCCTTTCCACCCAGATCTCGAAGGAGAAGTCCTCCACGCAACTAGTTGGCATTTCATCGACTTTGAAATCTAAGGTATTGAGTATGGTTTTTATGTTAACCGCTCGCTACAAAGAAAGATTTTTTTCGGTTTTGTTTTGTGCTCCCTGCTTTTTGTTGGAAGATATCGAAGTCTGCAGGGGATTTCTCACTCGGGGTTTTGTTAGTCTGCAGGGAGATTTCTCGGTCGGGTTTTTGTTTTTGTTTTGCATTTTCGATGTATACACTATCGAATTAGTTTTTTCGATAGTTATGATCTGTGTAATATTTATAATGTACATTTCCGCTTCGTTTGATATGGTTGCGCTTTTACAAAACGAGGTTGACGTTTAAGAAATGAGATGTTACAGCTTAACATTTGTTGTCTCTGCTTTAAGTATTCTCGCTTTACGCTTTAACAAAATGGGTCTCTGCTAACATTTTTATATCTCTGTTAATAACCGAGAGTTTACCTTTAAAACCTTATATTTCCGCTTAAATTTTTGTCAATACCGCATGTTGAATGTGTTGTTATTGTCAGCAGCTTTGTGATTATGGCGGTCAACCTAGTTAATGGCCGATGCTATTTCGACACCTCTAGTGGAGACTTTAGCCGAATTGAAAAAAATAACATGACCCCTCGACATCGGGAGATTATTCGACGGACACCGCTTTGCGCTGCTCACTCGAGCTAGAAGCTATATACCAAGAGAGAGCCCTTCTTGATTCTCTTTTTGCAAAGGTACGATGGTCGCACCAATAAATTCAGGGATCGGGAAAGCCCGCCGAGTTTCCGGACCTCAAGATGTGGCCCTCGTGCTTGGTCTCAAGGCGTTACGATGGCGACGCAGCTGGTCTTCGAAGAAGAAGACCGGTCAGGCGTCAAGGGCGGTATCTATCAAAGACCTACGAGAGACACGTAGACTCCATCAAGAGCACTCGTCAGCAACTTGTTCGACGGAGGGAGAAGAAGATAATTTCGTCAAACTCCCCGATGGTGTACCCTCACTGGGGACGATCCCTCTTCCCAAATACATCATGCTCGGTTCCGAACCGGATCGCTGATTACGCCGATGATCTACCGACCCATGGGGCGACATGCATGGGCGCAGGCGACGCACAAGTGGCTTATGGAGGATATTCCACAAGCAGCGGCTTGAGTGCAAGATAGATGCGCCGGGAAGAGGACCAACACAGGTTACATTAAGGGTTGCTCGGTCGCGCTTAACGTCCCTGGTTTTTACGAGATGACCGAACGGGGAAGAAAAGTCTGCTTTGCAAGATCCCAAGGATGTTGTAGCTATGGTGAAAGTACTTACCCGAAGCAAGCGACGGTAGAAACGAGCTTGTCATCGCTCGATGGAAAAAGAGGTAATAAATCATGGACAATGTTTAACATAAGTCTTTAACGCTTTAAACATTTTATTTAGCGCTTAACTTTAGTATTTACCGCTTAACTCTTATTCATACTCGGTTTAAATATTTTTGTTCTCCGCTTTAATTATATTCTATAACGCTTAAATATATAAACACTGCTTTTAAATATAGTTTTTTTATAGTTTAAAATGAATGATTTCGCTGAAATTGTTTGGTTTACATATGTTAGTTTCCTGAGTCGGTTCCGGCAAATGCTGAAGAAGAAATATTTGTTGGGGCCAACCGACGGATGGATGCCATCGCTCCCGAACCACTTGCTCGAGGCGGGGATGAGAGGGCGTACTCTATCGCGTGCGCTGGACGCCGCTCTCCTACTTCCGACCCCACCACGCGACGCATTCCTCGACCCTGAGAAGCCCTCCCCTACGCGGCAGATTGCAACAACCCCCTACCACGACAACGAGCGGTCCCCCGAGTGTGGCGCCTCGACCATGGCAGCCCCTCCGACCGGTGCTACTCACCGGTGACATTAGGCGAAGATGTCACCGCAACTCTTATCGCAGCATGCCGAGATATTGATGACCGAAGTTTCCTCGGCTTGTCGCTCGTGTCGAGGCGCTGGAAGGGCGTTCACAACCGGTCGCGCCATCCCTCGAAAGAATCGAAGCACCCGGACGAACGAGGCGTCGAATTTGACGACGAGGGACATCATCGGGAAGGTCATTCCAAGGCGGCTACATTCAAGAGACTTTGCGAAAAAGAGGAGAACAATACGCCTCCGTCTCCACCGGTACCGACGATGAAACAATAGCAACACCATCGGCGGTCGATGTCGTTGTTGAGAAGGACATCGTAGATGATGTGGCCGTCTTCGCCGCTGAGAAGGCCGCTGACTCTCTTCTCGATGAAATCCTCGACCCGGTGGAACCGTCGCCGAGATGCGTGCATCAAAGATGGACACAATCAATGAAGATCAAGAACAAGTTAAGGGTGTGTCCCCCAATGATGCTGTTGTCATGGCCACGGTTGAGAAGATCGTCGAATCCGTTGCCGTGGCCGTGGACGTGTCTGCGGTTGATGCTGTCGCCGTCGTCCCCGCATCGAAGCCAGACACAATCCCACAACAAGAACAACCATGTAAGGATGTGTCTGCAGTTGATGCTGAAGACCCCGACCGAGCAACGAGAGAGATGATCAAGGCCAATCAAACATTGGACCGGACGGCTCGAAAGCTTTTATTCGAAGAAGAAGAAATGGGTTGGCTCGAGTCGCCTTAACAAACTACGAGCAGCAGTTGATGAGGATCTTCCTCAACTGCTCTATGGACGGGTAAGTGTAAAGTTTTTATGATATTGTTTAAAGGTTTTATTATAGTGTTTAACAATTACCTAATAGTGTTTAATACCTTTTAT
The DNA here is from genome assembly GCF_009730915.1 of Dioscorea cayenensis subsp. rotundata. NCBI lineage: Eukaryota > Viridiplantae > Streptophyta > Magnoliopsida > Dioscoreales > Dioscoreaceae > Dioscorea > Dioscorea cayenensis. Next base: position 17,259,521 of record NC_052472.1, on the reverse strand, counting down.
GTTATCATTTAATTTGTCTACTTAACATTTAATTATATATAATATCATGTAACAATTGATAATATCATTTAAATATTTATAATATGGTCTTATTATATCTCATATCGTTTAACCTCAAGCATCTGTCGTGTGGAAGAATGACGCTGTCGGCACACTGCCGACAAATTATACACGCGCTGAGGGGAAGGAGATGGTCAGCGATGATGTGATGGGACGCTTTCGTATGCATAATACAAAAAGTCGCGAGCAAAGAGCCATATCCTTACAAGAAGTGCGCCTCCATCACCAGGGATCAGCTTACTGCTGTTTATGTCCAAGCGGGGAAGGCGCACATGACACGATTATGGCTATGATCGGGGATCGTCGTGCGTAGAAAGCGCATGAAGTTCAAATTGTCATCCTCCCGATAATCATGAATGGCCACTTCCATGTCGTCGTCCTGGACAATGATAAACAATAATATAGGCATTATTCTTCATGTCCGGGAGTACGATAAGGGACGCGTTGGACATGGTAAGTTCTTTAATTATGTCCGATTAATATGCATTTTGGTATTTAATCCGGTATTCTAATCTCGACTTGCATATCTCGTACGGTGGAATCTATTCGACATTTAGTGTCGATATGGAGTTCGGCGAGTCGGCGACGACAAAAGTACCCACTCGTGCACGACAGCTAGAAGCCCCACGCCAAAAAACAAGGAAGCGTCGATTGCGCCTGGGCTACGTCATCGCGGTTTATCGAGCAATTACTTTGGGGTGAGAGTTACGGCTACCGCAGACAGGGACGTTCCTTACCCTCGAGTTGAGGTATGTTACCCGCATACTTAAGGAGGGAGGCGGTCGGCGTCCGCTGACTAAAGGGGGTCGTCACAAGCGGGTTAAATTTTTGTTTTTTGAAGAACATGTCCTGTGATATCCGAATGTCGATTTTGTTTTCGAATGTAAATCCGGACAAATTCAATTCATTGTTTTTCGTGTTCGAAGAGCATGACTTGTATATGTTAATGTAAATTTTGTTTATTTTTGAATTGTAAAAGCATGTTAAATTCCATTCAGTTTCATTTCATTGTTTAATTTACGTTCTAATTGTGTACATTTCACTTTCATTGTTTAAATATACAATATATCGTTTAAACATCGGGTTTTAAATATTTCAAAATACGCTGTACCCGTTTAAAAATAACATCGTATGCGTTTAACTAAATGCATTCATTGTTTAAATAAATATGGGAAGTTGCCCATCAATAACTTGTATATCTCAATGTAAAGTTTGTTTGTTTTTTCAATTGTAAGGCGGGTTAAAATTTCATTCGGTTTCATTTCATTGTTTAATTTACGTTGTAGTTGTGTACATTTCCGCTTTCAATGTTTAAATATACCATATATCGCTTTAAACATCAGTTGAAATATTTCAAATTACAGATGTATCCGTTTAAAAATAACAATGTCTCTGCTTTAAATACATTCAATTCGTTGTAAAGAGTAAGAGTTTAAATATGGAAACAACTCCATCAATACACAATGTTTCCACATCATCGTCGGCTTATTAACAATACCTAGTCGACCCACGCTTTCATCACGAGATCGTCGATCGTGACGGATCCATGGCAGCGGGCTGCAATGTAACTCGCTGGACATCAAACGCTATGCGACTCGATCCTCTTTCGTCTAGGCCGCCCAGTGCCTTCTCGTCACGAGCGGTCGCAAACGAAGCTCACGATTTCCGTCCGAAGGCCCTCGCTATCGCTCGGGTATGGGGAATATAGCTTCTTTGTACGCAAGTTTGTAATTGTCGACGGTGAAATACCCACTAATAAATCGATGTACGTTGGTGTCTGTCTGCATTATTGCTGCGCAAGCGTGTTTGCAAGGGATACCATAAACTTGCCACCTTCGACATGAACAAGTTCGATGGCGAGATCCAGCGGAGTTGCTTTGCACGGTTGATCACTCAGTAACGATCATCGACACAACGACCAACACGAAGATTTCAGCTGTCCTCAACAATGATCGCTACCTTGGAATGTATGTCTGGGCATAAGTAGGTCTCCCATTTGTTCGTTTGCTCACGCCCGGTTACATAACATGCGCATCAACTTGAACCTCGCAAATAAGGTTAAACAAAAGACGATGATGGTTAAATAATTCTGTAAACATGTTTAAACATTATTGTAAATATTTAAACGAAAGGATTAATATTTAAATTCAGACAAGTGTAATTAAACAAAGATTGAGAATGTTTAAAGGGTAACACTAAATGTTAAGTGTAAACCAACATTCGCGAGACCTTATGGAGTCGACCATTTTTCGTCACCCGGTAAATGACGAGCTTCCTTGATCCAAGCATTGAACGACTCAGCGACGCTTTGAATACATCTCACCCCAACGATCACCTCCGAACAGATAATTTGACCAATGTGCCATATCCGATTTATTAATCAACCGGTGATGAGCTTCGGGGTGATGTGGCTGCGAGTTCATTCACGGTATCATCGAAATCTTTAGCCGTGGATGCCCACGCAATGCGGAAGCATATAGACCCAAAGCACTCCTCCCTCAATGCCTTCCCAAGTCCGACATTGGCTTTTCATAAAATTGGCCTCCAAATGTCGAAGGCAGTGATGCATGTGGCGAAGAAGGGAAGACTCTCGCAATTGCGCTCACAAGGCCCTTGGACTTGTCCGACACGAAGGTAATTATCTCATGATAATCTCCATCCTCGTATAAGGCATCGCCCTAACTTAGATATGAACCAAGTCCAATTGGCATCGGTCTGCGTTGTCGACTATACCCGAAGGCGACGTGGAAAAACCATTGTTTCCATCTTTCCCTGTGGCACCCGATGAGTGTACCCCGATATTTTTCCAAGGAGGTGGGTACCATCGAGAAACAAATGCACGGCCCGCAAGCCCTCTTGAATCCCACAATACACGCTACGAAAAGAAAAAGAATGCACGCTTTAAAACGATCACCGTCTCTTTCCACGATCGCAACGCCTGCCGGATTTGTCTCGACCCACCTTATCCACATACCAAAGCAAACAGTCGTAGTTGGAGATGTCACTGCCGTCGAGGACCACCCGGGCATGTTCTTTTTCCCCAACCAAGCCTCGCTTGTATGGTATGTGGACACCATGTTCCCGCAACATGTCCTTCCCGAATGTCGATGGCCTTGTAAAAGGGATGGTCCTTGAGCTTCCGAATCACTCGCAGCGCTAACCCATTTTTTGGGACGCTCGGATGTGACGCCGAACCTATGCCACCACCGCAAGTGTGTGACGGGTTGATTGTCTTGATTCTGAAAGTATTTTTGTTATACTCTTTTGATGCATGAAGGCGCCAACGACAACCATCGGCAGCACATTCCACAGTCACCCGATGTTTTTCGTTCTTTATGAAATTGAAGTCAAAATTCCTTTTGATTGCATGATTTCAAAGTACATCCCTGAAATGTTCGACACCGTCAAAACGTTGTCCAATATCCAACGACAGCACTTCAGAATGAGCTGACGAGGAAGGAAGACATCCCACACCGTCAGGGTCACCATGGGGATGAATGGGAGCACTCGCAGAATCTGAATTCCTGCCAACACTTCAGTCAAATAAAAAGATCAATATGTTAAGCGGAGAATATAATGTTTAATTGATAATGACAATATTTAAACGTTAAATTAAATACTTAAGCATTTAACTAATAACGTAAACGACTAGTACAATATGTTAAACAATGACGGACATATTTACACAATAATGACCCCTGCATAACCGGAATAATTAAAAGAAAAGGAACTTACAACGAGTAAACCTCGCTTTTCATTAGGATTCGACAATGGCACATTTTTCTCGTCTCGACGACAAGATCAACTACAAGACATTTGAAGATGGAGTGGGACGTGACACATCCGCTGAAGTCAACATCGCTTTTCTATTGGGCAAACCGTTTTATATCCATCCGGTGTGATGAACTTAACCCTCGACAAGAGAAACTTTCGAGACCCCATCGCTCACATATCTCGCCTAACACCAACTCCCAAGAAGTCTAAGCAGTGAACATTAGCACCCTTCCCTCCCCGTTGAATCTAGCAATACCACAAAAACTCTCCATAATATATCGGTCGAAAAACCAAATCGATCAAAACCAAAATGAAGTGAAGAACAAAAAGAAGACGAAGAAGAAGAAGTAGAAGATGTAAAGAACAAACAAAGCAATGGAAAAGGCAAACAAAAAAAGTGCACGCATTGTATGCATAGAGGTTAGACTAGACGTGATGTGATTGGGCGGTATTTTTTTCCCTCCATCCCAAGGGCAAAAAGGGAAATATATGTCACTCGTCGCGAGGAAGACATATTCTCATCGCTCGAATGAATGTTCTCAACTCAACATGAGTCTCTGTGTAAACGTCAAGCTTTTTTTATGTTTAAACAGATACATATAGTGTTTAAAATAATGGTTAACTGCTTTAACTAAAAGTCTATATCATGTAAATAATATGTTATTGTTTAAATTGAATGCTTTCACCGACATCGCGTTGAAGATGGGTACCTCCCTGGGTCACTGCTTTAAACATCTTTACATATTTTTCTTAAACACCGTTGTCATTGTTTTAAAGAGTAACTAGAGTATTGTTTAACATTTTTCTATTGTTTACACCGTTGTCATTGTTTAAAGAGTAACTTTTTTTCTTAAACACCGTTGTCAGTTTGTTTAAACATATTTACGTATTTTCTATTGTTTAAAATGACGCTCTTTTTGTTTCCCATATTGTTTGTTTTTTACTAGGTCTATGTTTAAATTTCGTAAGTTCACGATCAAATAAGCTTGTTTCGCTTTTATTTATAAAAGATTTACAACATTTTTCAACATTTACAACGTCCGCTCGGACTTTGGACACTCACGACTCGACCCTCGATATACGAAACAAGTGTCCGTACATTCGAATGCTCACGCAGGTTTGCATAACATGCGCATCAACTTGAACCTCGCATAACGATCAACATTAAAAAAAGGTTAAACAACACACATTCATGAAAAACGACTATTAATCAATGTGTCATGGTCGGACTTAAACGAAGATCCCGATAGTTAAACACGTAACGTAATAGTTGTACAATCGACTTAATGTTCTTAAATGGTAGCAGAAAGTCTCAAGTGATAAATATCAACTCAGTCTTTAAAGGATGTTTCTCGATCTCCCTCCTCTAGAGAATCCTCCGCAATCACGAAATACGTCAAAAATTTCTTTTTCTACCCAAGTCGAAATGCTCAGCTTAATTGCTTGCCCGTCATCCACCCAGTAAGAATTCTCGCATTCGATGCAATTATGAGAGCATTTTCGACTTCAAGGTGAAAAAGATAGTTTAACTTCTTGCGTGATTGTGGCTAAATGATTCTCAAGATAAGGAAGAAGGTTCACGAAACATCCTTTCAGATAGAGTGGTTGTCCATGGGAAGAGGACGACGAGGAGTGGTTGTCCATGGGGAGGGTTCTTTCTGGTTATTTATGGTGTGAATTCCACAAGCGGTGACTCTTCATATCCGAGAAAAAAAGTTAAACGCATAGATGGCCGACATCGATCGATGAGAACGAATGGGTGTTCGGAAAATTATGTTACTGCGTGCATAAATTTTAATGCCAGTCATTAATTCTTATGCACGGGATACCATAACTCTTGCCACCGCCACGTGCCACCGCCAAACGAATTCGGATCAAAGCGAAAAAGATCACCGCTTTTACGCGAGACTTTTGAGAATTTACACGTTAATATGAATAGTTATACATGTAAAGATAACGTTAAACGGAGATGGGAAGTATTACACGGATATGACAATTATTAAACATATTAGTAAAATATTTAAACGTTAAACCAAGCGTAAAGCCCTTCAAAAGGTTGAACATGATGTGATTTGCGCTTTTCCTTTCCCACCATTTTTCGGGGCCAAAAATGGGATTTCACAACATGGACCCATTTGAAGTGAACGTAGGGGGTAAAGGGAAGTTAAACACTAACGGAAGGGTCGTCCGGGGTGTGCAAAAAGTAGGGAGGGGTTTTTGGGAAGTTTTGAAAATTACGAGGGGTGAACAGTAATTTTCCCTTATTATAATTTATATTGTATTTAAGTATTTTTGGACTAATTATTATAATAAATTATTTAAATTAATAGATTTATAATTATAAAAGTAAAAGAGTAAATGGGTAATTTACCCATCATAGCTCTTCACTCCTCTCCCACTCTCGTAAAAAATGAGAGATATAGGAATTTCCCCTTATGCCTCTCCCACTCAATGCCCATGCCTCTCCCACTCTCATTACTCCACATCCAAACATAGGCTTTCTTAATGTAAGTAATGATTCACATTCCTTTTCTTCAAACCAAACACCCCCTGATATATTAATGCTTCCATTTTTAGGGTTGACAGTATAGCTTAGTTTGAGTTTATTTCCATTGTTTTTATATGCTTGGTTTTTATAGTTTGGGTGTTGATGGACATTTTACCAATGCGTCTACTAGATGAATAGTTTAATTATTGGGGGTTGTGGTCAGACTGATTTTTTGTCTCATTATTTATCTGCATTAGTACTTGAAAGATGCATTTGTTTCACCATTTGATTTTTTTTTTAATCTTTGCAATGAATACTGATTTTACCTTTAATCATTTTTTTTGTTATATATATATATATATGAACTATACTATAACTTTGCAATGATCATTTTATTTATAGCTCTTATCTTTTTCTAATTAGGTATATGAACTTGTGTATGAATACCAACTGTGACAATTAAATTTGCTGAAGGACATATATAAGCCTCATTTATTATTTAATTAAGACTCATATTTTCCTCTTCCCACTTGGATCTATAGCATTATCTTATGTCCATGAATGACAAACATTGGGAAAAGAATAGAATCAAGTGAAACAAAACTTACACACATTTGCCTCAAATTAATGTTGATTCTTTTATTCACTGTTACAAGTCTGAATATGCTATTCAAACTCTAAAGCTAACTTTGGAGGATTGCATTAAATAACTAAGAACTTTGGAGCCATTCTTTCATATGTTTTAAGCTCTTTGACAATTTACTATTCACTTAATATATATCTCTATTATTGTTATGTAGAGGGTCATACTCATCACTTGGAGGACAATGGTTGGAATCCTTCAATAGCTCCTAAAGCTCCATCAAACCCTTATCTTACTCATAAAATTTTCTAAGAGATGAGAACAAGGCAAGTAATATAAAGTAAACATCTTCTCAGTGATTATGTTATACTCCATCACCTCTGCATGTATGAACCCTAACCCTTAAGATCACATATATTTATATATATATATATATGTGTGTGTGTGTGTGTGTTCATCTCCATTGCTTAATAGAACATGAGTCTTCCAATTAGAGAATATCTAGTCCGGCTCACCGAAGAACCTGCCTAACCTAGACATCACATTAAGAAGACGAAAGTTGGCAACAAGGTTGTCACAGGTGCAAGGCGCATCTAGGCGGAATTGGGATCCTGGGGCCTAGGCGCAAGGCGCAGGCGCGAGCCCGATTAACACTAGGCGCACTAGTTTCCACTATAGAAAATTGAAAAATTAGAAATATTTGTACTAAAGATTAATTTGTATTAAATTTTAAAATGTTCTAAAGATTAATATCATTGAAAACGATCAGACATTAGAAAAAAAAAACGTACATAATAACATGGAAAATAATCTTCAAATGTATAATACAAAATGCAATAATATGATATAATGCATGTATATAGTCCAAATTCTAACTTGTATAATAAAATCTAGATTTTAGTGACTATCATCAAAATCATCAAATCCATTATCATCCAACATCATCAATTTTTTTTTTTCAAATTTATCATTCTCTTCATCTAAATAGTGATTGGCCCGAAGAGGAGAGATGAGGTCTTGATTCTACTTGGTTGGTTGTGTTAATCACCTTAATTTTAAACGGCTTTGATTGTATGTTGGCCTTTTTTATTTTTAATCATCAAAGATGTGTGGATAAGATTAAAAGTTAAACTAAATATTTTAAAAATAACCAAATAAATTTGTTGATGTTACGAAGGCGCGCCTAGGCCCATGCCTTGAGCCTTGTGCCTAGGCTCAGAGGCGCGCGCCTTTGTAACAGTGCCCGCCTGACACCTATAAAGTCGCAATCTGTTGAGCCTTGAGCCTGAGGAGCCCGAGGCGCGCCTTTGACAACTATGGTTGGCAAATGGAAACACACTGAATCCTCTAAATGAATTGACACTTCTCACGTACTTATAATCAAGTTTGACATATTAACTAATATGTCTTTCAAGCCAAAGGAGAAAAACAAAAGACATGTATCTATCACCTCTGATTTCTATCTATCTCTCTTCAAGTGTCTGTTGTTATAAGGTTTGCTTTCAATATAAGAATGATGCCAACTTGTGCTCTCATCCATTTGCATGCTAATTATTCTGCGAACAAAATTAATATTATCAGAAAGAGTTGCCATTACATTAAACATGAATGTATTCTTTAGAAAAGTAGATTAGTTAATCAGAGTACTGAAACATCCTTATATGAATGCCTGAATAATTAAATTTAGTAGGTTAAATTTGGTTCAAGAATGTCTGAATAGGAATGAGGCAAATTTTTGAAGAAACATGATTATTGATATATTCATTAAATTTAGGCAAATTTTCTTTATTCATTAAATATAGCATATGGGTGTGGGTAATTTTCACACGCAAGTGTGAAACTCTGCAGAGACAACCTCTCTATCCTGAGAAAGACACAGGGGCGTGTGAGTTCCCATGTGAGTCCCCTTGTGAACATCCACATGCCCGTGTGGAATTTCCACAGGGGCGTGTGGAACACTTATAAATTTTTCTTGGGAGAACAGAGAAGTCAGAGGGGTATATGGGTGCCTTTGTGGGTCGGCCACACGGACATGTGAAATTTTCACACGGCCGTGTGGATACGTTCGGAGGGAAAAAGAGCTATCCTGATAGCATACAGGGGCATGTGGATGCCCTTGTAAAACTCTCATGTGGAGTCACATGGGCGTGGGTAATTTTCACACGCCCGTGTGGACATACAGAATACCAAAAGGCGCAAAATTTTTTTAAAACCTACATGCGCCTTCTCATTTCTAAACGCCTCCCCATTCAAAGAACATCTCCATTCATCTTCCCGACCCTCTCTGCGTCTATTTAAGGGGTTTTTGCACTGTTTACCGACCGTATTTGAAGTTTGTGATTTTCATTTCGCCGGTAAGTTTCTTCTTCCCCTTTACTTTGCCAATCTTCTATTCTTTTACTTATTGTGGTCTATTTTGCTTGAATATACTGATTGGAATGTTGGTGAATGATTTAGAATGAATCTAGAAGTTTTTATGGTGTATTTTGAGAATGTTTGAGATTCTAGCCGTGCGGCTGTTACGCCCCGAAGATCCACACGGGTGTGTGGAATTTCCACACGACCGTGTGGATTTCTACAGAATTGTTATTTGGAGTTTATTTGATCGATTTCTTTTCGATTCTTGCAGGAATGGCTCCCAGATCGAAGAAAGCAAAGCCGACAAATTCCCTCGTGAGCCGTCACCTGAGCAGCTTGCCATACCAGAACATCAAGCAAGATTCGAGCGCTTTGTCGATGCTCAAGTTCGGGCAGCCATGTTTTCCCGGACTTGAGCGCATTGAGAGAGATATATCTCGGCGAAGAGATGGCAGACGAGGTTGAGGAGCTACTATCAGTGGGGAGTTGGAGGCAATTATTTTCCATACGTTAGCCTGCTATCCGTATGCTGACATTAGAGGTGTTGGCGTCCTTTGAGTTCGATCGCTCATACTCCAGTTTTGACAGCATCGACGCCATTTAGTTCAGAGCCTTCGGATAGTACCATAACATGAGTGTTACACAGTTTTCAGCTCGATTCGGTCTCTATGATGAGGTGTACATTGACATAGAGGAGTACGAGCAACTACCGACGAATTATCCCGGTAGTTTGACTCCGCAGCGTGCATACAGGATGCTGTGCGGATATGGACAGTATAAGCCGGGAGTGTCCAAGGCTAGATGCCTCTCTCGACCAGCCTACAGATATGTCCACACCATTCTTAGCTGATCAGTGAATGGGAGTGGTGAAAGCACTGGAGTTCTGAGCAAAAAGGAGCTGTTATATCTATACTCCATGGTACAGAGCGAGCCACTCCACTTGGGGCACATCTTGGCGGAGTACTTGCGTTACCGAGGTCAGTACGCCAGAGTGGGAGTGATTTTCTCGGGCCCATACATCATCATACTCATCATGGGGATGGGTTTACTTAACGTGATTAGAGGGGCCGAAAAGATCATTGTTCCATCTCTCCTCGGCTTGGAGACCATGAGATTGATGGGCATGATTCGCAGATACAGAAATGGTGTTTATGTCATGATCATGCCTCCACCAGAGACAGCCGAGGGTGAGGGTGATGCAGCGAAGGGTTCTCAGCCTACTCTACAGCTACAGCCGGAACAGATGGAGACAGAGGCACCCCCTACAACACAGGAGCCACCACGAGTGAGGATTTTCTCCTTCTTGAGCCCATGATCATTTTGAGAGGCTCGAGAGCGCTGTGGGGGGTACTCAAGGCTGATTTTGATGAGGTTCGCGCGGCATAGGCTGTGAACCATGCCGAGGTGGTCTCGACATCCTACAATAGATACTATAGCGAGACGTGCCGTCACCCTTCGTCATGAGACCCCGTGCTTCACCGACATCTCCAGCATCACCAGTAGTACCATCATCACTACCAGCAGTAGCTGAGCCAGTAGAGCAGGACACCAACGTTTGAGGTGTCATTTTATTTCTTGTATTTTTCTTTATACTTTGTTACTTTATTTCTGCATTTTATTTTGGACATGTATTACTCAGAAATGATCTTCCTTCTGAGTTTATCTTATTGTTTTCCAGTTGTATCGAGTTGTATTTAATTTTCATATCTTTATAGACTTGATTTTATTTTGTTTGTTGAGCTTTACTGAACCTCCTTGTGTATATGTGCAAATGGTCTTGTGAGTCTTGGAATTGAGGAATAGTCATGGGCACTGTCATGTATCTTTTCACATAGCCGTGTGTGCTCTACAACCTGTTCGAACTCAACTCTCAATGAATTTGACTCCATCAAATGTACACTAGGAGTTTAGGGGAGTATTGTTTTAATTGCCCATCTCCACACACATGTTTCGATTGTTATACTTTTTTATTGTGCTTCCATGCGTACATTAAGGGCAATATACATCTTAAGTGTGGAGGGGAGTTCACATTACACTTTTCTATACTTATGCATTCATTGTTCATGCTCATGTAGCCAATGGCGGTTCACCTTAGTTGCAATGGTTGTATTCTTAAGTTTAGGAAAATTTTTAACATTGAGTACTATCATGTTCTAGTTTTACTTGAATTTTTAGAAATTTTTGCCTAATTAACACTTGTTGCACTACTCATTCATTAAACCTTGTGGAAACTCATGTTCACCGTTTAAGGGGTTGTCTTTAGCATGTTTCTTGTTTTAATTTCTTTGAAAAAAAAAAGAAAAAGAAAAAGAATGAAAAAGGAAAAACATATGTATTTGTTTTATTGTGTATTGGGGGTGGAAAGAGCTACCACCTATGAAGTATGAAGCTACTCTCATAAGTCGAAAACTAGTTATGCCCTAATGAGAGAAAAAACTATCTCATATGATGAGTGAAAGCTACTAGCCCGATAGAAAGAGCTACCACCTCGAAAGTGTGAAAGCCACATTGGCGGCCGCCTAGGAAAATGGTTACCTTAGAGGATGTGTAAAGCTACTACCTTTTCTTTGTGTATATAAATAAGTCCCTCTTAATAAGAACTTTGAGAAGTACATGTTGGGTTGACTTGAGTGAGTTTACACACATTTACACAATGTCGGGTTATTGTCCTTTTTTATTCAAGTTTTTAGCTAGATCAAAGATTTCTTTTATTAAGTGTTTGAAATTTTTCCTTGTAGAATACCTCTTTTGCATGCTTTTGGTGAACCTAAGGCCAAACACTTTCAATTTTCCTTCTTTTATGCTTGAATGTTTTAATTTTGCTTGAGGACAGACAAAAGCTTAAGTGTGTGGGAGTTTGAGAAGTGCTTGTGTATTAGTAATACGAAGTATTCTTTTCTTATATTGAGCATCACTTTTATCAGATTTTATAGCTCATTCGTGTGTATTTGTAGCAGTTTACTGTATCAAAAACTGTAGAAAAATCACTGTAGTAGTTACTGTTCATAGTGCGCAGGAAATGAAGACCTGGAAATCCATACGACTTTGTGGAAATTCCACATGTCCCGTGTGGATGCCCGATTCCAGCCCTATAAATACCGCTTTGAGAGTTTTATTTGGGGATCTTCTTCCTATCTTTTGATTATCTTTTAGGGAGAGCATGGCTAGGGTTTGGAGAGGCTTTTGCTAAGCGTTCCTACGGCATTTGTCATCGAGTTTCTTTGGAGGAGAACTATTGGGGGAGCTTTCATAGGCACCGATTCGGTGAGGTGTGCCCTAGGTTTGACAAGGGAACCTTTAGATAAGACGAGGCGGCTCCACAAGACCATCATACGGACTACAAGAGGGTTTTCTCTATGGATTGCTTGCACTTATCTTTGATTTCATATTTGCTTTTGTATTGCTTCATAGAGGGCTAAACTCCTAGTAGGTGGTTGGAATTGTAAACCCTAGGATGCTTTTGTTTCATTGGCTCTTATTATGCTTCTTTAATTGATGTTTTAATTGTGTTTCAACTTTGAATGCTTGTTGAATTGATTTTCCCTTAGAGTGATAGTTGGGTTGAGAATCTATCTTGGAAATCCTTGTGAATGAGTGACACTTCATTAGGATTAGACAAAGCAAAGTTGAAGAGGGTCGAGAGGGTGAGTCGAGAGGTAGTGGAACATCCCCTTTCCCTTCTGATGTGATTTATCCTACGTCCACGTTCCAAGAGTTTTTTGTGGTCATGATAGAGTGAAGTGCTAAGAGACAAACTCCACTAAGGTTTAGTTGTGCGAGCAACAGAGTGAAGTGTTAAAGTAATCCTTGGTGCTGGGGCTTAATCGTGACTAGAGGTCTTTGACATTGACCAAATAGTTAGATCTATAATAGGGAATAGGGTTTATCTCTTGGAATCCCTAGAGCTTCAAGCAACCCTACAAAATGTAAGACGTCAAAAGTATCCTTTTCCGCAGGGGCATAGTATAAGGGTTAGTCACAGTTGGTCTTAGGTTTAGGACAGTATGTCTTTGGATTTTCACGACTTATTAAACTTCAATTAGGAGGCACAATGATTTGTTTTGTACTTAAAACAATAGTCCTAGGGTGAGCAATGTCTAGGTACCCCATCTTCCCATCGATTACCTCTCCTTATTCCTATTGTTTTCTCTCCTCTTTTTTTTTTATTTTTATTTGCATTGATATTGTTCACTTAAACGACAAATTGGTTCACTCTATAGCTAAATAGCATTACTACTTGCTTCTTAATAACTATTCCCTGTGGATACGACTACCCATTCACTGGGGTACTTTATTACTTCGACAACCCGTGCACTTGCGGTACACACAAGCAAAGGATGTGTCAGTCACCCTTTTGTTCTTTGTTGTTTGAAGAAGACAAGAATGTTCTGCTACATAATGCTTGATAGATTATATCTTCTTAGTATTATACCATGAGCATAAAATTAGGCATGTACACCCCTTTGCAGAACAAATCGCTCTCACCCTAATTGCATCATTCTTCACATATTTATACTCAAACCCTTTCCTTGTTGAAAAATCTATAAGCATACTCTTAAACTATTTCAAATCTATAAATCTAACATCTAAGGACAAATCAGGTAATGGGGCATCAGGGTTATAAAATTTTGTACTAGACCTGTGTCTTTTTGCATCATCAGCATCAGATTCTTCACTAGTTTCTTCATAACTTCCCGAGTCTGATTACTCAATATAATCATTGTAAAAACCTACAACTTTCCCATCATAAGCAGTGTTTAAACCTATGTTTCTCCTTCTATACCAACAGTGTCACCTACCCTGCCACCATCTAAACTTTTATTGTCATTTTCTCCAATACATTGTCATTTTCTCCAATACCTGCAAATATTGTTTTCTTTAGCTAGACATACTTGCTCACTTTGACCTTGGCTTGGTCCCTCTCATCATCTGCATCTGAGTCTAAAATTGGGACATCTGCCAGTATCTCCTCATCTTCCTCACTTGAGATGTTCTCATTTTCACTCCAGTTATCCTCATTCATCTCTAATTATAAATCACTAGCAGAACAAGACATTGAATTGTCTATTAATTTGATAGGAATACCCATTGGATTATTTGACAATTCTGCAGGCGTAGGGCATAAAACACCTGGTAGTTTCTCACCATGTTCTACATCTGAACACTCCACATAAACATCTACTGTGGCATGCCCTCATTAGTTGATCTATTAACTCCATAATCCCATCATCAAGTTTTAATAGTTTTTTGTGATCCCCCATTATCCATAAAAAACAAGTTTAAAGATTTCTCAATATCATAACCTAGCTCTTTTCAAATCCCCTAACAGATCCCAATAACAGAGCTTATCAGGGTCCACTGCAAATTCTACAATTGACTCATCTATATATTTCAACTCTCTTCCTCTTACTAATATCCCTCCATGATAATATTTAATAGTGAATTCCTCCATGATGCTACACAATAGAGAGAGACATGTCACTTATTGAATTTGAACATCACCAAGTATACATGTAAATGTAAACTAACACATTTAATTAAGCAAGAAGAAGACAATCAATGATAAAGTATAGTGATTTGCTAGTAAGTTTGCAGATTCACAATCAATTTATAGAGAAATCAAACAAATTCCAACATGGAAAACGAAAGAGTAGCAAACGGAAACCTGGTTGGCCTAACAAAGGGGCCTCACGCTTAAGACAAGGTGTGAAGGACTTCACAAGAACTGGATGGTGATGGTGATGGCGATGGTGATGACTCGATGGAGATCTCTCGGCCTAGCGATGATGAACTATCCACAAGTGAGGTTGGCCCTCTACGATTGCAAACCTGGTGATGGAGATTTCTTAACCTGCCAATGGCAATGGTAATGACTCCATAGGTGGCGAGAAGGATTAGGGCACGCTCCATAGGTGGAGAGAAAGATTAGGGCATGATGGTGAAAAGGAAGGTTCGGGATCTCAAATTCTGATCCAAATTAAAGGATTCGAATTTATTTTTTTATTATTACTTTTATCTTTTTTCATTGATTTAAGTGTATAAGAATGTCATTTAATCAATGGCATCGCCACATCAGCATTAAAAAATGTCAGCATATCACAAAGAGACTGCAGATTGAATGACCGTCTGTCTTTGGACCATAATTTCCTGATGTGAAAGTAGAGGGACTCAATTTGACCAAAAAATAATAGAGGGACCAAAAAGGGAGGCTTGCAATAGTATAGGGACTAATTAGGGAATTTCACCTTCTTTTATCACCAATGCCTTATGTCACGTGTCCCTTGATCAGTCCATATATACATTGTTTTCAGGTATTAAAAAAGTTTAAAAAATCTCCATGTCATTTTGAAACATGCCAATTCTAGTAATGGAATTTCAGGTTTGATATACCAACTAATAATGGACCCGTGAGTATTCTACATTGTGGTTCATAAAAGAAACATTGGTCAGGACAGAAAAGTAAAGAACTTAAAAACAAAAGCTAGATATTAAAGCAATAATTTCACATAAAAAGGTTTTTCTTTTTCTTTTACAATTTAAAACAAAATTGTACACCAAAGACAATTAAAGATAGCCTAGAATTTTTGGGGCCCTATACAAATGTAACAAGTGATGTTGAGGAGCCAACCATCAACTAAAACGTAGGCGATTATGAGAGATGAAAATATCAACCGACCTTGGGGGTGGCTCTTCTCTCAGTATCACCTCAAATAATTTTTTTTTTTTTTTTGTTTTATTCATTTACTATTATTTTATTTCAATATTTTCCCTTGCTATTTGTATGTATTTTTTTATAATATAATATTTTTTAATTTTAATGAAATCTAATTTATCCACTTTTAAAAACATATGTGAGTATTGTTGAAAAATTATATATATATATATATATATATATATATATATATATATATATATATATGTATCCGCCTTCCAAAAATATGAATTATTATTATTCCATAAAATAAATAATAAATAATAACAGAAAAAAATAAGAATAGAAGAAGGGATGATGGCAATATGTTTGGAAAAAGATAGGGAGTAATGAGAAAATGTAAATTTTTATTTTCATTTTTTTAAAAATACACTACCATATAATCATACCTAGAAAATGCATTATACACAGTAGAATTAAAAGATGCTTTTGGTAAAATAACTATATTATGAAAAGAAACTTGTAGACTATATAGTATTATTTAATAATATTAAATATCTTTTACCATTTGTCTGGGTAAAACCAATATTAGGTAAAAAAGTAGCTAGACTTCTAATAGGAATGAATTTTATATGACATAGAAATGGTGGACTTATAGTCTAAGGAGAAAAAATTACTATATGCAAACATATGGATAGCATTTTAACTTCACCTATAATTAATAATGAGGAATATCTTATTGAAGAAATATTTTTCAAAAAGAAGTAGAAATCTATGAAGAAATAAATTTGGATATAGAAAATGATTTGGTAAAGAAAAAAATTAGAACCCCTAATAGAAAAATTGAAAACCGATGGAACTATAGGAGAAAACCCTATAAAAAGTATTAGTAGAATTAATATTATTTGTAAATTAGAAATCATAAATCTTGACTTAAGGTTAACATGTCCTTTAATCAAAGTAACTACCTATGAATAAGGAGAATTTTAAAAACATATAAAAGAGTTAGAAGAATTAAAACTAATCACTAAAACTCAAAGCCCACATAGAACTAGACCATTCATAGTTAATAAACATAGTGAAATTATCCCGAGGAAAAAGTATGGTATTTAATTATAAGAGATTAAATGATAATACAGAAGATGACAAATATCCACTTCCTAATAAAGAAGCTATAATAAATAAAATAAAAACTACTTATATCTATAGAAAACTTGATCTAAAATTTGGATTTTGGTGAGTCCCTTTAGCAAAAGAAAGTAGACCGTGGATTGCCTTTACAGATAATGGACATTACGAATGCGTTGTTATGCTTTTTGGTTTAAAAAATGCTCCACAAGTATTCTAAAGAAAAATGGATGATATATTTAGAAAATATGCAGATTTTATTATAACTTATAAAGATGACATATTGGTTTTTAGCAAATTTGTAAAAGATCATGTGCAACATTTAATTATATTCTTTAAAGAATGCCAAGAGAATGGTTTAGTATTATCTAAAAAGAAAATTAAAATGGGAAGTAGAAAGATTGAATTTCTTGGCGTAATAATAGGACAAGGGGAAATCTATCTCCAAAAACATATAGCATCTAGTATTTTAGAAATGGCAGATAAATTAGAAAATTTGAAACAAATTCAATCCTTCTTAGGAAAATTAAATTATGCTAGAAATTTTATACCAAATTTAAGTCAATTACCAAGACCATTATATAATAAGATTAGACAAACAGGAGAAAGACATTTAAAAAATGAAGACATAAAATTAGTTCACCAAATTAAGGACAAGATAAGGAATTTAAAACCATTAGAATTACCTCCCCCTGCTAGTTAGTTAATTATCGAATCAGATAGACAAATAGGCGGATGGGGAGCTGTATTAAAATATAGACCTACTATATTTTCTAGTATAAAAGAAGAAAAAATAAGCTTGATAGTGGAACATATCAAACAAAAGTAACTACAACAATTGCTGAAATTATCGCAGCAATAAAAACAATGGAAAAATTTTAATTATGTATTATCATAGAAAAAAAGTTTTACATTAGAGCAAACTGCCAAGTAAAAGTAGCATTTTATAATAAAAAAATTAGAAAGCAAATTATCAGAAAATAGATGGCTAAAATTTATAGACTACATAATAGGCAATGTGTTCCAAGTCATAATAGAACACATAAAAGGAAATCATAATTTCTTAGCAGATAAATCATCAAGAATAATTAAAGAAACCACTTGATTTATCCATATGAGTTGACAAAAATGGGGATTACAAACCCAATAAGTTCCTTTGAGTTTTTGTTATTATGGAAATCAAGAAGCTTTTTTCCTACTAAACCCTTGGCTTGTATCTTTGAATGTTTTGAACAGTGGCTATGAAGCCAACATGATCATTTACATTTCTAAGCATCGGATGGGCTGAGTTGATACCAATTACCTGTAGCAATTTTTTCTTAGCCAAATAATCTTTTATTAGCTAACCAGTCTCTCTTTATTTTTGTAGATGGACAAGAAAAACTTTCCTTTAGAACCAACCCTAAAACTTCATGTTTTCCCTATGGGATCAAACCTTTATTTCAACACACCTTTGTCAATCACTGATCATTAACATATCCTCATGGATAATATTTGGGCCTCTAGAAATAATCCAAAAAAGTCTCATACCAGTTCTCCATACTTTTAGCACTTATTTTCATAATGGAAATAATTTCCCAAGCTCAAGCTCCACTAACCCAAATCTTTTGACCTTATCAAGAATCACTTCTCAAGTCTTGAAGCCACATTCAGTAGAGTACTTCATCAAACAAGAAAGAAAAATCAAATTTCATGAAGCAGAGGTGAAAAATCCTGAAAGAAAAAGAAGAAAAACTAGAGAAAGAATTAGCAAAAGAAATAAGAAAAACAGAAGGGTTAAAAGAGTTTATTGAAAAATAGAAAAAGAAAAAAGAAGAAAAGTTTGAAATATATCCTAAAAAAATTAGTGAAGTAAAAGAAAAATTTTCGAATTAGTTATGCAGAAAAAGTAAGGAAAACAATTAGTTGAACAAACTGCAATGCGATAACTTCTTCAAACTGAAGCCCAGGATCCTTGATGGACTTGCTTTAGGGGGAATTGCATTCTATGAAGTTGGCCATAAAGATGCCGGATGTCAAATTTTTGGTGCCGTTGCCAGGGAATAGGCATTTTGGAAACACTTTACACTTTGCTATTTTAGCTATTCATCACTTATTTTGTTTCACATTTTCTTATTCTTCCATCATTCTGATTTGTTTTCTTTTCTTTGGTTACAGCTCTAGGTTATGACCAGAGAAAACCCTTCGACATTGGTTGAAGGAAATCCGAACATTGAATGAAGAATTCATAGAAGGGTAAAAGAACCTGTGTAAGAACAGTCAAATCAAGCTGATATCGAAGGTGAAGGGTCTAATAACATGGCAGAACAGAATGAGCAGCAGAGGACACTATCAGATTATGCCAGACCTGCAGTTCTTGGTAAGTAGTCTAGTATTGTGTGGCCATCGATCACGGCTCAGAATTTTGAGCTCAAGCCATACTTCATCCAGATGTTACAGCAGTCGGCACAGTTTAATGGTTTGGCGGATGAGGATCCAAACAATCACATTGACAACTTCTTGGAAGTGTGCGACATGCTCAAGATTAATAATGTTACGGATGATGCTATTAAGTTGAGAGCCTTCCCATTTTCCTTGAAAGGAAGAGTATAGCAATGGCTACATTTATTACCTAGAGCATCGATTACTACATGGGAGGAGATGGTAGAAGCTTTTCTTGCTCGATATTTCCCTCCCGAAAAATCCTCGAAGCTTAGGAATGAAATATCATCTTTTGTGCAAACGGGATTAGAGTCTCTATTTAAGACATGGGATAGGTTCAAGGAACTCCTGCGGAATTATTCTCAACATGGGTTTCCCGAGTTAATGATCATTCAGACATGCTATAATGTTTTGAACCCAAGCACAAAGCAGTTACTTGATGCTGCAGCAGGAGGTACCTTAGTAAGCAAGACCTCCGACAAGGCCCGACATCTCATTGAAGAAATAGCTATGAATAGTTATCAGTGGAACACAATGGACAGAAAGAAAGTAGCCAGACCTCATGAGATTGATGCAGTTACCTCATTGGCGGCCCAGGTTGAATCATTGAGCTAGAAGTTAGACAGTCTAACTTCTCCTAGAGTGGCGGCTATGACGGGTTGCACTGGGTGCGGGGAAGAACATGATCTATGTGATTACCCGATTTTTATTGGTGGTACATCCTCGGTGGAACAAGTGGATTTTGTGGGTAATACAATGAGAAACCAAGGCAATCCATATCGCAATACCTACAATCCCGGTTGGAGGAGCCACCCGAATCTTTCATGGAGTAATCAAGGGCAACAGAAGACAATGGCACCACCGGGTTTCCAACAACAACAACAAGCCCTAAATATGGAGAATCGAGTTTCAGGATTGGAGAACCGAATGACCAACCAGAAGAAGGCTTTGATCAAGTTCTTAGCATCATCGGATACAAGATTTCAATTGGTTGAAGCAACACTTCGCAACCACACCGCTTCATTGCATAACTTGGAAAATCAAGTGGGACAGATTACGAAGTCACTCTCGGAAAGACCTCAAGGGAGTTTTTCTAGCGACATGGAGACAAACCCAAGAGAACATGTGAAGGTGATCACTTTGAGAAGTGGTCGTGAAGTTGAGGGTAGGCTCCCGAGTGAGAAGACAAATGTTGAAGCACCCAAGGTCGTGGAGGTTGAGGAGAGAGCCAACAAAGGGAAGGAGGTGGTACCCCCACCCTACAAGCCAAGAATCCCTTATCCTTCAAGATTGAAGAACGACCAAAATGATGAGCAATACAAGAAGTTCCTGGGTTTACTCAAGCAGTTGCATATCAATATCTCATTTGTAGAGGCGTTGTCTCAAATGCCTCGTTATGCAAGGTTTCTCAAGGACCTCTTGACCAACAAGATGAAGTTGGAGGAGAGTGCATCTGTGATCTTAAATGCTTCATGTTCGGCTGTGTTGCAAAAGAATATTCCAAACAAGAAGAGGGACCCCAGAAGCTTTATCATTCCTTGCAACATTGGTAATTTGGGCGATGAAAAGACGTTGGCGGATTCAGGGGCTAGCATCATCGTCATGCCTTACACATTCTTCCAAAAGCTAGGCTTGGGAGAGCCTAGGCCCGACTTGGATGACATTTCAATTGGTGGACCAAACGATCAGACATCTGAGGGAGCATCATCAAAGACGTACTTGTGAAGGTCAACAAGTACATATTTCCTGTGGACTTTGTAGTGTTGGATGTTGAAGAGGATGTTGATGTCCCATTGATACTTGAGAAGGCTATTCATACGCACTTCCAAGGCTCTTATAGACATGGAATGCGAAGAGTTGACTTTACGAGTTGGGGATGACAAGCTTACATATCGCCTCACCGAAGCCATGAGACATTCTCTAGACTTTGATGATACTCTTTACTTTCTTGACACTACCGATGAACTAATCAATGAATATGTGCAAGAAATGATGTGTCTGGACCCATACAAGGGGTTACTAGACTAAGAGGTGGAGAATCAAGAAGTTTTGATGCTTGGTCTAGAGGACAAGGTGCAACCTACCCCGAGGGATCATGAAGAAGATGATCCAGAAGATGAAGTGAGCAAGGAGACATCACAAGAAATACCCCAAGGCTAATCGGGATGTGCAAGAATGGAGTAAGGGTGGCGTACCCTCATGTGGTAACATGCTCGACAACTCCTCCTCTACCTTAAAAAGATTATGCTCATCATGCTTTCAGGTTATGGGTAAGAGGGAAACCTTCATCTATGAGCCCCCAATGAGTTAAGGTCAGTTACGTCAAGCTTAGTGACGTTAAACAAGCGCTTCTTGGGAGGCAACCTAAGTCTTTACTATTTTTCTAGGTTTAAGTTTAGTGCTTGCATGAATAAGAGCTTGAGTGTTGGTGTCTTAATCTTTTACATGATTTAGTTGTGATTTTCTCGTGGATCATTGGTGTTTTCATTTGCTTAATTGTAATTGGCGAAATTCTTGGTCATTTGAGCATGTTTTGCATGAATCTCTGGTCAGTTGTTCATAATGTAGGCAAGCTCTAAGTATGTGTAAATGTGCAAAATTTTTCTACAGAGTCTATATTTTTTTCTAAGTGATCCAGAGAAGATACACGCCCGTGTGGATTTTTCACACGGCCGTGTGTCTCTATTCAGAGCTCATCTTGAGAGGATGCAGGGGCGTGTGTCTGCCCCTATGAAAGTCCATGTGATGGTCACACGCCCGTGGGTAATTTCCATACGGCCGTGTGATTCTCTGTAGAGTTCAAAGAGCTATCCCGAGAGCACACAGGGGCATGTGTCTGCCCTTGTCGATGACCCTGTGAACTACACACGTGCGTGGGTAATTTTCACATGGCATGTGCATCTCTGCAGAGAGTTCTCGGCCATCCCAAGAAGACACAGGGGCATGTGAGTGCCCCTGTGAGTACCCACACACCCGTGTGGAATTTCCATAGGGGCGTGTGGAATACTTAGCCAAAATTATCTGGTGGACAGAAAAGCCACAAGGGCGTGTGGATGCCCCTATGGGTTAGGCACACTAGCGTGGGGAATTTCCACATGCCCATGTGGGTGCGTTCAGAGGTAAAATGTGTCATCCAAAGAGCACACAGGAGCGTGTGAGTGCCTTGTGAAGCTTCCCTTGTGGAGTCACATAGGCGTGGATAATTTCTACACTCCCATGTGGATGTGCTAGAATGCCAAGAGGCGTGGCTTTTCTTTAAAATCTATTCGCGTTTCATCATTTTTTTTCACTCCCAAACACTCTGAGAACACACCCTTGCACTATCCCGACCTCTCACCATCGTTTTAGAGGAATTTCACTTGAGTTTTCTTACCGTTTCTAAGCTTTTCATCTTCATCTTGTAGGTAAACCCTCATTTTCCTCTTTTCTTTGCCAATCTTGATTTATTTCGATTAAACTGGTGAATGTTGCTTCATTTCTAAATGGTTGGTGCATGCTTAGAATGATTTTAGAAATGAATTTGTTGTGTTTTTCATGGATTTTTGCATAATGGCCATGCGGTTTTATGTGGATTTCTGTAGTATTGTTGCTTTGAGTGAGTTTAATCTTATGTAGATATGGCACCCAGTACTAAGAAACAAGCCGACAAGTGTCCTAGAGAGTATTCCCCTTAGCTAGAGCATATAGAGTTTGCCATTTCGGAGCACCAGGCTCGGTTTAAGTGTCTATAGAAGGTCGAGTTCGGTCAGATATGATTCCCATACGTGAGCGCGCTAAGGGAGGTTGAGTTGGCGGATGACATGGCCGACTAGCTTGAGGAGCTATTATCTGTGGGTAGTTGGCACCGTTTGTTGCTTATTCGTGAGCCGGCCATTCGTATGTTGATACTGGAGGTACCTGTATCGTTTGAGTTCGACAGATCATACTCCAGTTTTGACAACATAGATACTATTCAGTTCAGAGTGTTTGGCCAGTACCATAGTATAAGTGTCATATAGTTTTTGATCCAGTTGGGGTTATATGATGAGGCCTTTACTGACATAGAAGAGTAGTATGAGCAGCTTCCTACAAATTATCCAGGTAGCTTGACTCCTCAGCATGCGTACCGAGTACTATGTGGCCAGGGACAGTACGAACCGAGGTGTCTAAGGCCACGTGTCTTTCCCGACCTACATATCGTTATCTTCATGCCGTCTTGAGTAGGTTGGTGAATGGCCGTGGTGATAGCACTAGTGTACTCAGTCGCTAGGAGTTGTTGTATCTCTATTCTATGGTACCGAGCACACCGATCCACCTTGGACACATCCTGGCAGAGTATTTATGGTATCAAGGACAGTATACCAGGATCGGCGTCATCTTCTCTGGTCTCTACATCACCAGGCTCATCATTGGGATGGGTCTACTAGACGTTATCAGAGGGCCGGAGAAGACGATCGTACCCGCACTCCTCGGCTTAGAGACTATGCGTCTGATGGGGATGATCAGGAGATATCGAGACAAGGTGTATGTGATGAACATGCCCCCTCCAGAGCCAGTCAAGGCTGAGGGTGATGCAGCAGGGGGTCTCAGCCAGTTTCTGAGCCTCAGCCTGAGCAGATAGAGATAAAGGCACCTTCCACAGCATAAGAGCCACCCCTCGTGCGTATATTCTCTCCCAGTCGAGCCCATGATCGATTTGAGAGGCTCGAGAGTGCTGTAGGAGCATTACAGGTAGACTTGGCTGAGGTTCGCGCGATACAGACCGAGAACCATACTTAGGTGATGTCCAGTCTTGACATTTTACAGCAGTTATTAGAGCGAGATGCGACTTCACCATTCATTATGAGGCCCAGAGCTCCACCGACCCCTCCGGTATCACCACCACCATCATCACCAGTTCCAGTAGTGCCAATAGATCCACCAGCACCAGTTGATCCAGCAGCAGTAGTAGCAGAGGCGACCGAGCCCGATAATGACGCTTGATGCGTCTTTACTTTATTTCTTTATGCTTTAGCATTTCATTTTCCGTATTTTATTCTGGACTTGTATTACTTAGAAAGTATTTTCCTTCTGAGTTTATCTTTTATTTTCAGTTTTGAGTTGTATTTTATTTCTTTATCTTTATATACTCGAGTTTATTTTTGTTTTTATTGAGCTTTACTAAACCTCCTTGTGTATACATACAGATGGTCTTGTGAATATGGAAATTGAGGAATAGTCATAGATATGGTCATCATGATTTTCACATGGGTGTGTGTGCTCCACAACCCATTGGGACTCAACTCTCAAGGAACATAACTCCATCAAACATACCATTAGGAGTTTAGGTGAGTATTGTTTTAATTGCCCACCTTCACATTTGTTTTTGATTGTTATACTTTTTATTGTGCTTGCATGCGTACATTGAGGGCAATGCACATCTTAAGAGTGGGGGGAGTTCACATTACACATGTCTATACTTATGCTTTTATTGATCATGCTCATGTAGCCAATGGCGGTCCACCTTAGTTGTAATGGTTGTATTCTTAATTTTAGAAAAATTTTTAACATTAAATTTTCTCATGCTCTAGTTTTTACTTGGATTTTTAGGAATTTTTGCCTGATTGACACTTGTTGCACTACTCGCTCATGAAACCTTGTAGAAACTCAAGTTCGATGTTTAAGGGACTAGTTTAGTTGCTCTTTGTTTTTAGTTTCTTCAAAAAAATGAAATGGTTGAATGAAAAAAAAAAGTTTTGTTTTGTTTGTGCATTGGGGGGTGAAAAGAGCTACCACCTATGAAGTATGGAGTTACTCTCATAAGTCGGATACTAGTTATGCCCTAATGAGAGAAAGAGCTATCTCATGGGATGAGTGAAAGCTACTACCCTGGTAGAAAGAGCTACCACCTCGAAAGTGTGAAAGCCACCATAGCGGCCTCTTCGGAAAGGGCTACCTTTGAGGATGTGTGAAGCTACTACCATCACTTTTTTTTCTTTTTGTACATAAATAAGTCTCTATAACTTAGAGCTTTAAGGAGTATATGTTGGGTTGATATGAGTGAGTTTACACAAACCTACAAGATATTGGGTTTGTTGTCCTTTTTTATTTGAGTTTTTAGCTAGAACATTGATTTTTCGTATTTGGTGTTGAAATTTCCCTTACTTGTAGAATGCTTCACTTGCATGCTTTTAGTGAACCAAAAGGCCAAGAACTTTCAATATTTCCTTCTTTTATGCTTTTATGTTTATTTTTGCTTGAGGACAAGCAAAAGTTTAAGTGTGGGGGAGTTTGATAAGTGCTTGTATATTAGTAATACGAAGTATTCTTTTCTTACAATGAACATTACTTTTATCAAATTTTATCGCTTATACATGTGTATTCATGTTATTTTGTACATGTAGGGTTGTGGAGAGAAGTATGGAAGAAAGAAGTCAAAGTAGATCGTGAATGCACTTTGTTGATGAAATCTTGGAGTGAACAAATGTGAAGACACAAGTTGTGCTCAAAGACATATGAGTGTGTGCCAACCTCCGTTATGCTCGAGTGAACATCCAAATTGGAGGGGCACAAAGGCAATAACACTCATGTGTTCTGACTTGTGCAATGCTAGCAAGATTGTCGTCAAATGTGATTTTACTGAAGATGCAACGCAATCTACTGTATGGATGTGTGCCTGTTCATGTGGCCTCGATGAAAGCATGGATTCGGGAGTATTTTGGCGGAGTATTGTAGCAGGCCTCTGAAAAAATCAATTCTTGTATATTCACACGCCTGTTTGGATGGCCGATTCCAGCCTATTTAAGTCGCGACTTCAGCCCTTTTTTAGGATCTTTTTCCCATCTTTTGCCCATCTCTTCACCATCTTTGGAGGCGCTCACGGCTAGGGTTTAGAGAGGCATTAGCTACGTTTTTTGAGTGGTTTTACAGCCTTTAACTCTGCGTTCCTATGGAAGATAGTTATTGGGGGAGCTTTCATCAGCATTGATTTGGCGAAGTGTGTCCTAGGCTTGACGAGGAAACCTTTGGAGAAGACACGGCTACTCCACAAGACCATCAACATGGACACAAAGGGGGTTTTATTCATGGATTGCATATCTTTACTCTCAATTCCATTATTGATTGCATTTTGCACTATAGAGAACTAAAGCCCTAGTGGGTTCTAGGACTTGTAAACCCTAGAATGATATTGTTTCTTTGACCTTTTATTATGTTTTCTTAAATTGATGTTTTAATTGAGTTCTAATCTTGAATGCTTGTTGAGTTGATTTTCCCTTAGAGTGACACTAGGGTTGAGAATCCATCTTGGTAACCTCTGTGGATGAGTGACACACTATGATGATTAGACAATGCTAGATTAGAGAAGGTTAAGAGGATGAGTCAAGAGATAACGGAACATCCACTTTCCTCTCCGGTGTGATTTATCCTACCTCCATGTACCAAGAGTTCTTTGCGGTCATAATAGAGTGAAGTGCTAAGAGACGAACTCTGCTGGGGCTTAGTTGTGCAAGAAATAGAGTGAAGCGTTGAAGTAATCCTTAGTATCTGGGCCTTAATTGTGACTAGGGGTTTTTCGCCTGGACCATAGGGTTAGATCTATATTAGGAAATAGGGTTTATCACTTAGAGTCCCTAGAGCTTTAAGCAATCTTACACAGTGTGAGGCGTCGAGACTGATAGATTTCTTCGCCAGTGTATAGTATAGTGTTAGTCATGGTTAAACTTAGGTTTGGGACTGTGTGTTTTAGGATTTCCATGACTCATTAAGCATCAGTTGAGAAACATAATGGTTGGTTTTGCACTTGAAGCAATAGTCCTAGGGTGAGCAATGTTTGGGTGCCCCAATTTCTGTCGATTACCTCTCATATCTTTTATTTGCACCTCCTTCTTCTTTCCTTATTTCTATTTTCATTGATTTTGTTCATACCACTATCGATTTATTTTCATTCTAGTTAAATAGCAATCTTTGTGTTTTTTATCACTATTCCTTGTGGATACGACTACCCACTCACCAGGGTATTATTAATTCGACAAACTCGTACACTTGCGGTTCACATGCAAAAGGGCGTTGTCATTATGCTCAATGATGGAGGAAAGCCTGAAACTTATCAAGAGGCTATATAACATGAAAAGAAGCAGGAGTGGTTTGAAGATATGCAAGAGCAGATGAGTTCTTTGTGTGAGAACCATACCTATGATTTGATGAAGCTGCCAAAGGGTATGACACCTCTAAAAGCAAATGGGTGTACAAGTTGAAGAGTAAAAGTAATAGCTCACAACCAAAATACAAGACAAGATTGGTTGTAAAGAGATTTATTAACTTTAAAGAGATATTTTCTCCAGTTGTGAAGATGTTAGAGTTGTACTCAGTTTAGCTGCTAGCTTAAATCTGGAGATGGAACAACTTGATGTGAAAACTGCATTCCTACATGGTGATTTAGAGAAGGAGATATATATGTAGCAACTAGAAGGGTTAAAAGTTAAAAGCAGAGAAAATCTAGTGTGCAAATTGAGAAAAAGCCTAGATGGACTCAAACAAGCACTAAGATAGTGGTACAAGAAGTTTGACTCCTTTATGATGACTCAAGGGTACACTAGAACATCTTTTGATTATTGTTTGTTTGTGAAGAAGCACTCAAATGATGATTTTATTATTCTTCTGCTCTATGTTGATGGCATGATGATTGTTAGCCGTGATGCAAGCAAGATTGAAGACGTGAAGAGACAGTTAAACAAGTCCTTTGCTATGAAGGACTTAGGGATAGCAAAACAGATATTTGGTATGAAAATATCGCATGATAGGATGAATAGAAAGTTGTGGTTATCTCAAGAAAACTACATTGAGAAGGTTCTCTAGAGGTTCAACATGAATAATGCCAAGGCTGTTTGTTCTCCACTTGCAAGTCATTTCAAATTCAGCTCAAGTCAAGGTCCCTTAAATGACAAAGAGAATGAGGAGATGAGCTGAGTTCCATATGCATTTGAAGTTGGTAGTTTGATGAATGCCATGGTATGTACAAGGCCAGATATCGCTCATGTTGTTGGAGTTATGAATAGATTTCTCTCAAATCTAGGGAAGGAGCACTGGGTTGCAGTAAAGTGGATACTAAGGTATCTAAGAAGTACTTCCTTGGTATGTTTGTGCTTTGGTAAAGATGAACCCATTTTGGATGGGCATACAATTTCAGACACAATAAAAGATGTGGACTCTAGAAAATCTGTTTTAGTGTTCATGATGACTTTTGTAAGGGAAGTTGTTTCTTGGCTACTGTCAAAACTGTAAAAGTGTGTTGTATTATCTACCACAGAAATTGAATATATCGTAATTACTAAGGGTAGCAAGGAGGCTATGTGGATAAAGAAGTTTCTTGAAGAATTAGGCATGCAATAGGAGAAGTGCATAGTCCATTGTGATAACCAGAGTGTCATCCATCTTTCCAAGAATTCAACATTCCATGTGAAGTCCAAGCATATCGATGTTAGATATCATTGGATTCGAGATGTTCTTGAGGCCAAAGAGTTGTGCTTGGAGAGGATAGACACATATGAGAATGGATCCGATATGTTCACTAAGGCATTATCTAAGGAGAAGCTTGAAGCATGTTGGGAAAAAGCGTTGGTGGTAGAGCCCCCAAAATAGTATTGAGTGGGAGAATTGTGGAGTCCAACCCATTTGGTGGACTGGGTCAAACAAATGGACTCCAAACCAATGCTTTAAAATAAAAAACTATGTCAACTTGTGGAAGGGCAAAAGGGTAATATGAGGTGAGTGGCTTGGATGATAGATCGCTCATTTGGATGAGTGAGTGAAAGGAGAAAGGACACAAATGAGAAAAAAAATAAAGTAGGAACCAAGAAGAAAGAGAAGGAAGAAAGGGTGTTAAGCTAGGGCAAGAGATTGATCGACAACTTATTGTTGGAGTTCATCCAAATCCATTAGAGTGATCTTTGCAAGTAGCTATCCTCGGCCTTAGGTTTGCTTCCTCATTCTATCTTCTTTCTTGATGTTTGTTATGTTAATCCATACTTGAGATAATGAATGTTTTGATAAAACTCTCTTGCTGATGCATTATTGCCATTCTTCTAGATGTATCTAGTGAGGACTCTTGTCATCCCATAGTTAATATAGTGAAACATATTTCAAGTGGCTATAACGAGTCTCGTGGGTTTTCCCTCGATTCAAAAGGTTTTTCAAACCAAGAAAAACCTTGGTGTTTTCTTTTTATACTATTGTCCATCTCATTCTTACACATATTGAGAGATTTGGTAGTGTCTTAAGTTTGTTTTGAAGGTTCGAAGGGGTGTATTGGATATAGGAAGCTCATACAAGCCTCATAGAGCTTCCACAAGTTTGGCAAAAGACTGTTCAGACAGTGTACGGCCGCACAGAGACCACACAAACTTGGCAAAGAGATCCTGCGGGCAATTTGCGGCCGCATGCAAAACGCAAGTGCAAAAGTAACATTGCTATCATACGAGGAAACAGTGACTTAGTACAATACTTCTTGTTGGCAGAAGGTTGCACGGATAGTGTGCGCTCTCAGAGAGCTCACAAAAAGATTGGCTAAGAGATCGTGTGGGCAGTGTGCACCCACTGATAGACCGGATGATGAACAGTAACATCACTATAGTGTCATGAATATTAGCATTGTTGTAGCAACTTCGTTGGTTTTTGCATTGTTGCGTTGCCGAGAACCCCGGCCACATTTTGAGCTCCAAAAACTCTCTAACAGATATCTAATTGTGAGACTAGACTTAGTTGCGGTACAGTGATATACGTCTCAAATATATGGTTTACTAAGTTTTTTTAACTGATTTGTCATTTTTTGGGTATTAAAATAAAAAATTAAATGAATTATTTTAAATATGTTTTTATCATTATATAACCAGTGCTATTGTTTTTTCCAACAACATCATATAAAACAATGCAAAACAATGACAAGCCACATAAATCTCCATTATTTTTTTAAAGTAATGCACCCTTTAATTCAATACCTTTCAAGTGTAATGCAAAAAATAAATAAAAGATGTTTGTCACCAATTTATCAAAAAAATTATTTAAGATGTAAAAAGGTGTTGACCGAATGATTTGTCTTCAGTTTTGAAAAAGCATCATATATTTTAGACATACAGGTGGACCATTTACATTTTGTTGACTTCCTGAAAATAAACAAAATTAAATAATTAAACAATTATCATATCAATGGATATACATAAAATTAATTATTTTCATAATTCCAAGCTATATATATATATATTGTTGTACTATTATTTATAAGTAATTGCATCCGGAGTGTTTGGACCCACAGAGCCTTTTATTCAATGAAAACAACCCATTAATTTCACTTATTTGCTGTCTGCTGATGTTTTTTTTTTATATTGTTTTATTAAAGACAAAAACGAATAGATAAATAGCTTTTTATACTTAAAAAAATCATAAATTTAAATGAGAATATTTTTTATGGCAAAATGGTAGTTGTTGGCTGCTATTAAGGAATAAATAATAGTTGTTGTTCCCATTACTAATGCCAACTCATCATAGTCAAGTCCTATATAAAATATTAAGGAATAAAATAATAAATAAATAAAACATTTTTTTCTTTTAGGGCATCTCCAACATAGCTTCAAATCGATTGAGATGCTTTTGATTTGGCGCAGAGCTACTCCAACTGAGCGCCAAATCAAATTTTTGCTACAATGACACATTAATAACTACACATCATTGTAGCACGAGTCATTTTTTTCTATTTAATAGTTGTTTAATGAAATTTGAGTCATTAGTTTACAAATTTGGTCTATTTTTAGTCACATAAATATACACCATTATGATAAATATTTGTAATACATTATTAATTTCAAATACTCACAAGTATTTTTATTTTATATTTAATAAACATTTGTAATAAATATAAACATAAATATATGTTTTAAATAATATAATATTTAAATTCAATGGTTAAAAGAGATAAAATTAAGGTTGATTAAATTTGTTGATGCTAGGAATATATAAATTGTAAAGTAAAAAGAATAATTTTAAAATATTATATTTTAGAGTTAAAAATAGAGTTGCTAGTTGGAGAAATTTTTTCATTGTAAAAGCTGTATTTTTGTAGACTGAAGTTTCAAATATATAGTTTTGGGTTGAAAATGACTTTACACTCTTCTCTGGCTCAACATATTTGAGAGATGTACAATTTTGTGGTTATTAAAATAAAATATTGTCTATTGTAATTAAAGAAATAAATTCTGAAAGTTTTAAAATGTATATACTTTTATAAAAAAAAATATTTAATTTTACTTAGTATTAATTAAATTAAAACTTAGCCCAATAACCTGTTAAAGCCAAATAGATAAAATTAGTTAGTTTCAGATATCATAAAAAAAAAAACTTATGACTGAGAACAATAAATGAAAGATGAGTCACCGGATCTGTTGGCATGACGGGAAAAAGGGGTTGGGTTGGGAAGCCAATCACAAAACCAACGGTTGTCAGTAATAGTGTGGACAATCACTGGGATGGCACAGAACAAACAAGAAAACCATCTGAAATAGCCAGGAAGTATGCAAGCTGACAGCATGGCCACTGTAATAGAACTGAAAGCAGTGATCAAGCCTTGAAAACACCTTTCTCCAGCTTTGTGATTATCATTGACCTGGAGCCTGCTTGCTGAAACAGAACAACAAAACAAACACACAAGAGAAACCATGGCAAGATGCAGCATCATCTTTTGAGCATCATTTGGTTTACCCTGGAACCATCCATTTGTTGCATTGGAGGTAACCAGAGATGTTAAACCACTCATTTGCGTAGATGTCATCTCTGTTATAACATAAAAACAGAAAGAGAAAGAAGCATATCAGATACCAAGTTTGGAGGGGGGATGGGCTTCATTTATATATAATACACAAGCACTGTGCGCTCAAAAACTCAAACGTGACTTGAGATGTTTTTTTTTTTTCAAACGCGACGACAATCACAGTTCTAATTAACTTTTGCTTTCGTTTGCCGTTTTTCATGAACTTTAGTTTGACGTTAACCTTCTAATTGACTTGACCAACTTTCTATACAGAATGCCGTTTATGCGATTGGCACCCGCGTGAATGAGAGACAAAGGATGCATCAATTAACACGCGCACAAAATGTTTTCTCCAACCTTCTATATAGAATGCTGTCTATGTGGCTGGCACCCATGTGAATGAGAGACAAAGGATGCATCAATTAACACGCGCACAAAGTGTTTTAGCTGAAAAAATCAAAGAAGATAAAATGTCCAGCACCACTATCCTCATTGAAATAAAACAAAATTAAGAAATTTTCTTTGTTTCTTTTTGTCGGTTAAAAGAGCTACCAAAGTAGCTATTTTATTAAACAATAAAAACGTGGGACCAAAAGATACACACGAAACCTAAATTACAACTAAACAACCAAAGCAAACTTAAAACTCAACCTATTGAACAAGACTAAAATTAGGGATGGCAACGGATAGGGTATGGGTAGAGGTATCTGAAAACCCTCCACGTCACGTAACCCCTACTCCATCTCCGTCACGCTGCACGTCTGCCGAGGTAAAAAAATCATCCCTTACCTTTTACCGCGAGTCTGGGTACTCTGCATGAGATGCCAACTTTCTCGTTGTTCCCATTGTTCAAATTGATCGAATTAAATTTAAATAATAATAAAAAAATAAATTAATTATACATTATATTACTAATCTTTAAACACATGTCCATAAATTCAAAATTCTGAGTTGATATATATTTGTTTATCTTAAATTATATAATCACGTAAAAAAATGACATTTATTTAGAGCTCAATGGTAACTCTACCTTTTGTTTTGTTCATGTTTAACTATCTTCGTTTTGTTTTAAATTTTTTCAGTATATCTACTATTTATATTTTATATAGCTTCAAATTTTTATAAATATCTAGTAAGATTTTTGAATATAAAAATATTATAAGTAATTCACAGTAAGTTATATCCAAATTGATTTTTTTATTAGTATCTTATTTTTTTCGGGATGTTTTTATAATTTATAGAATAAATTATTATAACATTATTTTTATATTTGTTTATTTTTAAATTTAATTATGATTTTTTTAATATATATCTAAAAATTCAATTTTGATAATATTATCAAATATAAATATAGAAATTAAATAAAATTTAAAATAATATATTAAGAAAATTTGAAGTATTATTTTTCAAATTAATCACCATGAAAATAGATCTTCGGTAAATGTTTAGTTTAATAAAAATTATATATATATATATATATATATATATATATGAAAAGATAAGGAATGCGAGTGCAGTGCAGGTTTTACCGTCACCCTCTTCAGCAGTAAAGGTAAGGGTAAGAGTCTGCAGGGTGGGGTGAGGGCATACCACTTGCAGACCCGTCTCCATTCAAACTAACGGTAGTACACTTGCCCGTGCAGTGCCGGTCGAAGAGGTAATACCCTCTTTGATCGAGATGCGAATGCGGATATCTCCCGTCGAGTAGGGGTGCTAAATTGCCATCTCTAACTAAAATACAAAAAAAACATTACCCGTACCCTCTTCAACGGGTAAAGGTGAAAGGATGAAGAATACGGGTGAGGGTGAGGGCGTACCCTTCCCAGCCCGTCTCGCTCAAACAACTAGCGTATACCCTTACCATTGCACGTGCGGTCAAAGAGGTAATACCCTCTTTGATCGGGTTGGAATCTCGGATATCTCTCGTCGAGTAGGGTACAAATTGCCATCTCTAACTAAAATACAAAAAAAACATCACACAAACCTATTAAGAAATTTCATGCCTTTATGATAGAGTGATAAAAACGGAATCACTCTATCC
The DNA here is from genome assembly GCF_009730915.1 of Dioscorea cayenensis subsp. rotundata. Taxonomy (NCBI): domain Eukaryota; kingdom Viridiplantae; phylum Streptophyta; class Magnoliopsida; order Dioscoreales; family Dioscoreaceae; genus Dioscorea; species Dioscorea cayenensis. Next base: position 17,225,262 of record NC_052472.1, on the reverse strand, counting down.
TTGGCAGCCAAAATATCCGCATGTATGTTCCATGTTCTGGGAATCAGCTCCAACTGAGTATTCATACTTTCCAGCAAGTGCTTAAGATCCGCCACTTTCCTTTCCACTCCTCATACGTTATCGCAGTCACCCTTTTTAATTGCTTGAAGAATATTAACACAGTCAGTAAGCTCATGCCTATCTTACAAGGTTCCAGTCTTGGGCACACCTTACTGCTAACATAATAGCTTCCTGTTCAACTTCATATATAACTCGACCTAACAGCGACTTTAAAACAGCCTACAAGGAAAATTCTATCTCAAAGGTACAGGTATAATAGAATTAATAAAACTCCTTCCCATTTTGCAATTAACCACAGTGGTATATTCTTTCAGATGAAATTTATTAAATTTTCTAAATTTGGTAATACTTTGTTTTCAGGATATTAATTTGTTTTCGTCTCCTCTTGATGTAAGCGCTTGTTGTGGAATTTTAAATTCTACTCCTTCCATCTCAATTTAGTTGTTCACTTTAATAGTTTCATTTAAAAAAAAATAATTAGATTTAAAAATTTATAAATATTTAGCTCATTTTTCTCAATTTATTTTTTTTTTTTTATCTTCATCTATGAAGGAGTGTTTAATGTAATAATAGTAGAGAATGATTTAGGTAAGTTTAAATTTGAAAATTCATCCATAAATTAATAAGGTGAATAGATAATTTGGGATATATAAAATTTCTATAGAAGTTAACACTTAAAATAGGATAGGTTTGAGGGACTAAACAAATAAAATAAAGAAAAATATGAGTAAGAAGTTATAAGAGTTTTATGGTCTTTGGATATTATTTATCTTTTTAGGAAAGAGAGGAAGACATGGACAATTATGATAGGGCCGAGTTTCTGATTTTTCATTTATGGAAAGACTTGTAAAGCCATTCATACCCAATTTGTCTCTGACTTTGCTTTGGTTGCATGTGCCATGTATCATTAATAGCTTGTTTCTTCTTTAAAGTACGCATGAAGTTTATATAAAAAGGGAAAAGTTCTAGAAAAAAAAACCTAGTCATTTCCGATATATACAAAATAAAAAATAAGATTTTTTTTTTCTGATTTTATGATATATAGTTTCTAAGATTTATAAAAAGAGTAAAACCATCAATAGTGTTAATTTTGTCATTTTTAACAAGGGTAAAATTATCCAGTTATATAAAAAATCATCACATAGCATAAAAATATAATTATTTAAACATGATTTTGTTTAATTTTTAGAATTTAAGTTTTTTTTTAAGTAGAATTTTAGAAGAGACTAATAAACTTTATATATATATATATATATATATCATATAAATTAGTTTTTAAATGAAATGATGATTTTGCCCATTTGAGTTAACATCGTTAAGGGCTTGGTAAAGGTTTTTCCTCTTTTTGTAAATTTAGGAAAACACACATTATAAAATCGGAAAAAAAAAACCTCACTCCTTATTTTGCACATTTTTGAAACCACAAGGTTTTTTTGTACTTTTCCCTATAAAAAATTCTAATTGGGATTGGATATTGTCTCTTATATATTAATCTGTCTGGTCCCGATATGTCTCTTTTCTATAATTCTAACAACTTGCTTGCTAATAAGCATGCCATATTGGAGTGTACTATTTGTTGGAGAATAATTCAAAGTTGTTAGTCAATATCTTAGATTTTGTTTTAGTTGTTTGGATTTTCTGTTCTATAGTTTAGATATTATGAATTCGATGTATTATGCATGTTGAATTATTATTTTTAAGAGTAAAGCCCACAATAAATTTATTTTTAAATTTATTGTTAAAAGACCTTATGTTTTTATTATTATTATTATTTTGTTATTCTTATTTTCCTCAAAATTCTAATGCGATTCTGATTATATTCTAGCGTACATTTCATAGGAAATGGGGGAAGTGGTCTAATTTCTTTAACTTTGGTATTTATTTGTGCTGAAAATAGGAAAAATGATGCTTTTCATACTTTCAACTGTAGTAGATTTTGAACTAGACTCACTCCAGTAATTTTTTTATTAAAGTGGGGGAAAGTGAATCAATCCATAAAAACTCACCTTTCTTCACTTACAAAGTCTTTTTTGAACTTATAGAATTTCACCCAACATCTAAATTCTTCAATTCTATTCTCAAATTTTTGACAAATAAACAGCATAAGTACTAAAAGTGATATCATTTCAGACTTAGATAAAGAAGAAATTGATAGTGATAAAAACGGAGTCACTCTATCATTGGCAACCAAAATATCCGCATGTATGTTCCATGTTCTGGGAATCAGCTCCAATTAAGTATTCATACTTTCCAGCAAGTGCTTAAGATCCGCCACTTTCCTCTCCACTCCTCATATGTTATCGCAGTCACCCTTTTTAATTGCTTGAAGAATATTAACACAGTCAGTAAGCTCATGCCTATCTTACAAGGTTCCAGTCTTGGGTACACCTTACTGCTAACATAATATCTTCCTGTTCAACTTCATATATAACTCGACCTAACAGCGACTTTAAAACAACCTACAAGTAAAATTCTATCTCAAAGGTACAGGTATAATAGAATTAATAAAACAGGAAGGCACGTATGAAGGTTTTCATCAAATCTTTTGATGAGAGTGCATGGACAGCCATGGAAGAAAGGATGGTCTCCACCAATCGAAGTTGATGAAAACATGTATAAGACCTTGAAGATGAAGAGTAATTAGAGTTCCGGAGATATGCTCAAAGCAAATGCCAATGGGAAATCACTTAATGCTATTTTCGGAGGAGTAGATGAGAATCAGCTCAAGTATGTTGCAACCTGTGATTGAGCCAAAGATACTTGGGACATTCTACAAAGAATTCATGAAGGTACAAACTTGGTGAAAATTTCCAAGCTCCAAATGTTGTCAACCATATTTGAAAATCTCAAGATGAAGAAAGAAGAGACTATCACCATATTCAACAGCAAACTGATGGATGTAGAAAATCAAGCATCACAACTCGGTAAGAAGTATTCTAACAAAAACTTATTCAGAAAACTCTCAGGTCTCTTCCAAGAAGATTCGATGCTAAAGTTGCTACAATAGAAAAAGTAAAAGATATTGCTACTATGAGACTTGATGAGTTGATGGGATCTATACAAGTCTATGAAATGAATCTGAATTCAAGTAGAAGAGAAGAAGATATATCCCTGAAAGCTGAAGCAACAAGCCCAAAAAGAGTTACAACAGACTAAAAACAAAAGAAGAAGAAGAAGAAGAAGAAGAAGAAGAAGAAGAAGAAGAAGAAGAAGAAGAAGAAATTGCCCTTTTGACCAAGGAATTGTGCAAATATTTCAGAGAAATTCAGGAAGAAGATAAAGCAAAAGATACAATCAACAACTTTACTAGCTATGCTAAAAAATGTCAAAGTTTTCAGAAATTTCAGTGCTTTTGCAAGTCCAGTTACAACATCAATTGCAACACCTGGAGAAACTGTTTGTGAAGAGGTTACTGAAATCGATCTTCTGCATGGGTATGAACTCATGTTAAATAAACTTGATAAAATGTTCATACAAAACAAAAAACTTGCAAAAGAATTGAAAGAATGTCAAGAAAAGATAAACAATGCTGAAAAGCCCATAAACAACATGCATAAAGGAAAAGCCAAGATTGAGGAGGTACATTTTCAAACAAGTGTGACACAACATCATATAAAAGAGGCATCAGGAGGTGAGAAAAACAAAGTTGAAGCAGGCTGTGTTCTATCAAATGCTCAATAATATAAACAAGAGAAGTATAATAATTAGAAGAGATAACATAGAAGATAAGTCCCTATATGCTTTCATTGTGGAAAAAGAGGCCATATAAGACCCGAGTGTACGTTATCAACTGAAGGAAGATATGAAGAATGATAGAGTATTTGGAAAAGCAAAGAAGTGGATTCTGACATGTCATTACTATGGTGTCAAAGGACACATTCGTCCAAGATGTTGGAAGATAAAGAAAGACATAAAAGAAGACAAAAATATGAGGCAGACACCATATACCAGAGAAAAGAAGAAAGAAAGCAAGAAGATATGGGTCAGAAAAGAAGATCTAATGGGATACTCTTCAATGAAAAAATCCTCAAAAGACAACTGGTATTTTGATAGTGATTGTTCAAGACACTTGATAAGTGACAAAGGCTTTTTGATGAACTACAAAGAATGTCCAATTGGGCATGTGACTTTTGGTGATGGTCAAAAAGGTCAGGTAGTTGGAAAAGGAACATTGATGGTTCCTAGGTATCCAAGACAGAAAACAATCTACATATAGAAGGACTGAAGGCAAATCTTCTAAGTATAAGTCAATTATGTGATCGAAATCTGGTGGTAAAATTTACTCTGGACAGATATGTTGTCTATGATGAAGCTGGTTAGTGTGTTTTAACTGGTTCAAGATCTTCAGACAGTTGCTATTTGGTAGAGATATCGGAAGTCTGTTATAACACATCTTGCAACATCAATGAAATTTGGCATCAAAAGCTTAGACATCTGAACTTCCGGAACCTTATGAAGATTACAAAAATGAAAGCTGTTAGGGGAGTGCCCAAGCTTACGAAAAAGGAAGATGGTATATGTGGACCTTGTCAACTGGGAAAGCAAAGTAGTGCTTCTCACAAAGTGGTGCAAGATATTGGTATAACAAGAGTGCTAGAACTCTTACATATGGATTTTATTGGACCCACACAAACAGAAAGCTTGTCAGGTACAAGATATGTATTTGTGTGTATTGACGACTACTCTAGGTACACTTGGGTGGACTTTCTGAAGGAGAAACTAGAAATCTTTGAAGCTTTCAAGAAATTATGTATGCAACTCCAAAATGAGAAAGAATGTCAAATAGGAAAGATTGTCATAATTAGAAGTGACCATGGAAGGGAATTTGAGAATATTCAGTTTGCAGAATTCAGCAGTGAACATTGGATTCGTCATGAATTTTCAGCTCCAAAAACTTCTCAATAAAATGGAGTGGTTGAAAGGAAGAATCGCACTCTCCAAGAGATGGCTAGAGTTATGTTGAATTCAAAGAAACTCTCTACAAGATTTTGGGCAGAACCGATCAATACTGCATGCTACATCATCAATAGAGTGTACATTTAGCCTTCAACCAATATGACACAAGTATGAAATTTGGAAAGTTAAAAGGCCAAATCTCAAATACTTTCACATCTTTGGAAGCAAATATTACATTTTGAATGATAGAGATCAGCTGAGAAAGTTAGACAAGAAAAGTGATGAAGGATTATTCATGGGATATTCTACTACTAGTAGAGCATATAGAGTGTTCAATTCAAGAACCATAAACATGATGGAGACCATTAATGTTGTTGTTGATGATTTCTGTGATATGGAGACTAAAGGTGCATCAAGTGAATCAAACGAGCTTATCACTCAGAATTGTGAATCAGTAGCTGAAGAGTTACAGGCAAAACAAGAAGTTACAACACAAGTTACAACACAAACTGCAACAACAGAAACTGCTCAGGATTCAGACAGACAACAGGTTATAACTAATGTTGCAACTGAAGTTACAACAGGCGAAATCATCTCAGACCTAGATAAAGAAGAAATTGATGATGAAAAAGATAATGAAGACAGCAGTATTGAACCATCATAAGAATAAAAAAGAATTATCCTATTGAGAATATGATTGGCAATATAACTGAAGGAAGAAGAATTCGAAGCACTCAAAGAATTGATTATCGAGAATTGGCTGGATACACATGTTATATCTCTCTCATTGAACCAAAGAATATCAAAGAAGCTTTAGTTAATGAATACTGGATGGCTGCAATGCAAGAAGAATTGAATCAGTTTGTTCGAAATGATGTGTGGACATTGGTTCCAAGGCCAAAGGATGTGAATGTTATTGGAACCAAGTGGATTTTCAAGAATAAGACTGATGACAAGGGCAACATCACCAGAAATAAATCAAGACTACTGGCTCAAAGATATACTCAAGTTTGAAGGAGTTGACTTTGATGAAACATTTGCACCAGTTGCACTCTTGGAATCCATCAGATTATTGTTAGCAGTAGCATGTTGTATAGGGTGCAAGTTATATAAAATTGTTGTCAAGAGTGCTTTTCTAAATGGAGATCTAAGTGAAGAAGTTTTTGTGGAGCAACCAAAAGGGTTTGAAGATCCTCAACATTCAGATTATGTGTTCAAATTGAAAAAGGCTCTCTATGGATTGAACCAAGCTCCTCGGGCTTGGTATGAAAGGCTTATAAAATTTCTACTTGAGAAGGGCTACCAAAGAGCGGGAGCAGACAAGACTTTATTCATAAAGAAGCCCAAATCAGATCTTATGGTGGCACAAATTTATGTTGATGATTTCATATTTGGTTCAACATCACAAAAGCAAGTGGATGAGTTTGTTCATCTAATGCAAGAAGAGTTTGAGATGACCATGGTAGATGAACTGACCTACTTTTTGGGTTTCCAAATCAAACAATGCAAAGAAGGAATTTTCATTGCTCAAACCAAGTATGCATAAAACTTGGTGAAAAGATTTGGCTTGGAAAAGGCTAGACACATAAGAACACCTATGAGTGTGAATCAGAAGTTGACAAAAGATGAGTATGGAAAAGATGTAGACACAAGTCTCTATAGAAGCATGATTGGAAGTTTGCTCTATCTCATAGCTAGCAGGCCAGACATCTCTTTCAGTGTTGGAGTTTGTGCAAGATATCAAGCAAAACCAAAGGAATCTCATTTAAAAGTTGTTAAACGTATCATCAGATATGTCCATGGTACTATAGAATATGGAATTTGGCACTCAAAAGACTTCAACTCACATCTTGCAGGTTATAGTAATGCAGATTGGGCAGGAAATATTAATGATAGAAAAGAGCACCTCAAGAGGATGTTTCTACCTTGGTAACAACTTGGTCACATGGTATAGCAAGAAGTAAAGTTCCATTTTCCTCTCCACTACTGAGGCTAAATACATAACAACAGGAAGTTGTTGCACACAATTGTTATGGATGAAGCAAATGCTTGAAGATTATGGCATATAGCAAGGGTTGTTGAATATATTTTGTGACAACAAAAATACTATTGATATCTCCAAGAATCCAGTCCAACATTCTTGTACCAAACATATTGATCTTCGACATCACTTTATACGAGATTTGGTAGAGCATAAAACAGTTGTTATTGATTATGCTGCAACAGAAAAGCAATTGTTGGACATATTTACCAAACCCCTTGATGCTACAAGATTTGAAAAGTTGAGGGGTGAAATTGGTCTTTGCCAACTTTAATCCCTATTGGGGACTACAAATGATCGGCATCTGCTACAGTTTATCAATGTTGTTTGCAGTAGGAAGAAGGAGTTCTAAAGATTGGGGGAGCTGATGACTAGAAATTCTGAAGATACAGGGAGTTGTAGAAGAAGTTGTAACAAGACTTGTAACAACCAGTGAAGACTTTGACATCAATTCAGACACAAAAGGGTAGAAGTTAACTAGTGCAAGAGTTCCAAACCGACTGCTTTACTTGGGTGTATTTGTTTGTACTTAATTTGGTACGTCACTAGTTGCAGCGTTATCATATGTTTTGTAAGCAACTAGATGTTTGTAAAGTTTGTGTCCCAGTATTGTTGTAACTGGAAGTTTTAACAGGAGTCAGTCTGGGTGCAGAAGTAGTTTTGTCAAATTATGCCAAAGGGGGAGATTGTTAGTGCAGCCACACTATTATTGGCATGATTTGATACATAGTCAAGATGACGTGGCACATATGATGATATGGAAAAGTATGGTGACATGGCAAGAAAATCTTGGCTTGGAGGAAAATATCTTGAAGATCTTGGTGGAGCTATTTTTGGCAAGATGTTACAAATTGAAGATAAGATCATATCAATACCATATTTAGGTGATTTGATTGAAAATTAAATATGGATAAAGCCTAATTGAAGAAATATCTATCAATGGTATGAATGAAGACTAATTGAAGATATGATTTGAAGAACCCTTTACAAGAATGATTGAAGACTATTAAGGGTAAGATTTGAAGGCATGCCTATTGTTGGCATGATTGAGATGATTGATTGAAGATCTTTATGGAAAATCTTTGAAAACCGAACCTGAAAGGTTGAAGACTAAGTTTGGCAAGTTTCGTGAAGACGCACAAGGACATGCGCCCTTGCGAGGAGACTGCATGATGAGGAACTGAGGAGGTAGGCTAGTTGTCGATAGTTGAGATCGGGAGATTTGGCTGCACTGACTCAGACTAAGCATGACCGGGAGGTTGATGGGTCTTGAGGTCATTCGCAACGTAACCAGAACTCAGTCAAGTCAACAATCAGGGCCATGTTTCAATTTATGTTACAATAGGAATTACAATAGCTAATTTCAGAAGGTTTTTAAATTAATAGCTGCGGCGATTCTAAAAGAGGTATGTGCTATATTTTGGACGTTGAGGCGTCTATATAAGCTACATTGCTCATAGATTGTATGTAGCTCTTATGGAGGAGAGTGTGTGAGCACTAGACAATCTAGAGAGAGTAGTGATCTTTATTGTCGGGAGAGTGAGTGACAAGTGTTTATACTTATTTATTTTTATCTCTTTTAATGGATTGTTTATCTCCGGGCTTGGCCCCCAGATGTAGGCGAGTGGACGCCGAACTGGGTTACCAATCTTGTGTGTCTCCTTCTTCTTTGGTTTGTGTGAGCTTTCCATGAGTGTTTGAGTGTTCTTTTAACCATAAACCACATCGGTGGAACTAACAGATTCCATAAACAAGCTTAAATGATATTTTTACTAAAATGATCCTCAATATCAAATTGAGTTGAGTCGCACTTGATAATAATTCATGAAATAAGCTTTAAATAATACCTTACTATATAAAAAAATAATCAAAACTTAATCAAGCTAACAAGCCATGCCTGAGCTTAACAAATGAAGCTCGAAGAAAGCTTGGCTTGAGCTTGAGCTCGATGAAAATAGTAACAAGCCAAGCTTGACCAAGGCAAAGCTCGGCTCGGCTCTATTAGTGCAAAAGCACTTTAATTAGCATGATTTGACACCGAGTCAAGATGACATGGAAACCTTTGTGATGTGGCATAAATGATGACATGGCAAGATATGGTGATATGGCAAGGAGTCTTGGCTTGAAGTAAATATCTTGAAGATCTTAGAGAAGCTATTTTTGGTATGTATTACAACTTGAATACAAGATCATATTACGACCATATTTAGGAGATTTGATTGAAGACTAAATATGGATGGAAGCTTAATTGAAGAAAAACCTATCAATGGTATGATTGAAGACTATCGAAGGTATGATTTGAAGAAACCTTAATGAGCATGACGGAAGATTATTAAGGTTAAGATTTGAAAACATGCCTATTGTTGGCATGATTAGGATGATTGATTGAAGATCTTTCTTGGGAAAATTTGAAGACCAAACTTGGGTGAATTAAAGATCAAGTTTGTAAAGTTTTGTGAAGACGCACAAAGACGTGCGCCCTTGCGAGGGGACTGCGTGATGTGAAACTGAGAAGGTAGGCTAGTTGCTAGTAGTCGAGATTAGAAGATCGGGATTGCTCTAACTCAGACTAAGCATGACTGGAGGTTGATGGGTCTTGAGATCGTTCACAACGTAACCAGAACTCAGTTAAGTCAGCAGTCAGGGCCATGTTGCAATTCATGTTACAACAGGAGTTACAAAAACTAATTTTGGAAGGTTTTAAAATTAGTAGCCACAGAGATTATAAAAGAAGTATGGGTTGTATTTGAGATGTTAAGGCGCTTATACGAGCTATCTTGCTCTGAGATTGGGTATGACTCTTGAGGAGGAGACTGTGCGAGCACTAGACAATCTAGAGAGGGTAGTAATCTTTATTTGTGAGAGTGAGTGACAAAGTGTTTGTACTCTATTATTTTCACCTCTTTTATTGGATTGTTTATCTTCTGGCTTGGCCCCCCAGACGTAGGTGAGTGGACGCCGAACTGGGTTACCAATCTTGTGTGTCTTCTTCTATAAGTGTTCTCTAAACCACAAACCATATCGACGGAACTAATAGGCTTAATTCGTTTGCATCCCTAACCAATGCCTTATGTCATGTGTCCCTTGATCGGTCCATATATACATTGTTTTTAGGTATTAAAAAAAGTTTACAAAATCTACATGTCATTTTGAAACATGCCAATTCCAATAATGGAATTTCTGGTTTGATATACCAACTAATAATTGAGCTGTGAGTATTTTACATTGTGGTTCCTAAAAAAAAACATTGGTCGGGATAGAAAAGGAAAGAACTTAAAAACAAAAGCTAGATGTTAAAGCAATATTTCACATAATTTTTTAATTCTTTTACAATTTAAAAAAAATGTACACCAAAGGAAATTAAAGATAGCCTAGAATTTTTGGGGTCCTATACAAATGTAACAAGCGATGTTGAGAAGGCAATTACCAACTAAAACGTAGGCGATTATGAAAGATGAAAATATCAACCGACCTTGGGGATAACTCTCCTCTCAGTATCACCTCAAATAGTTTTTCCTTTTTCTTCTGTTTTATGCATTTACTACTCTTATTTTTTTAAATATTTCCCTTACTAGTTGTATGTATTTTTTTAAAAATATTCTTTTAATTTTAATAAAATGTAATTTATCCACTTTAAAAAACATATGTGCTATTGTTGAAGAATTATATATATAGTTGGTTTTATGTATCCGCCTTCCAAAAATATGAATTATTATTATTCCATAAAATAAATAATAAATAATAACAGATAAATTAAGAATAGATGAAGGGATGATGGCAATATGTTTGGAAAATTAAAATAGGGAGTAATGAGAAAGTGTAATTTTTTATTTTTCATTTTTTAAAAAAATACTACTATATAATCATACCTAAATCGAAAGATTCAATTTTAAGGAAAAAAAATAAATAAATATAATTTTTTAAGTCTTTGACCAACCAATTTCTTAAAAGGTTAAGGGCTCTAAATCAATCTAAATCAAGTTACTGAGGGTTTTATATGAGACTTTTTTTTTTACATAAAGATTTTAGAGAAATGCTATTTGGGACGAATGAATCGTCCGAAATAAGGGGCTGAATGACGTGGATGCTTATGTGGCATCCACGTCATCCCACACTCTTTCTCTCTCTCCTGAGAAAATGGATGTTGTGTTTCTCCTCTTTCCCAAATACTGTCTCCCTCTCCGAAGCATCCCTTTCCTCACCGTCCAGTCTCGCCTGACGCCACCGGCAACATCATCGTCGTCGTCGCTACAGTGAAGCCCTTCTCGCCTAATGCCACCAGCACACCATCGTCATAGTTATATTCTAAGAAAAAGAGCATTGCAGCAACAAGCTTGAGTTTAATTCCTCCCCTGCCGCTGCCAGCCCCTCCCCGGCCGGTTGCATTCCCCGGAGAAACCTGCGTTGGTCTCACGTCCGACCAAATCAAGTTAGATTATAACAATAATTTGATAATCCTTTTTTTCTAATGGTTTTCTGGTTTTTTTTAGTGATTTCTTTGTTTTTAGGGTTTTTCTTGATGGTTTGTTTGGTGATTTCTTTGGTGATTTGTATGAGAAAGGTGAATTTTTTTATGCTTGTTTTTTTTTCTTTGTAATTGTTAGTTTGATGGGGTTTGGTAGGTTTTTTTGTTTTAATTCATGAAATGCGGTGATCTAGGTGTTGAGGCGGTTTGGCAACCGTGGGATTAAGGTAAATGATCATTATTTTAAATAGGCTTTTGATGGTCATTGTTTTAATTATTTCTCTTTGCTTTGATTGGTGCTGGGCTAAGAAAATTGAGACTTCATGCAAAGCTCTTTTTTTTCTTCTTGTGTTGATAAAGGTAGTTCATGAGGTTTTAGTGATTCACTTGACCAATTTAGTGAAATGCAGTGATCTGAGAAAATTGAGACTCCATGCAAAGCTTTTTTTCTTGCTTGCTTGCTTTATTTCCTAGAACATTAGTTAGTGTTATCTTCCTGAACACATTACTTAACTAGAACTTTGTAATCCTTATTTGGGTTGTAGAACTTGTTATTACACAACCATGAAGTTGATAAGAATTAACTTTATTCTTATCCTTATTTATTAGAAAGATCAATTTTCAAATTTAATTTGTGAGTATAATATTTCAATTATATTTTCTGTTCATGGATTTTCTACTAATCATGCACTATTGATTTGAGTTTGCAGGGAAATAATAATGGCCTTTGTGTGATGATGTTTGAAAGTGGACCCTTTTGTTAGAAAGCATTTCTGGTTCTTGAGTGACACAGCAATCTATGGGCAATTTTGTGGTGAGATTGTGTGATGCATTATTGCTTTTAACTAATAGCTTTTCTTTTAATTAATCATAGATTAATTTAAATGTAACAAATGCATGTTTTTATTTTGCAGATGGATTACTTGAAGATGCTTGAGAAGAATGTATGTTTATGTAGTTGTAGTAAATGGGCTTGTTGTTGTTGTTGTTGTTGTTGTTGTTTGTGTCATTCATGTTTTTTAGGAAAGCTTTTGATTTGTTGTTTGTGTCATTCAAGTTTTTCAAGAAAGTTTCCATTCTGTTCAGCATTTGATTGTTCATGCTTCAATAAAATCCAGATTATTCTGCTAAGCATTTGTGTCTTCAGCATTTATTCTGCTCAGTATTTATTCAGTAAAATCCATATTGGATCATTGGTTTATTGGAAAGTTTCCATTCATTCTGCTCAACATTTGTGTGTTCAGCAATTATTCTGTAACAGGTTGCAGAATCCAATTGATTACCCATACAACCCATACAAGTCTCACATGGTGAAAATCTGATTAAAAACAATTTTACACCAAAGTACATTCTCAGTGTCTCCATACAGATTACAGAATTCCTGAATTTCAATCTTGCAGGCTACAAAAACTTGGCTTCTGATATACATGTTCAACTTCCACCAAGCAGTTGATATACATGTATCAGCAATGATTCTATATGAATCTCAAAGTGCACACTAATTACTAATAATCGTTACATGAACAAGCACCTCCTTCAAATCGATGAAAGCATACACATTACACAATAGCACATAGTCTCCATCTCCATTCGATGGAACAAAAGACTTCAACAGCTTGATCAACACAGCCACACTTGGAGTACATATTTATGAGAGCGATGAGCATGCACACGTCCACATCAAGATGTTGCATGCGTGCACATGAATGAACGACAACACCTTCACACGATGCACCAAGCTGCCCACACACAGACAGTGCAGCAATGCACCAAGAAAGCTATATTGCCTGGCAGCATTTAAGAGTTCCTCCACATGCTGCATAATGCACCAAGCTAGAGCCATAATGGAAGGTCACCACTAAGTCATCAGCATGTAGATCAAGTAGGAGTTGCATACAATCGAAGTACCCATTCAATGCAGCCATATGGAGGGTCGTAGTGCCACCATCAGCAACCTTATTGATAAATCTTACTAGCGCACTAAAATAGGAAACATTAAGTTACTGAATTCTTTCAGCAAAGGAAGGAAGAAAAAACGGCACGCTTATGATTGGTCAGATCTATTTCTTAACGAGGAATCAGGGCTGGTTCTCTGGACAACACCTTTGTCGCCATCTGCAGCCGAGTCAAATGGCGCACTAGGAATGAAATCGCAACCAATAGCCAAAATGCATCGAATGTGCCCTTCCACTGCAGCAAAGTGCAGAGCTGTTCTACCACTCAGATAATCTGCTCTCATTACCTTAAACCCAAAATCAAACATCCAAGCTTTTATACTAATCAATCAAGAAAAGAAACAAATAAAACACAAAAACTCATCATCTGATACACACATTACTTCTGTAGAGCAGTAGAGTCTGAACTACCTCCCAATGCCCATATCGGCAAGCTTGCATCAACGCAGTCTAATTTTCATAAATATAGAAAACACAAGACCAAACAAAGAAGGTTCAGCTATAATTTTGAATAATTATACACCAGGTTCCAAAATCAAACATCAAATCAAAAGATTCAGCTAAAAAATCCCAACTTTCACCCAGACCATCATCCAATGAACAATAAAAAAATAAAGAATAATCAAAAGTTAGAACTTAAAGATTAATTCGAAATCCTATATTCGATCTGGAATTCGAAACCATAAGAAAACAATACGAACTAAAAGATCATGAAATAGATTAATCAAAAAATCCAAACTTTTCGTTGCCGATAACCAACCTGGCCACAATAGTTCCTGGAATTCACATTCGCCCATTCTCAAGCAACAGCGTCACAATCTAACCAAGAACTCAAAAAATCAGTAACAAAACACGACATCAAAAACAAAAACCCAGCCGGATCAAACCAGAGAAACAAAATAAAAAACATAAACACAAAAAAGATAAAAATCAAAAGGATAAACCTCGCAATGGCCCTTCGCAGCAGCGAAATGGAGAGGGGAATTAAGGCCACTGAAAGTGGAGTACTTGGCAAGGCTTGGGTTGAACTCGAGAAGCATCCGGGCCTCAATCAGGTCCCCATCTCTCGCCGCCGACACCAACCTCTCCCCGGAGGCCGAGCACTCCAACAAGTTCCCCATTCCTCTTCTCCCTAAGCTCTCTCGTCTCTCGTAGCTTCAAAAACTTTCTCTCCTTCCCGAGAAATGCTCTTTTTCTTAGAATATAACTACTGACGACGGTGTCTGCGGTGGCGTCGAGCGAGAAGGGCTTCAGCTGCGGCGGCGGCGACGATGATGTTGCCAGTGGCGTCAGGCGAGACTGGACGACGAGGAAAAGGGTGCTTCGGAGAGGGAGACAGGATTTAGGAAAGAGGAGAAACACATCTATTTTCTCAGGAGAGAGAGAAAAAGAGAGTGGGATGACGTGGATGCCACATAGGCATCCACATTATTTCGGACCATTATTTCGGACGATTCATTCATCACAAATATCATTTCTTGTGAGGTTAAGCAAGAAGCACACAAAAATTGTCCTTTTTGAGCCCAGACTAAGGGTTGGGCATGGGTTGTGCTGGGCCGGATTTGAGTTGGGCTAGACTCAAAGTAGCAGCCCATACATACATATTGCGCTAGCCTGGGTTTTATCTGGACTATACAATGTTAACTCAAACCTGAGCTCTATCAAAAATTATTGGCCTAAAGCCCATCCTAGCCCAATCTAAAAATTAATTAAATTTATATATTTTACAAAATAATACAAATAATTAAATAAAACCTTTTTTTCCATCCTCGTATTTTATTAAATAATGAAACAAATATAAGTAACACAAAAAAAACCCAAAAAAGATATAAATATATTATCAAACCCTAAATCACCAATAAGTTTTACATTTATTTATTCGGCCTGATTGGGCTATGCTTAAATCCGTATAACCCAAGCCCACCCAGAAACTTAATTTTTTTATTTTTGGACTATTTTTCTAAACCCAGATTTTATATTTTTTTAAGTTGGGGGTTGGACCAGCGGATGGCTGCCCATCACATGGGCGATAGAAAAACATATTTTTATAAACCTAGCTCATATTTTAATAAAACAATTTTATTTAATAAAATATTAAAAATTATTAATAAAATAATTAATTTATATTTTTTAATATAATAAATTTTTAATTTATATTTAATTAAATAGTTAGTCATTACTGAACACTCAGTGGCAACCAATCTTTTTTTATGGGAGAAAGTGAGCACTTAAGGCAACTCCCTCCCATTAGAGATGTTCTAATATTCTAAACTCTTTAATATTCCTTAAACTTTGGTATAATTCTAATTTTTAATTTAATTAATCTTTATTATAAAATTATCATTTTATTTTCATCTCTATAACAGTTTAATTCCATTTTCTAAATTTAAGTAACATTTATTACAAAACCACCATGCTATTCTTATCTCTATCCACTTTTCATCTCTCGTTGGTGAGGGTTTGGCCAATCTAAACACGCTCCACTGGTGAACTCATTGTGAGGAAGAAAAAATAATATGTTAAAATGATAATTAAAAAAAAAAATAGAGGTTTCAAATTATTTTATGTATTAAGAATCTACATATCATTTTAAAACTTACAAGTTAATATTAAAGTTATTATGTATTCACATTCCGAAGGAGTGCTACAGTAGGAACAGAGTCATAATTTTAGAAAATTTCAATGTTTGTTGAGTGATTATAATAATATGACTTCTTTAAGTTGGTTAATCTTTTCAAATCAAACCACTTATCTTTTGGGTTACATTTAAAAAATCAAAATCCGTAGGTTTCTTTTTAAAAAAAAAACAGTAAATGAGATTAATAAATGTTAAAAACGAAATTGTTTTTTTAGACAAATATGTTAAAAATAATGGCATTAATTTAATGTTTTTATTTTTAATTTACTGTTTAAAAAAATCACCTTTATTTTTTTATGGTCAAGCATTAAAAACTATATAACAAATTGCTACTAATGTGTGATTTTGAAAACGTGTTTCTCCTTAAAATATTAAAAAAACATGAGTGACAATTGACAGGAGATTTATACAGTTTTTAAAGTATTTATTTAAAAAATATACAGTAATGTTAAAACACTTGCATGAGATTTGTTTGAACACAACAAATACCGTGAGTCTTCTTACTTTGGAGAAAAGACTTGAATTTAATTTCTCTCAACCAAACTATCAGTTTCAACAATGAAAATGAGTCGCAGCTCTTCTTGTGTACGCTTTTAAGGAATAGTGCTTATCACCTCCCAAAAAATAAATAAATAAATTATTATATGAATAATTTAAAAAAAAAAATAACATGAGAACAATACAAATATGAATTCGAAATAATAATTCTCACTATTTTTCATTTTGGGAAAGAACCTAATGCTATTTAAAAAAAAATTTGGGTAAATCACCGACGACCTAATGTTATTATCACATAAAATGTTTGAAAAAAAATTATATCTTTTTCAATATATCGAAACAGTAACATCCACAAGTAAGTGAAAAAAAAAAAACCAACGGGTAAAAACTGCGTTATTTATTTATAAATAATAAATCCATGAGTAAAAACACCGCCAATACATAAACTGCTTTTTAGAACATTTGGTATTTTATTTTTAGAAGTTTTTCAAAAAAATGTGTTTGAGTTTTTTAATAATAGAAGAATAATTCAAAAATATAATTTCTTTTTTTCAAAAATTTTTATTTTTATTATTTAAATGAAAAGGATAGTTTGAATACCTACAACAATTAACTAGGTAAATTTAAAGGCTCCATTTTAGGGGTTTTTGAGATTTTAATGGTTTTAAAGCAATATTAAATATAAACATAAAATTTAAAATACAAATAAACTAGTTTAATCAACTTGTAATATAATACATAAAATGTGTAAATAACTATAAATAAAACTATACATAACAGAAATAAAAGAAAAAAAAAACCCTAAAAACCAAACAAACAAAAAATTATATTCAATGCAAAAATAAAAAAAAAATAATTACACAATAATAAGTTTCATAATCTTCTTCTACAAAATAGCCCTAAATCCTAATATTCATTATTATTTTTTTTATAAATTTTGCAATAAATTTTAAAGATCTACCACCTCCTAGCTCCCACATCTTTAATTTCCTATATTTTATTTTATTTATTTTTTCAATTTTTTCTACTTTCACATAAACTTACCTTAAATTTCCATCTCCAAATATAAATAATATATATATATATATTGAAAAATAAGAGAGATAATGATGGGGAGTTTGGCTTAGTAAAAGAAAAGGATAATCTCTGGGAAAGGATGGCTTCTATGTACATAGAAGACCCTTGTACGAGTAAAAAAGGAAAATTATTTTTGCTCTAATCTTTATTCAGATAACATGATCCGAGAAACAAAATGTTTGTCTATCCACGCACCAATGGTAATAAACCTAAAAAAATAAAAATAAAAAATAAAACAAAAACCCCAATAGCATTCACAAAACCTAAATCCACAGCCACAGCATGATGAACCTCCAAAACTCCCATAAAAAATCGACATTTCATTGAAATATTAGAAACAAAATTAAACCCTAAACTTTCGATCTCAATATATATATATATATATATAAAAAAATCCGACTTAAATCCTAAAAATCGAAAAATGCTTGAAAATCAAGATCGACCAGAGGATAGGAAGGATGAATATCCCAAGGATAGGAAGGATCTAATAAGGATGAAGGATAGAGGATAATATCCCAACCAACCCCTCCATGTTCTTATAAACATAATGTGTCACATGCCCAATAAAAGTACAAAACATGGTTGTTCAACATCTGAATATTTCCAATATGAATTCAGAATTAATATAAGAAACAATCATGACCGTTCAATTGAGCATTACACATTAAAGATCGGAAGGAACAGTTCAGATTGATGTTCCTACGATTTCATGCTCCTATGGTTGCTGGAGCATAGCTTAACAAGCACGCAGGACACACGTGGACCAATAACAGGCTCCTATCTGTTGACCCTGCCTGTTCCTTCCCTCCCATCCGCCCTCCCAATTCCTCCCTTTTTTTTAAAGTTTATATATATATATATATATATATATATATATATATATATATATATATATTTAATAATTTAATTTTTTTATCTTTATATATTTTTATAATTTCATTATTTTCTATTTTTTTATTTTTGATTTGAATAATTGGATTTATTTATTTATTTATTTCTCATTTATTAGATGTTTTTATTGAGTTTCCTTTTTTTAAAATATTTTGAGAAAATATGTATGATTGATTAATGTGCATTGGAAATATTAAAGCTTTGATTTAGTGATAAATAATTTTATTTTAAATTATGGTTAATTTATATAGAAGTTTAAATGAAAGTTATTATTTTTTAAATATATAAATATCGGTTTATTTTTGTATTTGCTAAGATCTTAAATATAAATAATTTATAAAATTAAATTTTTAAATAATTATTAAAATAAATTTAGATAAATTATTAAAATACATGTATTCTGCAAATAAGAATTTTTTAATTTAAAATATTATCTATATTTTATATAAATCAGAACAATATCACTCAAAGGGAAGGAATTAGTTTAGGTGATTTATTTTTTAAAATTCTCATCTTTAGAATTTTTTAATAATAATTTAAAAAATCAAATTTTGAAAGACTACCGATAATTATCATAATATAAAAAAAATACGCAATAATAAAAAAAAAAGAAATGAAAAAAAAGGAAGGATAAGATCATTTTTAACAAACCATATTTATCCCAAAAAAATTGGTTATGGTTAAAAAAAAGTTTTTTAAAAAAAGGATAAATCCTTCTAGAAAGGTAATCTCCCAATTTTAAATTCGGATAAATTAGGTAAAGAAAAGGATTGTTGCTTTTTTAAATAATGATAATAAATCCATGAGTAAAAAAATCGGATTTATTAAAATAAAAAATAGTAAGTAAATAAATAAATAAAATAAATAAATAAAATAATGATTCGGATAAAAAAATATCCGGATGTTAAAAAATATATATTCAAGAAAAAAGATAATGATAAAAAAAGGTATTAATATATATATATATATATATGAGTAAAAAAAACACTCTTTGATGGAGAAAGAACGAGGGTAATATATATTATCATCCTGGGATTAATATGCATGGACGCATGGATGCATAAGCGGTCATAAAACAATCAAAATATATATATATATATATATATATATATATATATATATATATATATATATATATATATATATTCATTCTCAAATCCTTTGCATTGAATGTCTTCTGTTCGTGCATGTATGCCTATTATATGATCATGACATGCATGTTCCGTTTATATGATCATTGCATATGATCATGGTTCTTTATATACATGCATGTTTCTTTTATATGATTATTGTTTTTTATATATTTAAAAAAAATAATATATATATAAGGCATCCTCTTTTGATTTCTCTCTATCCACTTTTCACTCCCAAACACATGAATCCTAAAAATAGTGTTTATTTTCTAGTGGATAGTCATGTTCATATATGTATGCATTAATGTGACATGGTCCACATCTTGCATGTAATAGCCAGCCATTGTCATATAGTGTTTATTAACCACTATTAGAGGACGCCAATGCTACGCTTCAAATAAGAAAAACGAGGAGATTTAGAGAATGTGAAAAGAGAAATGTTGGAGGATTTATGTGAAAATTGTAGAAAAATATGAAGCGTTGAAATTTTTGGACTTATTTGCAAAATTAGCACAAAAATGCAAAAAAAAAAACGTGAAGTCTTGGATTTATTTGCAAAAAATTATTAAAAAAAAAATGAGAAAAGATGAGTTTTGGGGTTTATTTACAAATTTGATCAAATGTAAAAAAAAAGTGAAAAGTTATGGGGCGTAGACGCATAAATCCTTAGATTCATAGGAATTCAAAGGGGTAATATGCAAAAATGCCACGAGAGGGGTTAAAATGCAAAAGATGGCAAAAAAAAAAAATGAAATTTTAGTAAAAGTTGAGGATATTATTATTAATTTGCAGGTCCACTTCCACAAACTCATGTTGAGGCCAATGTAATGGTAGAGAGCTCTCTTCGAGAGTTTCCTCATTACCCTTCGGACTCTCTGAGTGGAGTGAAAAATAATAATGAAGACTATGAATCCATACTGAGGCGTCAATGTAGTGGTAGAGAGCTTCTCTCGAGAGTTTCCCTCATTACCTCTTGAAACTCTCGAGTGAAAGAAAAATACGAAGACTATGCGAATCCTCATGTTGAGGCCAACGTAGTGGTAGAGAGCTCTCTGAGAGTTTCCCTCACTACCTCTTGAGACTCTTTTGAGTGAAAGTTAAAAACCCCAAGACTATGAATCTTGCATCGAGGCCAATGTAGTGAGAGAGCTCTCTCGAGAGTTTCTTTATTACCCTCGAGACTCCCTCGAGCTGAATGAAGAATATGTTGAAAAACCATCAACTCTTGCATCCCTCTCGATGAAGTGGAAAATATTTGAGTAAAAATTCTAAGTAAAAAATCTTTAAAGATCCACATGAACAAATGGGAGTCTTTCTCAAGCAAAAAATACTTATTGAACAATGCTCACACCTCATACCCAGGAACCTCTCAAATCGACTACTCAATTAGTGAAGGAAAAGTTCCCTAGGTAATAATGATGAAGAAAAAAGGCTTCACAAAGCGTGGAAACACCAAGCCTTCAAACTCCAAAAATTTAAAGTTTATGATTCAGGTATAAATGGGGATCACCGCTCAAAAATTCACAAAATATTCTACAAGTTAAAAGCAATCAAGTTAGTGACCGAATCATATGAATGGTCATGACTCAGAGATGCATAAGTTAAGACTCGGAAGCATAGGAGAGTCGAGGCTTAAAAAAATTCAAATAGTAGGACAAGTGAGTTCAGGAATCTTGAGACATCAAAAGTCAAAGATTAAAGAGCTTCATGAGTCCAAAACTGAAAGCTTCACAAGTGCGAAATGCCGGAGTTTTCAAAAGCCCGAATCAAATGAAGTCAAGTTTGTGATCTAGTTGATATTCAAGACACAAGCAAGAAAAGTAAGATCAAGGTCAACAAAGTCAAAGAAGACATCTCAGCATGATCTTTGGCGAAAAGTTAGGATAGAACAAAGTCAAAATAGATTTAAATTATGTAAAGCTAGAGAGATATTAGAGAAAAGGGAATTATGAGAGTTAGAGTTTCTAATCTTTGTATTCTCAATCAAATTCATGTAATTGATCAAGTTTATTTTCTCTCATGTTTGTTGTTTCTCATTCACACTTTGTTCTTAATCGGAGGTTCCCATGCATTAGTCTGGGGTAATTAACATTAGAGGCTTGCCTCTTATGGAAGTTATAAACTCACAATCCCTTGAAGTCTAAAAAAAATAAAAATTTAATTTGTAATCCATATTTTAACCGGTCAATCCTAATTAAAGGCCAGGTAAAAAAAAGGAGCCCACAACAAGGCGAGTATTTCTTCATCTTTTCCTTGATTTTTAAAAACCTCTAATTAATACTCCCTCCGTTCATTTTTATTTGTCATATTTACCTAATTCACACAGACTAAGAAAAAGTTGGTTAAAGTTTATTGGTTACCTATATTTTTATAAAAATCTATTAATTTTTCAAAACTATCCCTATTTAAAAACCCCACTAGTGGAGCATATAACGCTAATTGATCGCGATTTATCGAAAATCAGTACAAAGATATTAAATTAAAAGCGTAATTTTGAAAAATTATTTAACGCCGCACAAAAATTTCTCACGACGACAAGAAAAGTTAAAAGTAAGGTCTCCAAAATGCGATAACTAAAAAAGAGAGAGAGTAGTGTTTATATATGGCAACATCTATTTTATAGCAATGTATTGTGATAGAGGATAAATAGAAAAACCCCATAAAATTGAATTTTTGAGTCATTTTCCTTATTATACTATATAAAATACGGTATAACATTAACATTCATTCATTGTTTATTGGGTCTTTATGAAAGAATATCACTTTTATTGGGCCTAATTCATTGTTTGACACATGATTTTTATTAGGCCTCACTGACCGCAATCTCTCCCCCCGCCTCAGGATCGCGATGGTGAGCTTTTATTGTTTAGGAGACGGTGGTGATGAATCCAGCGATCTCTTTGGTGAGATAGGGTTTCAGTATTCATTCATTGTTTATTGGGTCTTTATGAAAGAATATCTCATATATGCTTAGGAGTAAATAAATGAAAAAATGACTCACCAGCGTTGATGATACCATGCTAGAACAAGGGATGTCTTGCGAAACCAATCACGGAACCAACGCTTATCAGAAATGGTGTGGACAATCACTGGGATGCAACAAAAAAAATAGGAAATATATTTGAAATAGCCAGGAAGCATACTAGCTGATAGCATGGCCACGGAGATGACACTGAAAATAGTGATCATGCCTTGGAAACACCTGAGTCCAACAGCTTCTCGATTAGTATTGGACTGAAGTATACTTGCCGAGACACAACAACTAAACAGAACCAACAAAAGAAAGAATGGCAATATGCAACATCGTCTTTTGGTCATCATCTGCGAAGATTTGGAACCACCCATTTGTCACATTCGATGTGATCAGAGAAGTTAAACCACTTAATGCCGCCGCTGATTCCATCTCAGTTTTGCCTTAAAAACAGAGAGAAAAGTAGCATATGAGATACTGAATTTAGAAGAGGGAGGTGAGGTTGAGCAAGAAGCACACTAAAAATGTCCTTTTTGAGCCCAGATTAGGGCCGGGCATGGGTTGTGTCAGACCGGGTTTGAGTTGCGCTAGACTTTAAGTGGCAACCCATACATACAAATTGGGCTAGGCCGGGTTATATTGGACTAGATACTAGACGGGTTATATTTGAACTAGATGATGTTAACTCAAACCCGAGCCCTATAAAAACTTTATTGGCCTAAACCCCATTCCTAGCCCAGTCTAAAAATAAATTAAATTTATATATTTTATAAAATAATACAAATAATTAAATAAAACCTTTTTTTTTCAATCCTTATATTTTATTAAATAATGAAACTAATATAACATAAGTAATCACAGACCCAAAAAGATATAAATATATTATCAAACCCTAAATCACCAATACGTTTTACATTTATTTATTTAGGCCTGATTGGGCTATTCTTAAATCCGTATAACTCAAGCCCACCCAGAAACATAATTTTTGGACTATTTTTCTAAACTCAGAATTAATATTTTTTTTAGGTTGGGGTTGGACCAGCCGATGGGCTGCCCATCACATGGGCACGCCCATGTGATAGAAAAACATATTTTTCTAAACCTAACTCCTCTATTTTTAGAGATAGCTGTATTTTAATAGAACATATTCATTTAATAAAATAATTAATTTATATTTTTAATATAATAATTTTTTAATTTATATTCATCTAAATGATTAGCGGTTACTAATCACTCAATGGCCACCAATCTTTTCTTATTGGAGAAAGTTGTACACTCAAGGCAACTCTCCCATTAGAGATGTTCTAGTATTCTAAACTCCTTAATATTTTCTAAACTTTGGTTTAATCCTAATTTTTAATTTAATTAATCTTTATTATAAAATTATCATTTTATTTTCATCTCTATAAAAATTTAATTTAATTTTTTTTAATTTAAGTAACATTTATTACAAAATTACCATACTATTTTCGCTTCCATCCACTTTTTTCTCTATGTTGGTGAGGGTTTGGCCAACTAAACGCACTCCACTAGTGAGCTCATTGAGAGGCAGAGAAAATAAAATGTTAAAATGATAATTAAAAAATAGGTTTATGTTCTTTCAAATTGTTTTATGTATTAAGAATATACGTGTCATTTACAGACTTGCCAATTAATATCAGAGTTTTGATGTATCCACATTCCGAAGGAGTTGATACAACAGGAAATGGACAATTTAGATTAAAATATTGTTTTATCAACTTGAGAACAGGGATAGAGTTGTAATTTTAAAAAATTTCAATGTTTATTGGGTGATTATAAAAATAAGACTTCTTTATAGTCAGTTAATCTTTCCAAATCAAACTATACCTTTTGGTTTACATTTAAAAAAAAAAGAACCAAGATCAATAGATTTATTTTTTTTTTTAAAACAAATTTTTTTGGACAAATATATTAAAAAATAAGGCCATTAATATAGTGTTTTTATTTTTAATTTACTGTTTTAAAATCACCTTGATTTTTATGGTCAAGCATTAAAAAATTTATAACAAAGTACTACTAATGAGGGATTTTGAAAACTTGTTTCTCCTTAAAATATTAAAAAATCATGGGTGACAATTGACAGGAGATTTATACAGTTTTATAGTATCTATTAAAAAAATGTTTACAGTAATGTTAAAACACTTAAAGTTACAGTAATGTCAACAGTACCCCCTTGATAGAATTCGAACTTCAAAAAAAAAAATTATTTTGATTCGACCATCTCTTTATGAACTCACCTATTTTAATAATAAATCAATTATTTTCAAGTAATCACATAAGGTAACATCCAAAAATACTTTTAATTTATCTCTTTTAAAAAGTTCGTAAATAGTAACCGATCAAATAAATCTATGAAATTTCCAAATCAAATAATTAAGTAATTTAATTATTTTTATTTTTAATAATAATAATAATCCTCTTACTTTGGAGAAGAGACATGTCACTTAAATTCAATTTCTGGTGACTATGCTATCAATTTCAATAATGAAAATGAATTGCAGTTCTCCTTGTGTACACTTTTGAAGACTAGTGCTTGTCACCCTCCTAAAAAATAAATAAAAAAATTATGATATTAATAATTTTTTAAAAAAATTAACATGAAAACAATACAAATATGAATTCAAAGTAATAATTCTCACTATTTTTCATTTAGGAAAAAATCCTAATGCTATTTTAAAAAAAATTTGGATAAATCAACGACGACCTAATGTTATTTTCACATAAAATATTTTTAAAAAATTGTAGTTTTTCAATATATAAAAAAATAGTAACATCCTCAAGGAAGTGAAAAAAAAAACCAGATAAAAACTGCATTATTTACTTTCCTTGTAAATAATAAAAGAATGAGTAAAACACGACCAATACCTAAAACTGCTTTTTTAGAACTTTTGGTATTTTTATATTTTTTTAGAAATTTTTTTAAAAATTCTGTAGTTTTTAATAGTATAAATAAAGTAAAATTTTCGGCTCCATTTTTAGGGAATTTTTGAGATTTTTAATGGTTTTAAAAGAAATATTAAATATAAACATATAATTTAAAATATAAATAAAGTAGTTTAATCAACTTGTAATATAATACATAAAATGAGTAAATAACTAACTATAAATAAAACTATACATAACAGAAATTATATCTAAACACCAAACAAACAAAAAATTATATTCAATAGAAAATATAAAAAATTTAATTAAACAATAATATGTTTCATAATCTATTCTTCTTAAAAAAGCCCTAAATCCACAGATTCAATTTTTTTTCAATTTTTTTCTACTTTCACATAAACTTACTTTAAATTTTCATCTCCAAATATAAATAATATATATATATATATATATATATATTGAAAAATAAGAGAGATAAATGATGAGGAATTAGGCTTAAAACGAAAGGTAAACTCTGGGACACCGGGAATCGTATGGACAGCGTTGGATGTTGATCCAACAGAGCACAAAATCCAGCCGACCAGGGATGACCCAGGAAAGATGGCCTCTATGTGCATATAGCCTTGTACGAGTAAAAAAGGAAAATTATTTTTTGCTCCCTTGATCTTTAGTCAGATAACATGACCCGAGAAACAAAGGTCTCTAAGTCTCTTATCCACGCACCAATGGTCATAAACCCAAAAATAAAAAAATAACCCGAAAAGCAGTGAAACAGCAACCCTGAAGATTCACAAAACCCTAATCCTACAACAAAAACCCATAAAAAAATCGACGTTTCATGGAAAAACACAAACAAAATTAAACCCCTAAATTTTTCGATCTAGTTAAGAAAAATGCAACTTAATATCTTAAAAAAATCGAACAACACTTGAAGACCAAAAATCGACCCAGTAAAAATCAAAACCATGTAAGAAGACACTAGGGTCGAAATCGGAGAAAACCGAACCTCCCTTCAAAGTTTCTTCAAGCCTCTATCACGTCCCTCAGATCAATCATCATCCTCGCTCGCTCTACCCTCGACGGACAAATAGATCTAGGGTCGTGACACCTCTTCTCAACAGTCAACACCTTGTGTCACGTCCCCCACCCATCGGGCTCATGGATGATCGCCGTCAGATCCAATGGGACCGGCCCCACCGGGTGCAAGGCCTCGACTAAAAACCCTACGTAGTCAACCCCTAATAAGCTAAATACTGAATAGTAATATAAAAAGCACAAATAGGTATCGAAAACCGACATATATAAGCACGGGCTTTTAGCATTTTACATGTAATATAAATACTAATCCAACAACTGAAAATTACAACATAGTCTGAATACAAGTCTTACACTCTCAGTGTAATAACAAGACATCGATAACGCGTATAATACGACTCTCGACACCCCAGACTCCAAATCTCGATCTTCTCCCGCGAAAAGTATCACACAGAAGTGCATGAGCCACGAGGCCCCAAGAGGATCGCAGAAAAACAACAAGTATAGCAGATATTGCAGAATAATAGCTTCATGCTTTATACGTAATACGTAAAAATACGCAGAATCTGAATAATCCAAAAACACGAAAAACACGCAGAAATACATCTCCATGGCTAATAATGTAAATCAACAACACGAGATCGGATCTTCGACTATGAGTCTGACGAACGTAATGTAATATCAACACCGTAGTCGGATCTTCGACCGCAGATGCGGGTAGCACTACTACGTAAAAACACGTGCACATGGCTAGGACTTACTCCTCCTAACTGGGCGAGCCAGAAATGGAGATGTACTAAAAACCGCAGAAAATACGAAATACAGACAGAGGAATTACTGAATAAATAATGCAAATAAGAACATAAATAAATAAACATAAATACCACGCAAATAAATAAAATTATCGAACAATGCAATAATTAAATAATAATTATTGCCAGAAATACGGAATACTCAGTGCGAGAGCCTACCTGGCTCCGAGCTACAGAGTTGGGTTCACCAAGTCCTGCGAGCTAAGACTCGCTACAATAATCTAACCCAACAAAATAAACTACACTCAGGAATAATTCTCGGGCTGGGCCTAACTTAATATTGCCCAAGCTTTACATAATAGGAATTAAACAACAAACTTCTAAACACCAAGGGATAAATAATAACCATATTTCAAGCCATGATCAGAACAACCATGAGTATAAAAGTATTCACATATGAAAATAACAATAATATGAATGATTAAAGACAATACCATGCTTATATAACAAAATGTTAATAAATAACAATTAACTTATAACATGGTTGCACACTCACACTTTCAAGTTTATTAACATGAAAACGTATCTCTAAAATAATTTAGAGTATGAATGTTAGTTTACAGGTCCAAGTTTACATGATGCATATAAAAATATCATAACTAAACTAAAGAAATTCTTTGGTTTCATATAAATTAATAGCAAGAAAAATATACAGATAATGCATTCTAAAGAAATTCATTATCCACTAAACCAAACATGCTTACACAGTTGTATGTATAAACTAAGTCCAGATGTCATGCTGATATAAAAATAATAACATGATAAAGCAATTAAAGTGTAGAAAATTTTAGAAAATCAGATCTTAAAATTATTAAGCTCTTAGCACACTTCTAAAATCTCATGCTTACAGGCTTTAGAACACAAATATAGGCTAACTAAAAGGTTATATGCTCAAACTTACAAAAACAAGAAAGATAAATAGAATCATAACATAACAAGGTTGCAGGTTCACATCAAGCTCAATGTCACAGCATACACACATAGAGCTAATAACTTAAATTACAAAGGCATGCTACACATAATAACCCATGATGATAAAACACATTCCATCACAAGAAGGACAACTCAGACAAATTCTCAGACTCAACATTTTCAAAGAATTAAACAAAGCTTTCACAACACAAGGATCAAGCTCAAAAATGGAAGAGTAAATAAGAACTAAGGTTGCAAGGCTTAGGCATGAATCCAGGATTTCTATAGGAGCAAGGCCTATTAAACAAACAACCACAAGGATTACCTACCTTTAATCTCTCCGAGGATCCGCCGGTGAAGAGAATCTCCCTCCAACTCCAAGCTTTAAGAGAAGAAAAAGCTGGAATTTCGGCCTCCTGAAGATGCCAATCAGCAAGCAAGCAAGCTGCTCCCCTTAAAACTAAACAAAACACCACAAGCCAATAATTCACTCATCAAGATCCGGTTTTTAAGGGCAAAGAGACAAACAATGGGGGCCCGCTCACCAACAGCTCAGTCAACCAGTCAAAGATGAAGAAAAAGAAATTTTACAAACCTTACACCTTGTAAGAAGAAAACCTCACCACCTCTCCCTCCTCAACACCACCTTGTGAGAATTAAACCTCACCACCTCTCCGTCCTCAACACCTTGTGAGAAAAGAACCTCACCACCTCTCCCTCCTCAACACCTTGTGAGAATTAAACCTCACCACCTCTCCCTCCTCAACACCTTGTGAGAAAAAAACCTCACCACCTCTCCCTCTTCAACACCTTGTGAGAAAAAATCCTCACCACCTCTCCTCAACGGTCAACACCTTGTAAGACGAAAACCTCACCACATCTTCTCAACAGTCAACACTCAACACCATGTAAGAAGAAAACCTCAGCACACCTTAGTTTTCGACTTTTCGGGAATATATTGGCTGAACCCCCTAATTGTTTCTGCGAGACCAACATATTTCACTGGAGAACCCGTAAATACTTCTGCTACGAAGAAGGGTTGTGATAAGAAACGCTCAATTTTTCGTGCTCTTGTGCTACAGTTAAACGATCTTCTTCGGATAATTCGTCCAACCCAAGGATAGCTATGATGCCGTTGAAGGAGGAGAGAATGCCGTTGTTTTATAGACGGATGGGGAAAATTATGACCGTTCAATTGAAGATTACATTGATCGGAAGGAACGGTTCAGATTGATTTTGCCACGGTCATGGTTGTTGGCCGTGGCGTAAGAAGAACGCAGGGCACACGTGGACCAATTACAAGAGTTTTTCTTCATCATTTTAAAAACCTCTAATTAATAGTGTTTAGATATGGTAACATATATTTATAGCCAATGTATTGTGACAGAGGATTAATTGAAAAACCCATAATTGAATTTTTGTGTCATTATCATTATAATATCATGTAAAATACTTTAGGACATTATAACTCATTCGTTGTTTATTGGCTTTTTTATGGGAAGATATCACTCTCTTTCATAATCAGAAGTGAAAAGATTTATTAGCTCAAATTTGCTTTTGAAAAATCGTCGGATGTGAAAATCGTAAAACTCTAATTGTCTCATATGTGACACGTGATAGTGATTAATAAACGTTTAAACGATCGATAAAGTTGTCGTGAATCGACGACTTTATTATATTTGTTACTCCTTTTACAAAAAATAAATAGTGTTCAGATATTAATTAAAAATAATATCGCTAAAATGTGAGAACAACGAACTCAATAAAACTGTAGATAATAATGCAATTTATATATATATATATATATGTGTGTGTGTGTGTGTGAAAAAATTTAAATTAGATAAAAACCATAGCTAAAAAAGAATGAGATTTCACTTACCTTTAAGAAAGATTCCAACACTCTTGCTATACTTGCTCTCAATTCATGACGAAAGATTCCAGCACTCTTGCTAAACTTGCTGTCAATTCATGACGCTTTACTCAACCTTTGCATCTATATTTATAGATATAAGCAAATTCACGTACTCCCTTCGTATCTCTTCATCTCCCTCGTTTTTCGATCTCTCATTTATACGCTTTGAAGATGAAACAATATATGTGGAAGGAACTTGCGGGACATACATTATCATGGATACAAGACGGTATGCATGAATAATTTTCTTTGGTTAGATTTTAGGCACGGAATTTGGTTGAGAGCATACTAATTGAGAGATTCAAAACAGTGTATTTATTTCTCTTGTTGCAAGACATAACAAAGGCAATCCAAAATTAATCTCACATCAACTGAGGGAAGAGTTATCATGTACATATAAGAGTTGGGCTGACTTCTTCATTAGAGCGGTTTTTTTTTTTAATGTAAATCTGACCGTTATGCTCAATATTGGTGCTTTTATTGAAATTTGCTCCTATATGGATTAGGATGTAGGCCCTCCACCGGGAATGCCTTTGTGAGCCGGGGCAGTCTAAAATTAGTCTCACAATAACTATAGAAAATTATCATGTGCATATATAAGAGCTGAGCAAACTTTTACCATCAGACTGATTTTTTTAAGATGCAGATCTCACTCTTGTGTACAATATCTTTTTTGTCTTATCTCACTCATCAACAATGTGTTTTGTTTTTTTAAAGTGATTTTTTAAGTTATTATAATGATCTTATTGGTTGTTTATTTTTTATATTTACTTTAACAATGAATTAGTTATTTCCATAAAAAAAAAATATTTTTCACAATGATAACACATTTTTTTCTCTCATTAATTTTAGTAAAATATTTTTACTAATATAAATATATATTATTTTGAATTTAAACCTTTATTTTTTAAAAGATAGAATTATTATGAATTTGGTCCCTGGCCAATATATCAACTCCAGGATCTTAATTATTTTATATTTGATTTTTTGAACTATTAATTTTATTATATATATATATATATATATTTATTTTTTGCAAGATGCTTTTTTTCATCATCTAAACCCATAATTTTAGACAATTAGACCATGTTATGATCAATTTGTCACCTCTTTGTCTATATATATATATCTATATATATAAAATCCATATTTATACTAAGGGTGTGTTTGGATGGAGGTAATAAACACTATTAGAATGGTAATCATTATCAATAGTAATTTATACCCATGTTTGGATGGATAACTATTAGAATGGGAATGAAATATGTAGGTAATGAATAGTGATACTGTAGAGGCATATGTATTCCCCCAAAATTGGGGGGAATGACACTATTTATGGAGGAATGAATAGTATTAACTTTTAAAATGACACTTTTGCCCTCTGAATATTTAATTAAATAAAATTATAAAATTAAATAATTAAATATAACAATTAAAATAAAAATATTTTATAGTTATATATAATTATAATAATAAAAGTAAAATGACACTTTTCCCCTCTGATTATTTAATTAAATAAAATTATAAAATTAAATAATTAAATATAATAATTAAAATAAAAAATATTTTTTATTTATATATAATTATAATAATAAAAGTAAAATGACATTTTTGCCGATAAAAGATATTTAATTAAATTAAAATTATACTTTTGCATCCATGTATTTTAGTTAAATAAAAGTTATTGACTAAAATTCTTAATTATAATAATTAGAGTGTAGTAACACTTTCTCTTATTGAGATCTAATTATATAAAAATTAATTATTTAAATATTAAATTAAAATAATTATAACTAATAATAATTAAAATGAGATATTTAATTTAAATATTTAATTATAATAATTATTATTTTTAATAATAACATTCAAAATCTTTTTTTTTTTAAATTATTATGTAATTGGATTTATGCATATTAGGGGTAAAAAAATAATTTTGTCATACTCTCCTCATACTATGCACTAGTCCATTCGACTTCAGAAACTGAAACGTCGCACTTATTTCACCCTCGCGCACACCTCTCTCTCTCTCTCTCTCACACACACACACACCTACCCACGCGCACCCGATGACCCGACCCTACATATCAGCTTCTTTTCAACGCACCCCCTAGCCCTATCAGCTTCTTTTCAGCTTATTTTTTTCCTTGATTTTTCTTTTCATTTTTTAAAAAACCTAACAGAAACAGAGAGCAAAGAAAGGAACGGAAGTATAGCCCATGAGTACATGTCTTGTATTAGATTTGAGGGGTTTTGAGTTTGAAGCTCTCCTCTATGGGAGATCTATGTGAGGAGCATTTTTTCTTCCCTCCAAAATTACATGGTAGAAGGATTTATATTTAGAAGATCTTTTAGTGCATTTTCATATTTGTTTATCCAATAACTAACAACATTTATTATTTTCTTTAAAAAAATCTACAATAATGTAGTTGTCACATTATCAACCCTTGTTGTTCTTAAATGATTGTTCATAGCCACAACCTAAACATCCACATTCTAAGACCGGATCATAAACTATTAATTTTCCTCTAAGTGTTTTATTTTGTCTTTAACCTCACCATAAACTTTTATTTTATTTTATTTTAAGAAAGTGACTAGCACTATTTACATGAGGGGTGTACGTGCGGATTAAAAAATAATTGTTGAAGCGGAGTTTGCTGTTCATGAACATGTTTTAGAGAAAATGAATCACTAAGGATATTATCTTTGGGGGGCGATGCTGAGGAAGGAGAAGCGGAGTTTGCTGGGGAATCTCTGGGGCGAATATGATGATAATCGGCCGGCCAGTAAGAAAGACCACGAGCTAGCGGAGATGCTGAGGAAGGAGAAAGGTACAGGTGGAGAAGTTGTTCATTAGAAAGGACGGACATACGCCCAGGTTGCTAGCTCGCCTTCGTCGGAAGAGCGGTCTTCGAACTTGATGCGGGGAATCAGCCATAGTAAGGACCAGACTGTAAAGGTAGGGGCAAAGCGACCTCGGTCCCCTCGTGAAGGAGCGTCAGGGTAGGTTCTTTTCGAACTTCCCACTCAACTCGCAGAGCCGACACCAAGTTGTTTGCCTTTGTTGCTCGGGGGTTGGTCACGTAGTCGCTAGGGTGTCCCGGTGGAAGATAGGAGAAGCCCAAGATGAAGGAGAATTCATGTGAGGTCTAAGCTGGTGGGAAGTAAGAAGGCTGCTACTTATCTGGAGAGGGACGAGATGAGGCCCACTGAGGCTGGGTCGAACCCCCAGACATTGTAGGGAGATGATTTGAATGTGGTGGTGCCACAGTTGGCGGTGAACAAAGCATCTCTTTCACTGTCCCTATCATCGGAAAGTTATGAACTGAGAGAAGAGCTGGCCAAGGTTGTTGTCCTATCTCTGGTTGGAGGTTATGTCAATGAGGAGAGAGCGTGGTAGATGTTTTTCCCTTCGTTCTTACTACCAAGCTGGCGGGACCTGTTATGCCGCTGACTGAGGCTTTCTTCATCTTACCTTTCGAGAGCAGAGAAGCTGTGAGGGAGGTGGTGAAGTTTTGAACGTTTGAGGCATTGACGAAGGATGGGAAGTGCACCTTGAACCTAATACACTAGATAGCGGAACTCGGGGATTTGGGTCGGGCGGATAGAGAGGGTCAGTGGGTGAGTATCTGGAATCTTCCTCTCCATGGGTGGTGTTGGGAGGTTATCGAAGGTGTGCTGAGATATGTGGGGAAGCTTATTACCCTCTCGAAGATATCTGAGCCTCATAAGAGGTTCCTGACGGTCCTGATTCGACGGAGACGTAGGGTAGCTTTATCGCTTGAGCTGGACTTCTCTTTTGGTATGAGAAGATATCAGGTCTTGATTGTTGAGGAGCGAGGGGTTCTTCCATGGTTCAACCTTGAAGCTAGGAGGTATGTCTTGTAGGAAGGTGCTGAAGCTGTTGGTGGGATATCGGTGGTTTCCCGGTTTACACATTCGGTGTCGAAGGCTGATAAAGGTAAGAAACCTATGGGTATCACGGCATCGGATGCATGGGTGGGGGAAGAGAAGAGGTTTGGCTCTGGTGTTGATGGGTCGGAGGTGTTGCGGGAAGGTGGTGGGGCTCTGCCGGTGAGAGGTGGCGGGGTTACCATCCTGTAGAGACGCCCAGTGGACATCAGAGGGGCAGGGAGTGAGCTTCAATCATAATCATCGTTGGTGGAGCATTGCTCCCAAGGTGAGAACCAGGAAGATCTTCAGAAGATGTGTCCGCCGGTTGAGCTAAGCTCCCACGGTGGACAGTCGCAAGGAGGACCCTGGCATGTGGCAGTTCAGGATCGGACCGATGGTCCATGTTGGCCAGATGGGATGGCGCGAACTTTCGAGCAAGACAAAAGGAGTGAAGGTAACAGGATGAAGATGATTGGCTTGATGGAACGACGTGTCGAATGCTAGAGGGTTCGAACGTCGTCGTCGCATGGTGCTGATGTAAGTAAGACACGTGCCACGCCCAAGGTGGAAAAGAGCGCTGCGAAGGCTGTCGAGTTCGAGGAGGCTGGGTCTGGGGCTATTGGGTCCTAGGTTGTCGGGGCTAGTGCAGTCGGGTTCAAGGATGTCGGGTCTGTGGTTGCTTCTCACCCAGTGATGGTGGACCAGGATAACTTGAAGGCGGCTCGTGTCAATCTGGAGACAAGATTGAGCCAAAGTGGTTCGTTGAAGGTGGTTGGTGCCACTATTGGGCCTGATGGGCTTGTGTAGGATCCGGTTGCAGAAGTGTTGGGCCATCAGATGGGCCTGGGCCAAGGTGATTTTCATTCTGAGGATCCAATCTTGCTTTGTGAGGTTGTTGGATCAATTCATTCTGGAATTAGGCCGTCTTTGGGCCGAGATTTGGGCTTGCATCGGGTGGGGGATCATCTAAATCCGGGTTTGGACCAAAATTTGGTGGTTGGGCTAGCGGATTTTGCTTCTTCTTCCTCAAGGAGTATAAATTTTGGTGATGTTTCTGTGCAACCAGTTTTGACTCCGCAAGTAGGTTTGACTTGGCAATTTTTAGCTGGGGTGTGGGCTCTCTTCCCTGTTATAGTAAGCCCAAAAGTTGTATCAGATGGTGTGCCTAGCGAAACAGAGCTGTTCGATTCGCAATCAGCTGATAAATTATCTTCAAATTTGGAGGGGACTCGAATGACTCGTGATCGAATTTGAAAGAAATCATGGGCACCGATGCCTGGGGCCTCATGGGGAATAGCTCGACGGGGGATTCTGATTAACCTAAGGGCCCCAGGAGAAGTTAAAGACAGAAGAATCCATTGTCAAGAATTATTGTAGAGGCAGGCTTTCTTCGAGAGTCGCCTAGATCAGCAAAGAAGAAACAACATCAAGTAGGGACCTCGGAAGGCACAAACTCCAAACCTCTTTTTTTTCCGATTAGTCTAATGCACAACTTGCTAACTACTGTAATGCATGTGGCATTGTGTTCTCTGAGTCTACTAATGATTGTTTAAATAGTATTCGTTCGCTAGAAGTAGCACGATTAACCCCTGTGTCGGGGGATGCAGAGACTTGTTTTGAGGTCCGCATTTTGGAAGTGTGTTTATGAATATTATCTCTTGGAATGTTAAGGGGCTGGGTAGACCGGAGAAAAGATTTCTTCTTAAAGATTTCTTAGCTCTCCATCATGCTGAGGTGTGTTGTTTACAAGAATCCAAACTAGAAGCAATTTCGCCAATTGTTTGGAGGGAGATCGGTGGTTTTAAGCTAGACCAATTTGTCTTAGCTCTCCATCATGCTGATTGTTGGGTGGAATGGTGCCATTCTCATGGGAAAGTTAGAAAAGGTGGGGGCTTTTAGTCTTAATGTGGATTCTTCGATAAGCGGGACAATTTCCACTGGAGGTGCAGTATGCTGTATGGGCCTAATGCGAGGGCCCTTAAACTTAGTTTTTGGGAGGAGCAACGAAGTTCCCGCGGGGGGCGGGGGCACCGGGGGGGTTGATCCCTTGGATTATTTGTGGGGATTTCAACGCCACCTTTTCTATTGAGGATAAATCCTCAAGAGCACTTAATCTTCAGGAGATTCGCGTAGCTGACCAGTTCTTATTGAATCTTTGTCTGTGTGAACCATTGACGATGGGTAGAAGGTTCTCTTAGACAAGTGGACAGGTGCCGCCCATCTCGGTGAAACTTGATAGATTTTTTGTTAATTGCCCTTGGATGGATAAGTATCCTCGATTGTTGCAGAATACCCTTCCGAGGTTGGGATCTAATCATGTTCCTATTCGGCTTGAAGTTGGGAGGCATTACTCAAGGCCGAGGTTATTCAGGTTTGAGTTAATGTGGTTCACGGCGAAGGGGTTTAAGGAACTGGTTCAACAATGGTGAGAGGAGACGACTCTTATTGATTGTGGCGAGTTTGTGGTTTCTAAAAAGCTATCATGGCTTAGAGAACGTCTAAGGAAACGGGCAAAGCTTAGCTTTGGATCTGTCAAACTCAAAAAATTGAATTTGTTACAAGAAGTGGAGAGTCTGGACATTATTAAGGAGTCTAGGAGTCTTGCACCTTCCGAAGTTGCTCTTGAAAACCATCTTTTGCAATCGTTGGAGTCTATTCATAAATAAGAGGAAATCTATTGGAGGCAAATATCTAGGCTGCAGTGGTTGAAGGAAGGTGATGGTAACACGAAATATTTCCACACGGTGGCGAATGGAAGAAAATGTCTGAATCGATTCCCGAATTAGACAAGGTGGGACTTTACTTGTCGACCCTAAAAATATTGGTAGGATTTTTGTTTCTCGTTTCTGACAGCAATTCGGCAGTAAACGATCTTCGAGATTCAAAGTGGATCTTTCCATTCTCTTGGCACGCAAACAACCGATGGAACTAAATAATCTAGAGCGACCTTTTACAATGGCTGAGATTAAAGACGTTGTTTTTAGATTAGGTGGGGACAAAGCTCCAGGCCTGAATGGGTTTCCAATGCACTTTTTTAAACAATTTTGGGAGAAGGTCAAGGAGGACATCTTTAAGCTTTGTGAGGACTTTTATTTTGGCAGGGCTAATCTGGAACGGATTAACTGGGCAAATATTATGCTAATTCCTAAGGTTGAGTCACTTGAAAACCCGGGGGATTACAGACCTATCAGCCTTATCAACTCTTCGCTTAAAATAATTTCCAAGTTGATGGATGATTTGGTGGATAGTTCTCAATCTGCCTTCTTGAAGGGTCATTGCATCCTGGATAATGTGGCAATCGTGGAGAAGCTTATTTTTAGCATGAAAAAAAAAAGAAGGATCCC
This sequence comes from Dioscorea cayenensis subsp. rotundata, assembly GCF_009730915.1. NCBI lineage: Eukaryota > Viridiplantae > Streptophyta > Magnoliopsida > Dioscoreales > Dioscoreaceae > Dioscorea > Dioscorea cayenensis. Next base: position 17,187,827 of record NC_052472.1, on the reverse strand, counting down.
TGGGTACATTTTGAAGGTAGATTTTGCGAAGCCTTTTGATTTGGTGGATTGGGAATTCTTATTGGAACTCCTTGCTGCTAGGGAGTTTGGGTCTAGGTGGCTGGGTTGGATGGATAATATTCTCTCCTCCACTAAGGCTAATGTGCTAGTTAACGGAGCGCCAAACGGCTATATTCGTTATCGCGGAGGGTTGAGACAGGGAGACCCTCTTTCTCCTTTGTTATTTTTTTTTGGTAATGGATGTGCTTAGTACAATGTTTAACCATGTGTTGGATTCAAAGATTTTGGTTGGGGTGCTGCTCGGCCCTTATCGGAGTAGATGCAATCTTCACTGTGCGGATGATCTTCTGGTTATGACTTCGGGTGGCTTAGAGGATCTCAGAATTGTGAAACTTATATTATACCTTTTAGAAGGAATGTTTGGTCTTCATGCAAACTTTTCCAAGACTTGTTTGTACTCGGTCAGTCAGAGGGTTTGGCCGGATGTGGCGACGGCATCAATATTTTATTGCGCGACAGGGATGCTCCCTGTAATGTACTTGGGCCTCCCAATTTCTGCCTGAAGGCCACACAAACAAGATTGGGAGGGGATTATCGCTAAAGTGAGACGGCGTCTGTCTGCGTGGAAGAGTAGGCATCTCTCGATTGGGGGTCGATTGACATTAGTGAACTCTGTGCTTTATATAATTCCCACATATTGGATGTCGATTTTCAAATTACCTACTTGGGTCATTAAAGCTATTGATCGTGTCAAAAGGGATTTTTTGTAGTCGGGGCTTGACATTGAAAATACGGGTTGTAGACTTGTGCGTTGGAAAACTTTGTGCCGCCCTAGGGATCAAGGTGGTTGGGGGATCCTTGACTTACATAATTTTAATCATGCACCTTTGGGGAAGTGGTGGTGGAAGTTCTCAAACGACCCAAAATGGGGAGGGGCTGAGGTTATTCAATTTAACTATGGCAATGTGAATTGGAATTTGTTCCCCATTGTTCGCGGGCGGATGCCATTCTTCTGGAAAGGAGTTTTGGGCGTTCTCCCTACTTTAAGATGTTGCATTATGAGTGAAATCTACTCGAGAGAGGAAACCCTTTTCTAGAAAGATCGTTGGCTCAATGGTAGGGCGCCGATGAGCGTCGCCGGAGCTTTTTTTAGGGGATCGCGGTCATCATGGCGCAACTTTTTAATATGATGGGTCACATACTAGAAAAGCATCCCTTCTGTAAGGATGCGGATGTCGCTCTTAGCCGGGACTGACTGAGGACTTGTCGACGTGAGGAGAAGGACAAAAAAAGATGGGCACTTAACGGTAACGGTGTTTTCTCGGTGAAATCTTTTTACAACTTCTCAAACGATGGTGGTTTGAGGTGCGATATAGCTAAATTCTTTTGGAAAAGCAATTGTCCTAAAAAGATCAACATTTTTAACTGGCTGGTCCGGAAGAATAAGATTCTATCGTTAAAAAATTTGGAGCTTAGGCGTTGCAACAAGCTACTGACGGCCACATGTGTGTTTTGTCATGCTGGGGTTGAGTAGGTTGATCCTCTGTTCCATCATTGCTCGTTTGCTCGGGAGGTGTGGGACAACTTCTGTAGGATGCTGTCTTTACCTGAGCCTCTAAGATCTATGAGAAGTATTTGGGTCTAATGGAGGAGCTCCGTGAGGCCGGCTTCTAGGATCTTGGTGGATTTAGTAATCAAGGCGTTAGTGTGGAATATTTAGCTTGCTCGGAATGATAGAATTTTTAATGCTAAAACACTTCCTGCTCAATGTGTTGTTCAGAGTATTAATCGTATGCTGCTCTCGTGGTTCGATGCTCTTGCCAATAGCGCCAAGGTTAAACTTGAAGATTCCATGGCTACTGTTAGGCGCAACCTTGAGTTTCTTGGTTCGAGGGGCACGCGACTGCCAAGGAGGATGTTGCTACTAAGGAGACACCTGATCTGGCTACGGGATAGTCTTTGTTTTATGTATGGTCTGGAGAATGGCCTTGTGTCCTCAGGGGGTCAGTTTTTGGTAGCCCTTGTATCATTTCTTGTGGTGTGAGCAGTTTTGTCGCCTTGGTTGTGGTTGTTTTGTACTGTGTTTGCTCTTTTCAGTTTATTTGAAGTGGTTTATCGACCTTTTTAAAAAAAAATAAAAAATAAAATTAATTGTTAATTTGCACATTTTGAATTAGGGATGAAGAGTTTGGATTGCCAGCCTACACCCACAACATTTAACCAATTATCATTATTTTTTTAAAAAGAGTCTTGAACTCGAGACCTATTGATTGTCTCATCTTCATTTTTCACAATAAAATCAAGTACTATTGCATAATAAATATCATTTGTTTGCGTTTAACCTACTTGATCATAAATTGTTAGTTTCCTCAAAGAGTTTTATATTTGCTTTTAAAATGTGAGGAGGTGTTGAGACCTCCTCACATCATTTGCTAAAAGTGCCAGTTTACCTCTTGGTTATTTTTTTTAACCATTTCCATCCCTCCTCATTCTTTCATCAATTTTTTCTTCTAAGAAAAAAATTTCACTCCATTTTTTTTAATATTTAAATATATTTTTATTTTAATAATAAATAATTTTTACTTACTCTTCTCCTTTCCAAGATAATTAGACATTGTATAATATATTATTTATAAATTTTTTTAACAAACGATGATAAGCCAAATGTCAAGGGTGTCGTGGGCTTTTTAATTATAACACATGTCTTTATCTAATACCTGAATTGGTCCATCTATTTTTCTCTTGGTTCTTTATTGGTCCCTCTACTCAGAAATACTCCCAACTAGTATCTCTATTTTCAAAAATGGACCCACTTAGGTCATTTTCAAGCACAAAGGGACTAAATGAGCTCATTTCAAAAATAAAGAGATTATTTGTGAGCATTTTTAAGTAAAAGGACAAAAAAAAAAATAAGGGGAGAAAAGTAGAGGAACCAATTTAGATATTATACCAAGATGTCATTTATTTATGCAGTAGACCCAAATACTAATACAGCCAAGATATCATTTGCTTGTTTATAAGCTATGTAACATAAATTACTATAGCTTATGTTAACTCCCTCAGAATATATATGTAAATATATGATGTGTAGAACAAATTGAACAAGTTCCAATCTATTTCTTTAGTTCCATAGCATTTTGTGCTCGCCCTCAAACCATTTATTATCTTCAAGTTTTATTATTGATTAAATTTAAATAATAATAATAATAATAATAATATATTGGTAATTCATGAAACATATGATGGTCTCATTTTTTGACGCATGGGAGCATGTAAATGCATCTATTCAAACTCCGTTAGAGGTCTATGAGCACATTAACTTGTTGTATTTTAATTGTAAAATAATAAAATAAATAAATAAATAGATATATTGTGTTTGTATTTTAATTTTTTTTTATTGTTTTTATATATTTATATATGTTTTTTTTTGTTTTTATTATTTGTATATAATATTATTTGTTATTATTTAATTAAATTTATCTGATAATATTAGTGTTTGGTTAGTTTTTCTTTTTTTTAAGTAATTTTATTTTTTAAAAATTTATTTTTTATAATTCGCATAATATTAATTTTAATAATTTATTTTTTAATTGTTTTCTATTACTTTTCATATATATATATATATATATAGATAAAGACATTATTTCTTGATTTTTAATTTTGAAACAATAAAATAAATAAATCGATAGTGTTTTTACTTAATTTTTAATTTTTTTATATATATTTGAATTTTTGTTATTGTTTATATATTATATTATTTCTTATTATTTTAATAAATTTAATTAATAATATTAGTGTTGGTTAGTTCTTCCTTTTTCTTAAGTGATTTTAGTTTTTTAAATTTATTTTTAATAATTCACATCATTAGATGAAACTAGTAGTATAAGCACAAGTGTTTATGCTAGTAATAATAATTTTTAAAAATAAGATAAACAGTGATAATGGAAATAGTCTCTTGAAGGCTTGAAGCTAAAGTTTCTTCATAAGTCTTAGGAGTTGGATCCTCTTCCATATTTAATTGAATAAAAATATTATTTAACATTAAATAACTAATAAAACTAAATAACTAAGAAAATTATTTAGGTTTATTTAGATAATTAAACAAAACTAAATAGCTAATAAAGGTAAGATAATTACAAAATCCTAAGATAATTTAAAATCCTAAAATTATTAGACACTACGCTGCGTCATTCACCTACACTCGCGAGAAACTCGACCTCGAGTTTTAAACTTGGCAATTAAGCTTGTGATTGGAAACCATCACCATTCCAAAATTTTAATTTCTTGATTTTGAAAATTTTCCATTTAGTAGCATTCTTTTTCTCCCTCTTCGAAAATAACCACATCTTTAGCTTGGATTCTTTGAGATGCTCCGAGAAATCCTTCTTTGGTCTTCTTTTTTTCATCAACACTTTTTCAATCAACTTTTTCATTTTTTTCCTCAGTTTTAAAAAGCTTCCTTAATTATCTTTTCACAATTTCCATCATCAATAATAGTATTAAATACCTTATTTTTAATCAACTGATGACTTTTGGGAGTTGGCATTATCTACCTTAAAAAGATAAACTTGCCTACCTTCATAATGCGTCTTTTTCATCACCATCGGCTCTAAATAATCTCTTAGATCTTCTCTACATTGTTCACAGTCTTCCTCAAGGAACATTCCAGACTTGACTTGTGTCGATTGATTATTTGAAACACTGTGATGGACGGCATATGGATTTTCTATTCTTCGCTACTTTGGCACATCCTTCCCTTTTTTTTATCACCACGTCTCTCGCCTTGTTTCATCTATATTGGTTTTAGTTCTTATCGCTCACGATCTTCCCAAACTCTTCTTTGGACTCTGGCTTTATAATCTTCCGCAGTTCTTCAATCTTGTTCTTGTTGCATTAACTTTGCCTTTGGGGCCGTATTCTTTACCTCAAATAAAGGTTAGGATAACATGTCGCGTTACATCTCTAAGTCTTGGCCTCGACCCTTTAAATACTGCTTACCAACTTTCTTTGCCCTTCGGCTCAAGGGAGGTTTGTTTATCTCGACTAGTCTCATTTTGTGCTGCGTTGTATTCATGAATAGGCCGTACATACATTGTGATGTTAGAGCAGGGATATGCTCAAAATATGGAGGTAGAAACTCCCTCTTTAATAAATATTTCATCTTGTACTAAGTTACGTGACAAGGGACCTGTACCTTCGTGGGTCTTTAGGGTATGAATCCGTTTCCTACCATCACGAGATGCTCACCTTTCAAGCGGCATGCTGCAATCGACATTTCTGCGAAGGGAGGTCTCCATGTGGTCGAAGATATCATCAATTTTCTAATCCAATAAAAATTCTTTTATATATGACCAGCTTCTATTGAAGGCAAGGATACCCACCTTTAGCAAAAATCTCCAACATCCTTTCCAATGAGCCCGTAATTATTTCTCACCCTTTGGCTTTTATATATATGGTTAATGACGTCGGAACCAATTTTGGTTCAAATCATCATGCTTCCTCTGAATCTTCATCATAGACATATGTGTCTATGAATAGGGGCATGACTGATGTCACGTCGATCAGAACACCACTAATGCCAAACTCCACTTTTCTGGCCTTCTGTTGTCGTCGTCTCATGTGATCCAATGCATGTGAGCATCCAGATGATTGTGCAATTTCTTCAAAGTGCTCATCAAAATGCGAAATCGAGATTCAGTCCAGATTTGCTCCAAACTCGATGGAATACTGAGCTCTTTACATCCCACTAGAGGGGCTCTAGCCTTGATCACCATCCACGAGACCATCATAGCGCCACCACCGGTTTGACATTCTCTCTCTAGTACGCACGCGGCGAGATAACCCGAGTTCTAATCCGAGAATTCGCACTCAAAATAGAATGAGATACTGAGAAAATTAATTTCAATTCATTGATCCCTTTCCTGAAACCCTAAAACAAGAAGTTATTATAGAGGTCTAGATTAAGGACAAAAGGTAATCGTAAATTAAACTAAAATAATTAAAAATACTGAGATAATTAAATAAAACTAAATAACTAATAAAGCTAGATAATTACAAAATATTTAAGATAATTTTAAAATCCTAAAATCATTGGACACCATCTTTGCGTCACTTGAAGGCTTCAAAGCTAAAGCTTCTTCATAAGTCTTAGGGAGTTGGATCGTACTTCCGCCATACCAGTTGCTTGGATCGACTGAAAGCTAAAAGCTCCATTCGTCCTGGCGCTTTATCCCCTAGAGGGGCTCTGTATCAGTCACCATCCACGAAGACCATCATATTCGCTCGCCACCGGTTGACATCCTCTCTCTATTACCACGGCGGCGGATGGATACCCGAGTTCTAATCGGAAAATTCAAAACTCAAAATAAAATAAACAAGAAAATTAATTTCAATTGATCTGATCCTACAAACCCTAAAAGCAAGTTATTATAGAGGTCTAGATTAAGGGACAAAATAGTAAATTAAAGCTAAAATAATTATGCTAGATAATTATACTTGAAAACTAAATAACCTAATAAAGATAAGATAATTACAAAATATTAAGATAGTTTTGAAATCACTGAAATGTGGGCGCGTCTTTGCTGCGTCACTTGAGGGCTTCGAAACTAAAGCTTCTTCATGGGAGAAGTCTTAGGAGTTGGATGAAGTCTTTCCATATTTACAGCAAAATAAGAATATTATTTGTTATTTCATTTCCTTATTCATTTCAGCCAAAAGAGACTGTGAGCGAATCGGAATGGACTGTGGGCGGGTTCAAAAGCTTGATAGCGGGCTTATAATCGATTAGATTAACACTTAGAAACCGCAGTTTTGAAAAAGTAAAGGTTTGAGATGGGTTCAGTTACGTAGCTCGTCTGAGACGGTGAACCTGCATAGTACATCAACTTGGGTTTGCATAAATTTAACTTTATAATAATAGATTAATATTAACAATAATATATATATGGAGGGGCTAAAGTGTAAAAGTCAAAATTATAAACTTTAAAAATCATGTTTTTATTTTATTTATGATTCAATATTTGAATTTTTTTTAATCGTCTATAATTAAACTATAATTTATTTTTTAATAAAATTATTGATAGCAATACGTAACTTC
>NC_052472.1:17105514-17179731 GCF_009730915.1 Dioscorea cayenensis subsp. rotundata | reverse complement strand
GATCAGTTTAATTATTTTTTGGATTTGCTTATATTTGTGTATCTGTTTATTTTTGTTGACTTTGGATGATCCTTAATGTCCAGGGTTGCTCACACAAACATGTCACTATTATGTTTGAAACATGGAACTGAGTAACAAGAATAATAAATGAGATTTATTTATATGTCACGCAAGTTTTGTACCACTATATGGATGTGCTGTAATTTTTTCCAGGTTTATTATCTTTGGTATTTACTTTTTGTTTGGATAACAAAAGTGTTGTTCTGAGTTAATTCCTTAAATACAATTTTAAGATTTTATTATTTTTTATGAAATAGTACAATGTATATATATAATAATTTTATTTTTATACCATTGGCAGTTAATAGGTTTGACAAAGGAGGATAAATTGCATGGATGATTTCTTTTTATGGTACAAGGCGGTAGAGACACAACTTAGCATTGATACTTTTGTATTTGAATGGGTTACTAGTTTCGAATGATTGTAGACAAACGGTTATATTGAACATTTTATTCTTGGGATTCAATGTTTGGTAGATTAATATTCAAATGATATCTTGGTTCAATATTTATATTGTGTCGAATTATTAGTAAAGATTTTTTTATAATGGAGTGAAAATTGCAAACTGATGCTCAAGATTTGCTAAACATGACTGTAAAAATAATTGAAGCTAAACCATGACAAAAAAGATAAGTCATCACAAAATTGACAACTAAGACAAAGTCGACAACTCTCTAGTAAAAAATTATCATAGGATAGCAATGGAACAAGACAAATTTTATTTATTTCAATGGACTTTTCAACCCCTTATAGAATATGAAACCATTGCCTACACCTCCAGCCAATAATCTTTTTCCCCATGATTTTTACCAGTCACAAATTTCTTTTTACATTTCTACGAAAATAATAGCGTAGAGAAGAACCAAGTTTCCTGGGCTATGAGAAATAGGGAAACGTAGTTTAACACGTTACCCATGTGTGTTCTCTGTACTATTTCTACAATTTTTTTCTCATAAAGAATAATATTTACCAAATATGTCGTATGAATGTTATCAGTAGAATAGCCAAATTTTGTAGTGAATGTGGATCCTCACACCCTGAATTCTGTTTCTAAGGAGTCTGAAAATGCTAACCACTACTTTGGGATTGTTCTGAGACTAATTTTGTGCTAGAATAATCTTCTAAACTCTCTTGGTCTTGACCCTATTCATAAACACCTTTAAAACTGGGGATCAATATAGTTGAAACACCCTTGGCTGGTGATGCTTTGCCAAAGCTTTGATCGCCACTATTGCGTATACTTGGAGGAAAGGTGTAATCTTGTGTTTAAACTTTGAAATCCAAGTTTTGGTTTCATTCTTTTTAAAGCTTAAGCACGTGCACATTTCCTCAATGTAGAAAATTGGCAGTCGGTTGAGTCCATCTTTGAGCCTTGATGAGGTTGCACATTATCAAAACCTCCATAGGTGGTCACCAACAATCGAGAGGCTTACATATAATCATTACCTAGCTCAATATATTTATGAGGAATAACTGGGCACTATCATGTCGCTTTTTCTTTTCTCTTCCGCATTTCTAATTGTTTTAAACTAGATTCTCGTCAAACTTCGAAATGGGCTTAGACATTAGAATTTTATAAGTATCAAAAGCCATACTCATCCCTATGGATTCGACTCACCCCGACCCATTAGGGTATATTTTATTACTTATAAGGACCCGCGGCACTTGCACTAACAAAAGGCTTCTGTTAATTCCATGATTTCCAAGAAGCATCTATGTTAATGTCATGAAGGAGATAAAAAAAAAAAAAGCGAAGGATACCCACCAACACTTTTCACATTTGAGGAAAATCTTGTGCATTGCGCCTAAGCTTTGTAAAAGAATGAAAACAAACTTGGATTCCAAAGTTTAAACACAAGATTGCTAATTCCTTTCCTCCGGAGTATCCACACAATAGTGGCGATCAAAGCTTTGGCAAACAAAGCATCACCAGCCCAAGGATTATTAATTTCAACTATAAGCCAATCCCCGCTTTTAAAGGTAAGCTAAGTGGAAAATGAGGGCCAAGCACCAAGAGAGTTTTAGAAGATTATTCTAGCACAAACTGATCTCGCGAACAATCCCAAAAAGTAAGTGGTTGGCATTTTCGACACTCCAAGCAAACAGAAGTTGTGAGTGTGGAGGATCCACATTCACTACATTTCGATAATTTCTACGATGCAAAGACATTCATGCATGGAAATATATCACTAACATGGGTAAATATTATTCTTTATGAAAAATTGTGAGAGCCAAACGTTGAGAGTAATTGCCTAGCGTAGTGTGATGTTAGCTCACGTATTTCCTATTTTACATGTAGGCATCGCGAGAACCCTTTCTTCCTGCTATTTTCGTAGAGAAATTGCAAAAGAAACTTGTGACTAAATTCTATCATAGAGGAAAAGATTGATGGCCACAAATAGGTCAGCAATTGTGGTACTATTTCTTATTTCTCTATGAAATTTAGTTACGAAAAGTCCATTGAGAATAGTAAATTTGTCTTGTTCCATTATACTTTATCTATGATAATTTTCTCAGAGAAGTTGTGCGCTTTGTCTGTGATTTGTCAATTTTGTAGTGACTTTATCTTTTATCATGGTTTTAACTTCCAATTGTTATACGGTCAATGTTTTCAGTCAAATCATAGGCGTGGTTTTAAATTTTCCTCCGATATAAAAATCGTATGCTCAATAATTCATTGTTAATGGCATAATATTGAATTCAAAGATATCCATTTCAAATATTAATCTGCGCAAACATTGAATCCAAGAATAAAATGTTCAATATAACCATTTGTCTACAATCATTCCAAAAACTAAGTAACCATCTCAAATACCAAAAGTATCAATGCTAAGCTGTGTCTCTACCACTTGTGCCATGATAAAAGAAAAATCGTCCATGCTGACCTGTATCCCCACTCCTTTGTCACAGCCTATTTACTGCAATAAATTATAAAATAAAATTTATTATATATATATGATACATACTATTTCATATAATAAAATCTAAAATTGGTATTTAAAATGTAACTTCGAGAACAACACTGTTACATTCAAAGCAAAAGAAGTAACACCAAAATGATAACAAACGATCACAAAGATCCATATAGTGATTAAACTTGGTGAGCAACCCTGCACATCAAATCTCATTTATTGTTCTTATTACTCGATTCCATGTTTCCAAACATAATAGTGACATGTTTGTGTGAGACAACCACGGACATTAGGAATGCATCCAAAAGTCAACAAAAATAAAGCAGACATACACAAATATATAAGTCAAATCCATAATTAAAGCGAGTATACTTGTTTTACTGATCAAAACTCTTATTCATGTATATCTCTTTCAATACCCTTTGTGAATAAACTCCCATTTTCATATATATATAGATATATATATAGGCAATTAGAGCGCCTACATCAGAATTATAAGGTGGATTAAAAGGAAAAACTTATAGCATCGTGAAAACTTGTGTAATTCAAATGCAAAGTAACATAGATGAATTTGCCTTTCCTAATTATACCATTCAATTACCATTTACATCAAGTGTATACTTGTATATATATATACACAATATACTGCCCACCATGAGCTCTGGCGGGAGCACAAAATTCCAAAAATAAATTAACAAAGAAACAAAAGGAAAAATAATATTATATGCCTGCAGTGATGTAATGTCCCTTCAAATGATACCAAAACTAACTGTTTAGAAGAAAATGATGAAGAGTATGCCATAAGTGGATCTAAAACTTTGTAAGGTAGACAGAAACCTAGCAGAACTTCAAGCATGAGATGCCTTCAAAATTATTTGTGTTTATTCATCAATATTTTTGCAGTCTAACTCCAAGTCTTTAATGAGAATCTCCAAACCATGGCATCAATTTATAAGGGAACAAAAACTCTAATATATAAAAAATAATTAGACTACACTCAGCTATATTACAATATAGCTATATACAGTTTGAATCTACATGGCCTAACATGTAACAAATTCAATATAGACTTCTACTTTTGTGAACACATATATAAAAGAATACAAGAAATGGAGAAATGGAAGCTCACTGGACTTATCAAATCTATTTTGATTTTATTCATTCTTACTTCATGAAGTTCAAATAAAGGCAACATCCTAATATATTCAAGATTTTCAACATAAAATAATATACACACAAAAGGTAGTATCCTAATATATTCTTGGTTAGGGTTCACAATTATAAGGGGAATTATAGCAATCTGACGATTTAACCAATACCAAGGAACCAATCAATCAACCAGAGCGCTCAATGCTTTGAACATCCTCTTATTTTGTAATTTAATTGTAAATCAAGCATAAAATAGCAGAGATGAACTCCAACTCATGCTTGAAACCATCAGATGAATAAAGAAAGAAGAAATCAAAGTGAAACATGGCATCAATCTCAAGTTTTTCAAAGAGTGATGATTTAAAGAGTAGCACAGGACCTTAGAGAGATGCGGCAAGGGAACCATGAGTCCTCTTCCTTCCTCTTCACCTCAAGATTGAGAAAGTCCTCTAAGCTACCACAAGCACCACAAAAGAAAAAAAAATCAGTGGATCTCACTATGGTCGATTTCGCCGGAGAGAGAAAAACTCCCAGATTTCATGATCACAAACACCGCAAGCTACCACAAACACCACAAAAAAAAAAAATCAAAACCCTCATACAATCCCACTAAAAATGATGAAATCGGTTCCTATTTTGGGGGGTAAGACAAGGAAAATTTCATGAATATCTCAATGTCACTACTCAACTTTCATGTATTAGACAATTACAACATACATAAAGTAAAATAAATACGCAATCTATTACTCTATATTACCGAGGAAAATAAAAATTATTCATGATAATTGATTTGTTCATAAGCCTCTACCACTTGAGTCATGTTTGAAGTGTTAAAGAAAAAATTTGAAACATGTTGTGAAGTGGCAATTAAAAAAGATGAAAAGCTTTGTTGTTACTGAGAATCAGTATCAATATGCTATTATTTCAAGAGGGTTCAATTGGTGATTTTTTATATTTTAATTTATTTGAGAAATGATATTAAGATTAATAAAAAAAAATTAATATGTGAGTAATTGAGGATAAGCACATGTGATATGTGTTTTGCCATTGCAAGTAAAACCTTTTATCTATTTATTTGTTTATTCATGTCTACCCTCTCCAAATTTGGATATTTGTTTTTAATTATTACGAAACACAACCAAAAAGTAATTTGATAATTTTTAAATTCCATTTATCTTTCATATTAGGACACCTTTTTTATATTGATAACTTTAAAAAACAACAAAATTTTATGCAAGTTGTTAAAAGAGAATTAGTTTTTCTTAACACAAAAGAGCATGATTTATAATAAAAAATTCATAAAATTTTGAATTTTCCTTACCACAATCAAAATTTTAAAAAAAATGCAAGAAATTTTAAAGTTTTCTAAAAAATGAAGATAAACTTGTAATTTCAACCAAAAAAATAAAAAAGGATTAAACTTGAAATAGGAGTAGGAATGGATTTCCTTTTCAAGAAGTTTTTCATATTTTTTTGACAAGAATTAAATTCTCATTCATTAATTTCATTTATTATTATTTTTTTACATATAGTTGGAGTGGTAATTATAAAAGAAGATGAAAGAAAAGATCAAATAGATCATCAAATAAAAAAAAATGAGAAAGTTAGTATCACACCACACAAATCAAAATTAAGGAGAGGAATAAGATTTTTGCCCCTATAAATTTCATTGCAAATCTTACAATTGCAAATAGAGAATCAAATAACAGATTATAGGATAAAAAATAAAATAAAAGCAAAACACAAAAACAAATCTTCCAATTACACAGAGAGAATCTCATGAGATAACAAATAAAAAATAAGTACAAAAACCTTGTCATTAGATTTTGCTCATAAAACTAACAAAATCATCAATAATACCAAACTAATCAAAACATTTGATAGAGACACAAGTGTACATGCCAATCACGTAATAAAGTATGCTTAAGTGCAGAGTTTCGGTCCACAGGGAAGAAGGTTAATACTAGTAATGAGTCTAGACCCGAAAAATAGCCTAAACGATCAAGTGATGTGTGTGTGAATAAAAGCAAATTAACACAAGAAATTATGGGATGCAATAGGAGAGAAATCAATGAAGAAAGCGATATTTGGGCAAAGCATCCCACGAGGGTTATGAGGCATAGGACAATGGATGTCTAAACATGCAATCCTATTTGAACTGAAAGGTTTCCAGAAATATAATAAACCCTAATTTCTCAGGCGAAGTGAAACTGAATAGGTGCAGAGCTGATACACACATCCACACAATTGCATTAACACTCTATAAAACCTTATTGTGGACTAATAATAATCACTTAAGTAGATAATCTCTACCCAAAGAAAGAGATTACCCCTAATCTCAATACAGATAGAAATGTGATTTCTCCTAAAATCTGCTCCACATGATTGCAAAAAGCACGGAAATTATCATCAATACACTAGGAAGGATTGTGGGAGACAAAGTCTCCTAGATACCCTAACCAAAGGCGTACGCACTATTCTCTCGAATTACAGTAAATCTATACTAGGTGGGAATTTCTTCTCGTCATGTAGCAAAACCAAGTATGATTGCTAGGGCTTTCGCCACGTTAGCAATCTAGCACTCAATGATACAATTAGCCTCAAATAGATATGATTGCAAATAAGAAATCAATTAAGCATCAAAGATCTAACAACAAAGTCAAGAAAATAAACCATAGAATTCAACTATGCCCAAACATCTACAAATTACCCATCCATTAATGGGGGGGCAAGCATTCAAGATACAAATAATGGAGAAAAACATGAAAGCTATGGAAAACCCCCTTTTCAATCCCTAGGATGAAGAATCGCCGAAGAAGTTTCCACGCACGCCGTCAAGATGAGTTGACGGCTGCAATCTTCAATCCTCTTGAAAGTAGATCCAAATCCCCCTCAAAATCACTCCTTAAGTGTTGGAGATTCGTCTCTTTTCTTCCTCAACCTTGTCTCCAAGAATCCCCTCCAAAAAATAGAAAAATAGAATAGAAGATGCTGTAAAAATCCTCATAAGTTATATTTATACCCGACTGCTTATGGGTGTAAGGGCTCGGCTATAAGGGAGTTGGAGAAGATGGTCGCGAGCCTTATGGGAACGCTTGTGGTCTTAAGCCCCGTCCGTAAGATCTTCTATTTGTGTTGCAGTCTAGCTTACGGCCATAAGTGCTGGACAGTAAGCTTCACTGTTCTATTCCTTATGACCACCCTTACAGGCGTATGCTGTGATCATAAGCTCCTCTGGATGGTGCTTACGGCATAATACTTGCTTGTAAGGTCTTTTGAATTGGCTCCAAATCCCCCTTACGGGCATAAGCATGCCCACAAGGTCTTCTGAAATTGACTTACGGGGATAAGGATGACTGTAAGCTGCCCGTAAGCTACCCAGTTTGCCTTGTCCTTATTCTGATGATGTTGAGAGAGCTCCAACTTCATAATTTAAGGTCTGAAATGTTTCTTTTGACTCTCTCTTGTCTTTAAGTACTGGCCTAAGCATGTTAATGTACAACACACTATATTTAGAATTGAATTCCATAATTTGGTTTTAATACATGCCAATTGAGTGTACAAATTGATATGAAATACATGAACATTATACACTCATCAATATTCATAAAATTAACTTGAAGAAACCCAAAATTCCCTCAAACTCTCATCATTATTTAAAAATAAAAAACTGAACACCAGACCATAGTCAAAGCTAGTAGTTATAACACATCCAAAATCCTTCTTGATTTAGGAGATGCTCATCTTACTTTTCTGATGATGGCAATAGATCAGAGAGTTTCTTCATCTTCCTCGGTAACCCACTCTTTTCTGCACCCATTCTCTTCTTCTCGGCAACTAGAGAGACATAAGACTTGTGAAAATAGAACCCGCATCATGAGCTTCCCATCCAATGGCCTAGTCATACTTTCAATCATGTCTAGTATATGCTTTAATGTGATTAAAATTACGGGAAAAAAAGGAAAGATTATACAATTCAAAGAGACGTTAGAAGGAAATAGGAATACCCTTGTGTAGGCAGTAGAGCTTCAATAATCCATGCATGAAAGAGATCTAAATTCCCATTAAATTAACAATATAGAGTAGTCAAGGGATTATTGAGCTGAGAAATAAATATAAAAATATAAAACTTATTAGTTCAATAAAATAATTATCAACTTGTAATGAAATTAAAAATAAATAAGAACTTAAATAAAGTAAACGTACATTAAAATCTTTAAACTTTCATATCTATATTTATATTATCAAGCAAAAACTATCATTTTTATATCCCATAATACTTTCATCAACTCAATTCTTGCCCAGCCAGAGCATTGTGCACAAGTTGTATCGTTGAATGTTGATATAATCTTCGATGGCACGCAATAAAACTTAAGAAAAAAATTATAAAAAATGGAAATAATATTATAAACAAAATCAAATTTATTAATTTATTAATATTATTCTAGTGGTGGGATTTCGAGCAATTTATCAAAAATGCTATATTTTAAGTCTTTACAGATATAAGATTTATATTTCATCATTTCACAATTGTTTGGAAGAGTCAATGATTTCTTCTATCCATTTCCATATATAACAAAATTTACTACCATTTCATGCACGTTAAGTAGGTAAATAAGTGAAACGTTTGTGAGGAGAAAAGTATCAATCTATAAAAGCAAGTATAAAAGCAGTAGTTTTATTTATCATACTATTACATGATCACACCCTTACAACAATAATATCACACAACCACTACTGCTCAACATCTCAATGTCCATGGAGCTGCTCATCCTAGTGCTTTTCCTCATCCATGGATTTGCTCATCCTTCCTCTAAGGATGGCCTATCCACCACCACCGCCACCTCCACCTCCACCGCCACCTCCACCTCCTTCACCAGACCCACTCCCATAACCATGTCCTCCACCAGAACCACCACCACTTCCACCACCTGATCCATGTCTGGATCCTGATCCACCACCACCACCTAGTCCACCGCCACTTCTACCACCACCACCTAGTCCACCTCCACCTCCAGATCCTGATCCACCACCACTTCTACCACCGCCACCACCTAGTCCACCTCCGCCTCCAGATCCTGATCCACCACCACCTAGTCCACTGCCACCACCAAGTTCACCTCCACCTCCCTTCCGATATCCTCCTCCACCACCATCTATCCCACCACCACCTCCACCACCGCCTCCTTTCCCATATCCTCCACCACCTCCAGACCCAGATCAACCACCTTCTCCACCACCTCTACCTCCACCTCCAACTTCACCTACTCCACCTCTACCGGAAGTGTAACCCTCACTCAAGGTCCTCGTGGCCGAGGACAAACCTATTGCAAGGAGAAGAATGAAACCAAGAACCACAAGCTTTGTGCTTACAGCCATTGCAGCTTGAGTAGTAGTAGGACCAGTAGAAGCAAGGGATGTGGAGTTGTGGAGTGGAGATGGGAGCCATTTTATAGGGTTTGTTTACATGGAACTTATTAACTACTTCCTTTGTGTGAAATCAAGACTCATGGAGACACGGTTTCTTTTGACGGGATTTCTCAAATCTTATAAAATTTGCTTTCTTATCATCAATCAATTTCTCAAAGTTTTTCAAAAGGATGTTTAAAAAGATTTAAATTATAAATAAAATAAAGAAATAGTTTCTTTCATGCCACCGTCATACCACCTAAACGTAGCCATCCGGCCTCGGTGCAATGCTGCATTATATATATATATATATATCAAGTTCAATTGAGAACTATCTTCTTATAAAGATTTAGTTACAATATTTTTCTTTATTTTATTTTTTACAAATAGGCGACAAGCCTCTCTATTAATAAGAAATTGTCAAAGAAAATGGAGGTACGGAGGCGCAACTGTTACGGTGATTTACAAACCTCCTAAAAAAATCCCCCAAACCTGCAATCTTGGAGGGGAGAAACCATTGTTTCTCCTACAAAGCATCCACACCCTATCTTGTAAACAGTACTGATGAACAATATTAAACCCGAGTGTAGAAATATAAACAGTGCAAAAATAGTATTGCTGGGGGAAGGATTCGAATTCTTGTCCTTTCCTTTAGCACTCTTGCGTCATACCATTGACCTATTCAATAGTTATTTTTTAGTTACAAATTTAGTCTAACCACTTTTGAGTATGAAAAATGTTGATAGATCATATATTGCTATGTTAATCCCCTTTGGTATATCGTTGCCTTACACAATTCTATCTCGTATATCTTGTAGCCTGATGTTCTCTTTATACACATGTGCATATTAATAATTTATATAATACTATCTCTTCTAACCACTGTATATTCACGGTATTGCTCGCTTGCACCATTTGCCTAATTTACATTTGGGTGTTTCTGCGTAAAAAACTCATTCATGCACTCAAAAAAACAAACCTTTGATCCAAAGAAAGCCCTTTCAGATGCATACATGAGTTCATGAACTCATGAGACCGAAGATGTTCATCATATATCGATCTCTTCCTTCAAAAAATCAACATAAACATTTTCCTTAAACAGAATCTTTTCATTAAAATTAATTATCTAATTAATTAATCTATCTTAAAATCTAATTATAATCAACGTTACTTCCCATAAATTACATTCTAGTAACATCAAATCACAAACTTATAATTTGTTCTCTTTCAACATGTAATCTTACTAATCACATCAAATTTTTATGTTTGTTTTTATTTTTCTTCAATATTTTTTTTCTTTGTTCTTTTTGTAAAAATGGCAGCATATACTTTTACTGATAACATCATGATGGCGGAAGAATTGATCTTCAATATTTAGTAATGGAACTTAGAGGGATACATTCTTAAAGTTGACTTTGCAAAAGCTTTCAATATGGTGGACTGGGATTTTCTTTTGGATATTCTTCAAGCTAGGGATTTCTGGAGGCGATGGATCTCTTGGATCCGTAACATCCTTGAGACCTCCAAAGCAAACATCCTCATCAATGGACTTCTAACAGGATATATTAGGTACAAGCATGGTCCAAGACAGAGAGATCCTTTTCCCCTTAGTTATTTGTCTTAGTAGCAGATGTTCTTAGCTCAATGTACAACCATGCAATTACGGTTAGAGTCTTAATGGGGGTCCCACTGGGCCATCTCGGGAGAATGTGCCACTTACAATACGCAGATCATGACATGCTCCCCATCACTACTAGAGGGATTGAAGACCTAAGAATCTTAAAACTTATTTTGCTGCTCTTCCAAGGTCTCTCAAGACTTACTGTAAACTTTCTTAAAAGCTTCCTATACTCAACCACGTAGAGGAAGACACTGACTGAAGCAAAGTCGTGCACTCTCAATTGTGTGACTGGCCTGCTCCCAATGACCTACTTAGGAGTGCCAATCTCAAGACAAACTCAAGACGCCAAGGCTGGCTCCTTCTCACACAGACAGTAAATGCTTGGTTGGCATCTTGGAAAGCCCAGTTCTTATCTCTAGGCGGTCATCTCACCCTGGTTAATTCTGTTCTCTCATCTATCCCTTCATATTGGATGAAAGTATTCAAACTGCTAAAATGGGTGAGAAGAAAAATTGATGGTGTTCGGTGAGATTTCCTTTAGAGCGAACGTGATCTTAGTAAACCCAAATGTCGTCTAGTGGCTTGGGCTCAAATATGAAAAATCAAAAACAAGGGGGGTGGGGTGTCCTAAACCTGCAAGATTTCAATCATGCCCTTCTGGGAAAATGGTGGTAGAAAGTTTCAAGTCATGAATCAGCTTATTGGTCTAAAGTTATCGCTTTCAACTATACTCGCTCAGGGGGAACCATCAACCTCCTTCATATATGCTACTCCAAGAAGAACTTTTTTCTTTTGGAAAGGCATCCTTAATTGCAAACCAGTTTTTCTTGCAAACATTGACTCCCCCATCAACGTTTGCAGGAGCACTTCATTCTAGATGGATAGATGGTATGAAAGCATGCCCCTTAAGGATAGGTGGCCGGGTCTCTTTACACATTGGCAGGAACTACTTATCTCTATTGTCGCCCTTCTACAAAGATTTTCAGCACTTGAGAGCAAGAACCTAGCACCGATACTCCATCATATACCCCTTCCCTAACATCAAAACGAGACAAAAAGATTTGCCGATGGGACCACAAGGGGTTTTTGATAAAATCCTTCTACGCCTTCTTGAACAATAGAGGACTCCGATGTTCGAAAAGTAGATCATTATCGACCGGATAATGCCCCCTCGAAATCAAACTACTCTTCTGGATAGCGCTACATAATAAGATCCTTATGTTGGATAACCTCACCAAGCGTAGATGCAATAGGATACCCACCATTACTTGTGTTCTCTGTCACTCAGCACTAGAAAGGGTGGATTACCTCCTCATTACCTGCTCGGTTTTTGCATGTATATGGGAACATTATAGGACAATTTTCAATGCTGCAATACCTTTCAACACCTTTCCTGTATCTTGGTCCGATTGGGTACTCATGGGAAATCTTAGCCCAAGCCATTGGGAAACCTCCTTATCCTTGCCATATTCTAGGTCATCTAGCTTGAACGCAACAATCACGTTTTTAATTTCATGGCTTTACTTTTTCCCCCTTTAATTTGCAAAATTAACCAACTGCTTCTTTCCTAGATTCTTACAGCCTTAGACCAAATCAAGATCTCTTTGGAAGAGGTTGTTCCAAAGATCCAAAAGAGCCTCACTTTCGCAAGAATCCAATCCCTTCCAAACAGCAGCCCTGATGAACCACCCATTTAATGGCAATATGATGTGATATTTATCAGGATAGAAATCTTCTGAGCTCCAGCAGTCCAACTCTGCTCCCTTTGTCTACTTTTTTTGTCTTTCATTCCCTGTCTGTCTGTAGGGCTGGTATACTTCTGGTGACCGTCTAGTTTCTTCTCCTCCCCTAGTTCTTCATGTTGTAATCCTCCCAGTTTTCCCTATACTCTTTCTTTAATAAAATGTGGTTTATCCACTTTTCTCAAATATATATATATATATACTTTTACCTCATGAATAGAATAGCTTCACATTTTTATCAATATATCATATGATGTGATAAACAAGTGCTCTTCCATCAAATATATAAATATATATATATGTATGTATGTATATATATATACTTTTATCTCAAGAATAGAATAGCTTCATATTTTTATCAATGTATCATATGATTTGATAAACAAGTGCTCTTCCATACTCACATGGTTATAAACTTTTAATTCACATCACTCATTTTATTATTTCATATAAAACATATTTATCATGAATACTTTTCATTTCTATTAATATGTATATACCAATTATTCTTATTGAATTTTTCTTGGACCCTGCCCTAACTGTGAATGCATGATATGAGATCCTTGGATACGTAAATAACTCTCTTGCTTTTTCACTTTCATGAGCTTGTTTTTCTGGAGATTGTTGCCATCTTTACACTTGAGCCTACCTTCAAAGGAAGCATTAAGCCTCTTTCTTCCATTGCTTTAGTTGTCAAGGTGTTGTGCTTTTGAACTCCTTAGACCTTTATGGTTTCCCAGAGTCGTTAGTTTTAGAGTTTTCCTATCATCCCTCTTCATCCCTCCAACTAAGTTCTTTATGTTTGAATGTTTTTCTTGGTTGTTCTCTAGCATTGTTGTCCATGCTTATATGTTTAAATCTTAATTATTAATTCCTTGTCTTGCTTGTATGTTGGAGTATTCAATTCATGTCTTTATTGCTAATTGTCAGTTTTTGAGTTGCTCACTAGTGTTGATTGGTACCTTGACTTGTTGAGTATGCATTGCTTTCTTCAAAGCCAACTATGGGCCATTTTTCTATTTCAGCCTTTAATTATTTTCTTCCATGCTCAAATTAAGTGCCATGTTGCTATAAGATACTTTCAAAATGGACTTCAAGCCATCATAGATATTAGAGACATGTGTTGTGGAAAATCCAATTGTAAGCCATAATTTGGGTGCCTTTATGGCTTACTAACTTGTTGATTGATGAGTGTACAATGCTCATATATTTTATATCAATTTGTACACTCAATTTGCATGTATTAAAACCCTAATATGGAATTTGATGCTAAATATTGTGTGTTTTGCAATGGTAGGCTTAGGGCAGTGTTTAAAGACAACGGAGAGCCAAAGGAAGCAATCTAGACCCAAAACGATGAGTTTGGAGCTCTCTCAGCATCATTGTATTAAGGACAAGGCTAACTAGGTGGCTTACGGGCAGCTTATGGTCATCCTTACGAGCATGCTTATATCCGTAAGGAGGATTCAGAGCTAAGTCAGAGAACCTTATGGGCAAGGCTTACGCTCGTAAAGATGCCTGTAAAGACTATCCTGAGGAGCTTACGACCACAACATATAGCCGTAAATGCAGTCACAAGAAGTAGAACAGTGAGGCTTACAGTCCAGCATTTATGGCTGTAAGCTGGACCATAACAAAATCAGAAGGACTTACAAATGGGGCTTACGACGGTAAGTCATCCCGTAAGGCTCGTAACAATCTTCCCCAACTCCCTTACGGCCTAGTCCTTACACCCGTAAGCAGCTCGTAAGCAGTTGGGTATAAATATAACTTATGAGGATTTCTAGGGCATTCTCTGTTCTATCTTTCTATTCTTTTGGGGTTGACTCTCGAAGGCGAGGTTGAGAAAGAAAAGTACCGAATCTCCAACATTCTAAAGGCAATTTGGAGAGGGATTGCGCCCTTCATTCAAGAGGATTTAAGATAGTAGTCATCAAGCTCATCTTGGCAGCGTGCGTGGAATCTTCTTCGGCGACTCTTCATCCTAGGGATTGAAAAGGGGGGTTTTTCATGGATCTCATGTCTTCCTTATTCTTTGTATTTTGAATGCTTTCCCTCCTTTAATAGAGGGCTAATTTGTAGATGCTTGGGCATAGTTAAACTCTAGGGTTTATTTCTTTGACTTTGGTTGTTGGATCTTTGATGCTTTAATTGATTTCTTATTTGCAATCATATATATTCTAATCCAATTGCATGTTTGAATATTTGGTTGCTAACGAGACGAAAGCCCTAGCTATCATGTTTGATGTACTACATGACGAGTAAAAATACCCACCTAGCATAGACATGTCGTAATTAGAGGGAATTGTGAGTAAGCCTAGGTATAGGATACTTTGGAGACTTTGTCTCTCTCAATTCTCTCTAGTGAGTTGTTGATAATCTCCGCACTCTTTGCAATCATGTGGAGTAGATTTTATGAGAAATTGCATTTATGCTCTGTATTCAGATTAGGGGTAATCTTTCTCTCTTAGGGGGAGATTACTTACTTAAAGGATTGTCATTAGCTTACATTGAGGTTTCATAGATTGTAATGCGATTGTGTGGATGTCTGTATAAGCTATGCACCTATTCAGTTACTCTGCGCCTGAGAAATCATGGTTTAATATAATTCTGAAAACCTCTAGGTTCAATAAGGATTGCATGTTTAGACGACCATTGTCCTATACTTAATAACCATAGAGGGATGCTATGCCCGGACATTACTTTCTTCCTTAATTTTTCTCTTACTATTTCCCATATTTTCTTATTTTCTTTTACTATTGTTCACACACAAACACTTCACTATCCTGGCTATTTTTCGGATCTAGAGTTATTACTAGTATTCACTTTTTTCCCTATAGACTGACATTCTGCATTTACGCATATTATATTACGTGATTGGGGTACATACATTTGTGTCCATATTATTGATCACAACCAGCATCATCATAGAATGTTGCTTAGTCCTTTAATTATCATTTCCATGTTTGGGAGCCTTTTTATTATTCCTTGTGGGTCCAACATAGGCTGTCTGATCTTTCTGTGGGTTCTAGAGGTACAGGTGATGTGAGTAAGCTTTTTATTATTTCATTAGGTGGTTGTAAGTTGCCTTATTGCAGTAACAACTTGCGTATAATAGTACTTAAGGCCATGTAGTAGCCTAGAAGAGAAGTTTAATATTTTGGTATTTGGTAAATAGGATTTTTGTGGAAGTTTGATTTTGACGTTGGACTTGTGTTCCATGTTAGGCGAGTAACAGGTAAATAATCCATCGCATTTTAATGTATTTTTTTAAATATTATAAATTCCAGCTTTACTTATGTATTTATTTATTTTGCATAAATTTTTAAGACATCAAAAATTAAAATTAATTCATTTAATTCTATCATTCAGTCATCTATAATCTAATAATCATTATTTGATTTATTATTATTTAAATTATTTTTGTTAGATTTTTTTATGTATCTATTTATTTATTTATTTATTTATTTCATTATTATTATTATTATCAATTTTTTTATTTGTCCATTTTAAAACTCATGGTTTTGAATTCTCTCAAAAGTGGGATGATGGAAACATCTGCTTTTATGCTTGAAGGAAATATTTGATTTATAAATTTTGTGATGTGATTAATCTAGTATTATTGTTGTTTTAAATTTTGACATGAAATTTTGAGCATTTGTATATTTTTGAATTTCGCTTGCAAAGTTATCTAGTCATGATTATTATTGATCTCCAAATGAGTTATGCTCATCCTTATTAATGGGGGTCAAATATTGACCATGTCGACATTTTTGAAAAATAAAACTGAAGTTTCACATCAATCAGTCAATGAAATAATAACAACTTCTGCTATTTAGTTTCAGATCACCGAGAATAAATAAATTGCTTTGGAAATTCTGTCTCGAGTCACCGATGGTAGATAAATAACTTTTGATATCAGTAATAAATTTGGAGAATTATATTATTAATTTAGAAATTCGATATATTTGTTTAAAAATTACATTTCTAAAGTCTAGTACTATTCTCTATTTAGTATAAAAGGAAAACGATTATGGAAGTATAACTCTGATAGATTTCTTCACTCTGTACTTTATTTAAGTTTCTAATAAATGACAGCTCATCCTTATTAATGGGGGTCAAATATTGACCATGTCGACATTTTTGAAAAATAAAACTGAAGTTTCACATCAATCAGTCAATGAAATAATAACAACTTCTGCTATTTAGTTTCAGATCACCCAGAATAAACAAATTACTTTGGAAATTCTGTCTCGAATCACCGATGGTAGATAAATAACTTTTGATATCAGTAATAAATTTGGAGAATTATATTATTAATTTAGAAATTCG
Organism: Dioscorea cayenensis subsp. rotundata; assembly: GCF_009730915.1. NCBI lineage: Eukaryota > Viridiplantae > Streptophyta > Magnoliopsida > Dioscoreales > Dioscoreaceae > Dioscorea > Dioscorea cayenensis. Next base: position 17,162,505 of record NC_052472.1, on the reverse strand, counting down.
ATATATTTGTTTAAAAATTACATTTCTAAAGTCTAGTACTATTCTCTATTTAGTATAAAAGGAAAACGATTATGGAAGTATAACTCTGATAGATTTCTTCACTCTGTATTTTATTTAAGTTTCTAATAAATGACGTTTGGTTTGTAATATTTGAACAATTGATTTCAACTCTTTTTATATTAATTACTTATTAGGTTGTCAAGCTGATAGAGTGGTTTTAAATTTTTTTCATATCAAAAAGTAATAAATCGGTGGATGCTTACTAGGCTTTCAGTAAATGAAAATGATGTTTTCTTTGTAGTATTTGAGTTGTTGCATTAATTTGTTAGTTCTAGACCATATATCTTGTATTTTAGACATTCATATACTATTGAGTTATGTTGTATCCTTAAAGCCTATACTATATGTTTTCTGTTAATCTATTATATTTATCTATTCTAGATAGGTTGCAGGCTCCTCAGGTTCTGGCCCTGTGTGATTGCACGCATTTGTCCATGCATTGAATTCGACTTGACCTGGTCTCAAGAGTGGCATCTTTTATCAAGTTAATTTAAGCCGCTAGGTTGCTATCTGATGTCCTTGCTAATTCCAGTAACTAGTCATAAGACTAATAAATAAAATACAAACTTGAATTTTATATTTTACCAAGAATTGAACCTCACCCATTGCATCAAACTCAAGTGGTTTTTAACACCCACCTAAGTCTTTTTTTTTTCTCCTCCATTTTAAAATAAAAACCCATACATGGGCTTTTTGAAATTCCCTTGCACATATTGGCGAGGCCCGCCTCAAGAGAGTGGCCCCCAAAATTTCAACTACAGAACGAGAATACATCAACTCATCCAACAAAGGAGAATAAAGTTCGTCTACATTACCGCTTGTATTTAACAAACAGTTACAGTTATTGATCATCTCAAAAGCCAAAACTGACTTGATATATATAATATTTCATATATATGATAATGGATTGCAAGGGTTGTCTGCATTATATATGACGAGCAGTGTGTAACTAATTTTGGAACACTTGAGTAGTTTATATCATTTCTATATTAATTTGATCAAAACAAATTACATATTTTATATTTTCATAAGATAAACAAAATTACTCTAGAATTAAACTAGAAATTTTATCTTCTTAGCCAATTTCATGTGGTTTTTCAATTTCCATGAATTTTTTGAAAATAAAATAAAGCAATTATAGGAATGCATGTGCGAGTGGAAAGCCACTTCTCCATAATCAAGCAATCTTAGCTTATGAGGATTAAACGAATTCTACGGTATTAAGTTGGTAAGGCTTATATTTTGTATTATTTATGTTTTATTATTTAATAAAATAAATAAATGATATATGCTTTGCAAAAGTACCCAACATGACATAATCTAGCCTATAACTAACAACTCATGATTAGGGGTGAGTAAAACCGGGTACCTGATCTAGTTTTTAAAACCGGATCGGGTACCCAGTTTTTCGGATCGGCAAAAACTCGATCCGTATTCGACCCGGTTTAAACCGGGTACCAAAAATCGGGTACCCGGTTTAAACCGAATCGGATATTGGATATCCGGATCCGAATTTAAGTTTTATCTACTCTATGGACTTGTTTTATATAACAAAATTACATCAAAAACAAATATGAAAAACTTATAACTTATGAAGAGCATTACATTTTTATATTATTTTCCACACAACAAACATCATAACAAAAAATAATAAAGAATTTTATCAATTTTAGTCATTAGACAAAAAACAAAAATTCAAATAACTTTTGAAGCATTAATAATGACCACGGGTGGCTAGAGAGAGAACCCATGTAGAATTGAAATTTATTAATGTATATATATAACTATATAACTGTTTAAGTTATTAGATTAGGCATTGGATATTTTTTTTACTTTTAGCCTTTGTAAAAAATTTAAATTTATTAATATATATAAATATATAACTCTTAAATAATTTAGATGAGGGATTTGGATTTTTTTTCTTTTCTTTTTGACTTTTTAGAACATATAAAAGTTAATATTATTTTACATCTATTTATAAGAATATGCTAAATAGTAAAAACCGGATTGGATTTTGATACCTAATTTTTAATTTCTCCCGATCAGGATCGACCCGATTTTCATCTAAAAAATTCGGATCGGATGCCCGACTCTTTTTCTCAGATCGGGTACCCAAAACATTGGGATAAAAAAAATCAGATACCGGATCGGATTATTGAATACGGATTTTTTTACTTACCCTTTTACTCATGATATTTATTCATATCCTCTCCAAAACATTAAACTCTGATCATTTAATTTAATAAGAAACAGTTGAAAAAGAAAAAAAAAAATCCCAAAAATTATAAGTTCGCTTCATAAATAAGGAAAAAAATAATGTTGGAGTCTTCTTTTCTTAAGAGGGTTGAAAGATAACTTATAAATAAACATCAACCTTAATTTGATCATTTAATTTAATAAAAAGTAGTTAAAAAAGGAAAAATTTCCCCAGGATCATAAGCTTGATTCATAAATAAGAAAAAGAAAATAAAAGAAAACTAATGTTAACTTCTTTTACATTTTAAAAGGATTGAAACATAACTTCTAAATATGTCATGAGCATGTGTTTAGATAAATTTTATTAAAATTTAAGTGGTTGGTTGCATGATCAAGACCTCATGAATTCATTTTAATTAAAGTTATTAAACCTAGACGTTTCACAAATATACAAAATTTTTTCTATCAAATGAGGGTGTACAGTGTCCTTTTCTTCTTTCTTTTTCCCCCTCTATTCTAAAAAGGAAAACTATGCGTAGGTTTTTTTAAAAGAAAAGAAAATAAGAAAATTTTCCAAACACATATTGGCCATTGGATCCCAAATTTTCCACACTAAAATAAGGACGCATTACATCACTCATTCAGCAAAAGAGTATAAGGGTGATCTATACTACTACTTGTAGTCCACAAGTAGTTATGTATGGCGATAGATTAAATCCAAAGTCAAAATTAACTGGATATAACATTTCATATCTATAATAATAGATAACTAGGATTGTCTGTACTGTGACTTGCAGTAGGTGATTATGTTTGAAAACAATTAATCAATCTATAAGATTTCCATATTTAGTTTAGTTCGTTCAAAATATATGTTTTACATTTTCATGACATACAATAAAAAAAAATAATTATATCTTTCTAATCAATTTTGTACCTTTTTCAACTATGTATTTGTTAAAAATGATTTAAAATAATTATATATGTGTGTATGTGGAAAGCCACTTTGGTATAAATATGAGTTTCTAAGGGTTAATTATAAGAATTCTCCATTGGTAAGACAGTAAAGTTTATAATTTACTTCCTCCGTTACTTTTTATCTATCGTGGTTAACCGAATCTCACATACTAAGAATCTTAGTTATTTGACAAAATTTTATAAAAAATTAGTTACATTTCAAAAATTACCCCAAATTTATATCTTCGCATTTCTCTTTCATATTTAATTCTAAGAAAAGAATTGAATAGACTCAATAGAATGTTAAGGGTATTTTTGAAAAAAAAAAATACTTCTTGATGTTAGAAAATGACAGATAAAAAAGAACATGGATTTGTGACAGATAAATAGGAACAGAGAGTAGTTTATATTATTTTAATTAATATTATATTGTTTAAAATTTTAATGGTAATTGGTTGCTTGATCATAACCTTGTGAATCCATTTACATACTTGAGGTTAATTCAACTGAAATTGATTTAACCAAAACATAAAAAAATAAAAAGTGAAATTCGAAAAATTATGTTATACTTTATAATTTTTTAAATAAATTAGCACTTTTTTTTTTTTATAATATTGACTTTACGAGAGATTAGAATGGGGAGATAAATTAGAAACTAAATTATTTATTTCATCCTTCGTGTGTATATATATATATATATAATTCATTTTAAACATACTTTTTAACTTTTGTAATTAATCAAGCCCTTAATTCAAAATCTGATTTTTTGAACTTTTAAAGATATAAGCTTTATATTTCATCATATCATAATTGTTTGGGAGATTTAATATTTATAGATATAAGCTTCATATTTCAACATATCACAATTGTTTGGGAAATTTAATTATTTCTTTCATTCATTTCCATTCTACCACCATTTTATGTGGTTGAGTTCAATATGTAAATCTGTACTGCAGCATGCATCAAGGGGGGAAAAAGTAAAACTCCATGAAAAGCAAGCATATATAACTAAAAGCAGTAGTTTTATTTCTTATATTACATAAACATAATCTCATGCTACATGATGATACTTTGATCTTATGATGATATATATATATCACACAAACCATGCACTACTGCTTAACTTATCAATCCATGGAGCTGTTCATCCTAGTGCTTTTTCTCATCCATGAAGTGATGGATCTACTCATGCTTTCTCTAAAGATGTCCATGTCCACCTCCACTCCCATATCCCCCACCCTCACCATACCCAGATCCTGAACCAGATCCTCTTCCTCCACCACCTCCACCACCATGTCCTCCTCCACCTCCACCTCCACCTCCATGCCCTCCTCCACCTCCTTGTCCATAACCAGACCCAGACCCATATCCACTTCCACCACCATGTCCTCCGCCAGAACCACCACCACCACCTCCACCAGAACCACCACCACCACCACCACCTTTACCACCCCCACCACCGGATCCATATCCGGATCCTGATCCAGACCCATATCCAGATCCTGAGCCTGATCCTGATCCACCGCCACCACCTTGTCCACCTCCACCTCCACCACCACCTCCTTTCCCATATCCTCCTCCACCTTCACCACCCCCAGACCCATATCCAGACCCAGATCCATAGCCAGATCCACCACCACCTTCACCTCCACCTCCTCCTCCACCTTCACCTCCTCCACCTCCACCTCCACCGGACGTGTAACCCTCACTCAAGGTCCTCGCTGCAGAGGATAGACCTATGGCTAGGAGAAGTATGAAGCCAAGAACCACAAGCTTTGTGTTTTTAGCCATTGTGGCTATACTAGTAGTAGTAAGAGTAGAAGTAGAAGCAAGGGATGTGGAGTTGTAGAGTGGATGGAAGGGTATTTATAGGGTTTGTTTGCATGAGACTTTGGCTTATTCACAGTTTAGAGTTAATTTGGGTTCTCATCACCTTCCTTTTCTATGTGTGAAATGAGGACTTATGAGAACGCGTTAGTACCATTTTCTTTCCTTTGGACGATTCTTCACGTCTTATAAGCTTTTTTTCCTTTAATTTATTTATTTATTTAATTTTCACTAGCTTTAGTCTATATCAAATCAACTTTATAAAAAGGCTCTTTGTCTTTGTGATATATTTCTTCCTAAAATCCAAACTTATTTATAAACAAATTAATTGTTAATTGTCTTGCTTATCCTCATGAAGGGTTTTATTTTTGAGAAAAAACTGTTAAAGTTGATTATTGAGTATAAGTTATATCAGTAAATATTGATTTTTTTAGAATATGCATGAAAATTAAATAATTATTAGATATATGTATATATAACCATACACTTCTGATGACATATTTGCAATTATGCTTTGAAAATATCAATAAATACTTTGATAATTAATTTAATTATTCGATAAATTTGAATGAGCATGCAACAACCAACAATATATCAATGATGATTTTAGAAAAAAAAACAACTCTACTTTATTCTCCACAAGACAAATAAAAGCTTTAATTTTTCTCTTTTTTACAATTATGATATTATTCTCATTCATAAGAATGGTATCCTCATTTTCTCTTTTTTCCTTATGTTATGTTTGGATTGAGGGCCGGCGAAGCAAAATAAAGTAAAGCGAGGGTTTTTGAGGGTTATAGTGAGTCATTCCCTCGTTTGGATAGATATTTTTAATTTTACGAAAAAAAAGGAAGGGTTAACTCTAACTCCGAAACACTCTGAAACCCCATTTTTTCTGGCCCCTATTTGAGGTGCCGAGGGAAGGAGAACCTCCTAAAAATTTTAAAATTTTTTAAAAAACCTTAATATCCTTAACTTTTTAAATTAGTTTGCATAACGCCACTTCATAAGTTTCTTCTTTCACTTTTTTCAATATAATTTTATTTTAATCAAATATTCACATGACACCCATCGCAGATCCTTGTTTTTATGTATTTCTTTTTTGTTTGCTTATTTGTTTATTTTTTTGCTTATGTTGTGTTTTTTATTTGTCAATTTATCCTAAGAAGAATTTGTTTCAATAGAATTCTTTGCTATCCAAAATTTATTCTAAGTACAAAAAAAATTAAAATTTTCTTTGAGTGAGAAAAAAATTAATAATTATTTAATTCAAAATTATTATTATGCTATGAATTAAATTATTAGAATAGGTTTACTAACAATATGATAAAGTGATCTTGTGATGATTCAATAGAGTTGTAGGATGAATTGGTCTTTAAATAATGTATAATATACTTCCAATGAAAAAATAAATGATGGTACTTGAGAAAAAGAAAATTTTAAATAATTTATGATATACTTCCAAAGAAAAATAAATGATGGTATTTAAGAAAAAAAATTAAAGTATAAATCAAAATCAAAATAATAATGATAATTATAATAATTTAATATTTATTAAAAAAATATGCTTAAAGTGTGAATTTATTTGAGATATTTATAATGCATGTGTTTAAATAGAAAAAGTAATTTTTATTCAATAATAAGGGTATAATTGGTAAATCATATTATTGTATGTCATTTCCTTTTCCTTTCCCTTCCTTAACCAAACAAAGGTTATTAGAAAATCCTCCTTTCCTTTACCTCTATAAAATTTGTCTATCCAAACAAGTGTTGAACACTTACTTTCCTTTCCCTTACTTTCCTTCCCCTTCTCTCCCCTTACTTTTCCTTCTAATTTTGAATCCAAACACAATGTTAATACATATATAACAGCTGAGGAGGGATTCTATGAAATGGGGATACCACATCAACTGGTATCCCCATCTAATCAAAATTATCATATCACTTATTTATTTTTAAAATTTTAAATTTTTTTTAATCAAAATCAGACCATCTATTTTATTTTATTTTATTTTATCATAACTTTATCCTCACCCAATTAAATGATCTAGAAGCAAGAGAAACACTAAATCCTCAAATCACTCCCCGGTGCCTCAAATCGTTGTGTTGTCTGCATTTCCGACGCCCCTCGCCGACTGACAAGTTATTCGCTAGCTTCTTAATTAGAGCTTCAAACCTAATGTTGGTATTTTTCAGTTTGTTCTTCACATAGGCCGTCATCCGTCTCTCAGGTACCATTCATCTCTCTAATGCCTCTCATCAGTGTGTTCTTCAATAGACTTTCTCCATATCTTATGACTTGTTATCTTCCTAAAAATAAGATAAAAATTGGTGAGATTGGGATTTTCCAATATAAGATATAAAAAGTTGATATAATATACGAATATAATATTGAAATAAAAAGATAGAAAAGTACATGAGATTTTTACAAGCTTGATAGTCAAATTGAAGTGATCTATCTAAGGGGATGGAGAATCAGTGTTTCTAAAAAGGGAGGAGATGAATAGACGAACAAGAGGGAAATGACTTATTTTCAATGGTTAAATTTAAAAAATAAAAAAATGATGTGACAAATTTTAATTGGATGGGGATATACCAGCTGATGTGGTATCCCTATTTCATAAATCCCTCCTCATACTTTAGGGGACGAATAAAATGGCATGACATCTTTTTTGATGTTTCACCTGATGTTTAATTAAAGGAGTGTTTTTCTCTACACTCATGGTTACAATTCAAGTCAAGTAATTAGTTCATGTCACTTCTTTACTACCTAATTAACATGCCCACCAATCCCCATTACTACCTAATTAATATGCACACCAATTCAGTGACCAATGAGCCATATTAAGCTTAGACTTTTGGCCATAAGACAACTAAAAAAGGACATAGATTGCCACCTTTCTTAGCCACCCATGTATACCGCAATGTAACCGTGGAATTTTATTTTCTTTTGCTTTTTTTAACAATGAAGATGGACTAGATTTTTTAAAATTAACAAAATAAATACAAATTCATTAGCACGGACATTCAAATAAAAAATATACTCATCAAGGTCATAAACCATTGATGAACTCTCCTCAAGTGCACAGATTGTTTCCAATAATAGAGTGGTACCCCACGAGGGGGTAGGTTTGTCGAACCACAGGGATTGGACTTCTATTACTAATTAATCCTCTAATGTCTAGTCAAACCGAATGGGGTGATGAAAGAGTTAACTACTAAATAAGACTAAAGAATAAAAGGGATGGAAGAACTAGGTAGACTAGGGTTGAGTTTCTATGGACCCCACCCCTTTATAACTAATAATAATATTATTATATTATTTATTAACTTTATTATATTCTCTATGTTTAAAAAAAGGGAAAAATCCTTACCCTTATTCATAGCGGTTAACAAATCTTGCTATATGATTTTATCCCACCACTCACAATCACCCGATATTGTGAAAAAAACTTAAGACCAAACCATGCCTTCTTGCTTTGTATGTGGTGGTGCTAGCGGCGAAGTCGAAGAGATCTTCTCGTCGCCAATTGTTCAACTAGGTTGTTGCACTCTTTGTTAATGCTGTGTGTTGTTGTATTGTCTCAATGAGTATGTTGCTATAGGAGTAATCATGTTAATCACCACTGTATGTAAACCTAATGAGTTATCTATTTCCAAATTCAAATCTTGCCTATAAGTTATCGGTAATTTGATTTATTTGAGGATAAGATTTAGAGATTTTGTTGTTAGCATAGCAGAGATGCCTTTTTAATTTTTGGATATCTAGAGACCAAATTTAGAGGAGATCAAAATATGGAATTTTTAGAGCATAATCTTAGCTAGCTTATTGAAAATTTTCAGATTTTTTGGATGTGTATCCTGTAAGCTATAGCCCTTAAATTCAGTGGCCTTGGATAAGACTTTTGTGCAGACCTTGAAGCATTTTTTATCTTTTTTAATGACTTTAGATTTTGAATTAGATGTAGAATTACATAGTAAAATTGTAGAAGTCAGCATTATCTATGGATTTGAGAAATTTCATAATTTTTTCCACTGTAATGATTGAGTTATAGCCATATTACTATACTAGTACCCAAATGATATTTCTATAGAAAGCAAGACATTTTGTTAGATAATTTCATGGTCTTATAAGTGGAATTTGGAGAAGAGGGAAATACAAAAGTTATATAGGCTGATGTTTCTAGATACTTGAAAATTTTCAGAATTTATACGCCTGTATTTTATGAAATATGATTTTATTCATAAACTCTCTCGGATGGGATGTCTGTGCAGAACATCAAGATTGGCGAGTAGTTTTGATGGTTATAGAAATTGAATTGTCTAAGGTGGAAATATAAAAGTTGTTTATTATTAAGTTATCTAATGGTCAGTAAAATATCATTGAATTTGGAGTTATATATTGAGAGATATGAGTGTTTTAAAGAGATATGTCAGAATTATAAGTCTGCAGGAACAACTGGACATTCAAATAAATGTCTTTCTTTGATTAGTGCTCTAAACCATATGAAGTTTGGATCTGTTATATTTGTAGGTGTCTACGCTTCTCAAAATATTGAATTTTGTGATTTGAGAAAGTATAGAAAAAGTTATGCTAGATTCAGTTCTCAATGGCTTGAGTCCTACTTGAATCATGCTTTTGTTAATCTTTATATATATGTTTCTATTAAAGTGAGTTCCTTTGTTAATGTTTAGAACCTATAATAGTTCAAGTAGGGAGAATTGGTCACTCTAGTTAGGTGGTTGAGAATCCAGTGCTATGTACGATCTTCTGATATTGTTGCAAGCTTTAGAAGTTAGGTTGGCTTAGCACTTCTTTCAATTTTCTTGCTTGTGTTAAAAAGATTTTAAATATCTTTGGAATTTAGTAATTTACTCTCAAATATAGGGTATTCTAAGGAAACTTGTTCGATTTGGGATTCCGAGTTTTTGGACGTTAATCATGTACGTATCCCACATATAAATACTATTATATGTATATACTCGATAGTTTTCTGAACTTCAGAATTTTTTGAGAAAGATACTGATTTTTTTATTTTTATTTTGAATTATTTATTTATTATTATTTTCAGAATTGTTTTAAATTATTTGAAAATATGAGTTAATGATATTTTATTTTGGATTAGAATTATATGAAAGATTTAAATATTAGTTAAATTAGGATTAATTAATTTCTGAATTTTTAGATAATTTATTTAAGTTCAGATTACTTAATTTTTGAATTTCAAATATTTTGTTTACTTTCTGATTAACTATTATATTATTTTTTATTATTATCTATTCATGTTTGGATTCAAATAACTGGTTTATTTTGATATGATAAAATAAGATCATGCGACTGCTAAAACTTTTGCCTACCAAATTACTTTTATTTTGCTCAATCTGAATTTTGATAGTTTATTGTTTTTTGAACATGTATTTTGATATAGAAATTATAGTTTCCCATCGCTTTCTGTCCATGAAGAATAACGGCCTTTGATAATTTTGGCTCGGGTCACCAAGGGCAATAATATGACCTCTGATAATTTTGTCTCAGGTCACCGAAGGTAAATATATGAATTATGTTATTTTATTTTGGCAATAGTTATTTGGGGGACCTATATGCTCAGTATTTGACATCTATGTTTATTTGAACTAAGTTTGATTTCCAATTTTTTATTTTAATAAATTATGACTTTTGTAAATGATCCTTATATTTTTAGTGGGTACTTACTGGGCTGTGAAGCTCATAATCTGTTATTAATTTTTTTCAGATAAAGAGTAAATAGTTCGTCAAAGAACTTACTTGGCTAGTGAGAGCTTGTGTCACTTTTAACTGAGTTGTCTTTATGTTTGTGTTGGTATGTGAATTTTGGTTTAGAAAAAACCTCTTTATATTTTAACCTTTTATTTTCATTTGGTATTTGAAGTTATAATTTTAAGGTTATATTTTTGTTGTGAGAACAGTTCTGAGGCCTTGCATGCTTACTGGGTTCCAGCTTATGGGTGTGCGGCCGTTTCTCGGAACACCTAGTCCGACGAGCTGGCTTGGGATGCGGCAGTTTTGAAAATAAGAGAGCAATACCCGGGATGATTCCTATGTGCTGAAGATACCGACTTGAGTCTAATACCTACCAAGGTACATTCTAAGATCCTTGTGGGTGCTCAATAGCTTTGTTGCATCTACGGTTCTCAAATACGACAAATTTTGCTAAAGCAACTACGGATCTCAACCAAGCTAAGTTTTGCAACTACACTAAGTAGTCACAACTACGACAATCGACACATGCTAAGTTTTGCTAAGCAACTATGCAAATCAAGCACGCCAAGTTATGCAAGACATGAATTAACACAAGAATGCAATAGAACTCCATAGTCATTAAAACTCAAGTAGTCAAAGTATAAGATACAACATAATTCACAATCCCGAGGCAACGTGCAACAGTTAGCCCCTCATGAATTCATACACATGAGCGAAGAAGATAAATATAAAGAACAGAGATATCTTGACTTCCCCCTTAACAATATCTCTTCAATTGTACTTCAAAAACTCCATGGAATAGGTAACTCCACTTCTCCGGCTTCTCTAACTACCCTTTGATCTCCTAAGCTCATATGGTGGCGGTTGATCATCATCCTCTTGAGAGCTCTCTCTCGCTGGAGAAGAAGTCTCCCAAACCAAAGATAACTCAAAACCCTTGATTTGGCAGATTAAAAGAACTTTTCGGGCTAAACATGATCTGAGTACGATCATGCTCAGACCGTGCTAATCTTGGAACTTCTTAGTGAAAGGGCTAAGTGTATCTAGAGAAAATTTTGGGGAGAGCACGGTCGTGCTTTCCCCGTTCTAAGCTTGAGCATGCCCATGAAAAGAACATGTAAACCGTGCTTCCCTTGAAAGAATAAGCAACTCCCATCTAGAGATAATCACGGGGAGATAGCACCCTCATGCTTTGCCCGTGCTCTCGCTGAAGAGCAGGGAAGTCACCATCCAAAGAAAACCATGGGGAGATGGCATGCCCGTGCTTGCATTGGACACTTAGAGAAATTATCATCTTTGGCTGAATTTTGTCCCTGATTTCGCTCCTTATGTGTATTGAGTTCTAAAAACCTGCAACAAAGATAAACATACCCAGAATAGCATCATTCATAAACAAAAAGGGCTAAAAGACAAGCTAAAGAGTGCATTGGAGGTATGCAAAATATGATATGAAATGCACTCATCAACCATTGATAATAATTAAAAAAAAATTGGTGTGTTAATTTGTCCTCTGTTTGCATTAGATATATTCTCTATAAATATGACTACAATAGTTCCATTTGTAATTTTTATTCTTTACATATATATATATACACACATATAGCCTTTTAAAACTATTAAAGAATAAAAATCTGAGTTAAAAAAAAAGTCATTCGTTTGGTTATTATCAACTCATTGCAAATTCAATCATAATCTATACATATTATTAAAGTAGATCTATAATCTACTCCGAGAGTGTTTCAGGAAACAATTTTAATTTTTTTAAATAATATTTAAGTTTTTTATTTATATTATTTATAATATTAATAATTGAAAAATATTAATTACATCTAATTATTTATGTAATAAATGTCCATAAGACCTTTGAAATTCAGAGTATAAAATAGTTTCCATAGTAGGCCAGAGTGGTTTAATTATATTATTTTATATATGATATTGCCTCAAAACTCATCACAAAATTTTAAAATCTCTGATGAGAAGCCGGCGAAAATGCCTAGTCAATATTAATTCCCATGAATTACATCAACTTCCAATGACATCAACTCACAAGCTTAATTAATTTATTTTCTCCCAAAACAAAATTTTATTACTATATATAAAAACTCCATTACATATATAAAGTCGAGTACATCATGCACGTGACCAAATGATCCATACATTCATAATAGCAAGACAATCAAGTGCTAATTATCATTTAGTAGTGTCCCTCTTCACCTCCGTAACCAGGGACGGAACCAAGGGGGGGCTAGCAGGGGCTTCATCCCCCCCTCGGCACCAGCAAGGTTTTTTTTTGTTAGGCCGGAAAACATAAAAGTTATAGAACCATGCAAACCAGCCCCCCCTTCGGCCATGCTACCCGCCACAGACCCTCTCATCCGCCTTTGATAATCACTACATAGATACTAAAGACCATGAGGAAGAACTTTTGTATTCAACTCGACCTCAGAAAACATTTCTATAAGTCGGGATAATTCATGGAAGATGAGATGTTCATAGGAAAACAGAAAAAAAAAAAAACCAACCAAGTTTGAAACTATGCTTTTATAATTTACAGAAACTTCACTAACTGAAATGAAACTGGTGCATTGAGAGCATGAGTCAATTGCATTCTGGTTAAACCGTTAAACCAAACCAACTAATATTGCCTCGAACTAATGTGCATCCATTTGATGATCTCATCCTGGCCGTTCATTGGAAAACTAATCTTGACTCTTAAGGTTGCCTCGAACTTAAACCAATCATCTTGATGAAATTAATCTCAGCCGTTCATTCTTTCCTTCTCAAAACTAACCAACATTCAAACATTTGAAAGGTCAGTTTTACCCTTTAATCAAAATCTATTTCCAGGTTTCAAAATATTCAAAATTCCAGCTTTGCTGCTTCTTCAACTTGGCTGCTTCTACACTGCATCCTCTCTACTTTTCACTGAGTATGTATATTTTAGTATTTATTTTTTTTAATTATTGGATCATACAATCAATGATCAAGTATTACTTTTTATTGAAAATGAAAGAATGAATGTATTAAATTTATGGGTGAAATAAATATAACATGAATGATAAACTTCATTTTTATAAATATGCCTACAATGTGTTTGATTAAATTCCTTGATGAGTTAAAATGTTGAAAATATCAAATATCAAATATTAATATGTATCATAATGTATATATGTATAAGTAAATAACGTTTAGTGTTGAGAGGGCATTTTCGGTGATGAATATTGTGAAAACTGACTTGCGCAACAAAATGGGAGACGAGTGGATAAACAATTGCATGTTTGTCAATATTGAGAAAGAGGTTTTTGCAACTATTGACAATGAGGCGATTCTATAATGTTTTCAAAAAATGCAAACTCGTTGTATTCAGTTACCTCCTCTGAGTAGCATGCGTCGCACAGATGGCAATTCTAGCTCTAGTGTGTATAGATAAATGTTTTATGTTTTTTTGTATTATTTTAATTAAATGTCACAATATCGCACTATTTTGTTTTGAAATGACTGAATTTTTTTTTTTTAACATTTTGCCCTCAGGCCCCCCTATCAATAAATCCTGGTTTCGTCCATGTCCATAACCACCACCTTCACTAGAACCATAGCCGGAGCCAGAACCCGATCCCGATCCTTGACCGCCACCACCGCCATCACCACCACCCCCGCCATGTCCATATCCTCCTCCGGCATTCCCACCTCCACTACCATATCCGGAGCCAGAGCCATAGCCAGATCCACTGCCGCCTCCATGTCCTCCACCGCCACCACTGCCTCCTCCTCCTCCACGGCCATAACCTCCTCCGTTAGCACCACCACCGGAGCCATAGCCGGAGCGGAACCATGTCCATAGCCGGAGCCACCACCATTTTCACCACCACCGCCGCCTCCGCCACCACCACCGCCACCGCTGCCATATGTTTCACTTTCACCCCCTCCATCACCACCGCCACCGCCACCGCCAACACTGGAATGTTTAACCTTGTGCAAAGTCCTAGAGGCAGTGGTGAGGGTTACAGTGAGCAAGAGAATGAATGCAAGACCCACAAGCCTAGTGCTCTTAGCCATATTGTCCTCAATTGGAGTACTAATTAGTTATGTTTTGTGGTGAGAGTTGAGAAGCAATGATAGGGTATTTATAGGGCCGGTTTGCATGCATGGCTCTCACTTTTACGTGGAAACAAAATGACGTGTGAAATGATGAAATTTTATGGATGGAGCAAGTGGACGCTTTTGACAATTTAATCACCATGCATGACGTGGCTCTCTTTCACTTGTTTGGTATAAACTATTACTTTAGGTCTATTTTCCACTTGGTGGATTCTTTCCAAATTGCCATGCCAGCAACCCTCATCCACCAACTCATAACACACTATCATGCTACTTTTAATTAACATCTATTGTCAAAGGAATTTTTATTAAAGTATAGAAAATGTTTGTTCTGGTGGATTGAGTATGATCTTTGGTTCATGATTTTAATTACTCAACTTCCATTATCTGCATTGGTATTTTATTTTTATTGAAGATGTTGATAGCTTGAATATGTTAACCTTATTGTAACAATTAAATTAATATTTAACATTTACATAATTAAAAATGTATTTTTAGATCAAGAAGATAAATATATATGACAAATTGGAGAAGAGCCAGAGCAAAATTAGGCATCATTTCAGCTTTATCTTAAAGTTGAAGCATTAGTGAAGGATTTGATGAACTAGACCACTAGGCACTAGCCATTATTTAAAGGCATGTTGACTTGGCAAAAACGTGAATTTTCGGGAACTTACTTTTCATTGGTGGCCATATTAATTTGGGTGTAATCACCAAAATAGTCTTTGTACTTTTCTCTATCTTTTCTTTTGGTCCCTCTACTCAGAAATGCTCCCCATTAGTCTTTTTACTTTTGAAAATGTGTCCACTTAGTTAAAAATGCTCCCAACTAGTCCCTCTACTTTTAAAAATAGTCCAACTAGAGAGACTAAGTGGACGCATTTTTAAAAGTAGAGGGACTAGTTGGGAGCATTTCTAACTAACTGGGCACATTTTCAAAAGTAGAAGAACTAGTTAGGAGCATTTCTGAGTAGAGGGACCAAAAGAGTAGAGAGAGAAAAGTAGAGGGACCAATTAGGGTATTATATCTATTAATTTTGGTTTTTCATAGTAAGGACTAGTTTCAAAGAGAAGAAAAAAAATAATTGAGAGAGAGAAAACATCCCTCTTGTCTGCTAACTAATTTTTTTTTCCTTTATTTATTTATGAACTGACACTTTAGCTAATTAGTACAGGATGTTTATTTTATGTGCATGCATTTTCTTAATTAAGGTAGTCTTTACATCAAATCATAATTATTTTATTTAGTTGTATAAGACAATCTGATCTATTCACTAATTAGAATGGTTGATGTCCCTTATAATATTAACATTATTCATATTCATTATTTTACATATTTTTGTTCTTAATGCTATACATCTTTATCTTAAGAAAAATAATTACATTAAAGTATGATGGTTGGTTTTTCACTCCATGACATCATAAGCCTTGTTAGGAATGCCCTTAGAAATTACATAGCCCACGGCTTATAAATTATGTCTGTCTTTATTGTCATGTTAAATGGAAAAAAAAAAGGGAAACAAGACTCTTGTTCTATAATTAACCTATGGACCATTTGATCAACATTCTAGATTTACAAATTCATTTAAAATCTATTCTTAAAAAAGGGGGAAAAAAGGACAAAGATGAGGTGCCTTCATGGGTAAAGGGCACAGTATTTAGCTATATCAATTATCTATATTTATTATTAATGTGATATGTTTATTTTCAACCATATACTCAAATAATGAATAATCTACCACTAAATCATTTTGAAAAATATTAATAATCTAAACAAGAAACCTCATTAAAAAATGTGTATATATATATTGAAATAAAATATGAGATAAATCAAATGTAAGATAATATCCAAATATATATCAATGAGATAAAATCTAAACAAGAAACAAACAATGGTCTAAATAATATATTGAACCAATCATTTGGTCCAAAATAAATTTAATTTTTAAAAAATTTTAAAAACCTCACTAAGTCATAATTCACTCGTTATCAAAGTAGGCTCGTTGGAGACACTATGAGTCAACCCCTAACATGTAAAACAATGTGCTTGTTTTGGCATTCCTGGAACTTTCCTTTATAATAGCTTCCATGGACATGATTCTGCTAAAGATCTTCACTTTCATGTCATTTTGTGGACATGATTTCTAATATTTTAATATAGTCATTTTATTGACCTAATCAATCGATTCAGTTTAGTAAAAAATTTTAAAAATGGTTTTAACCAGTTTTATAGTTTCTGCATTTATTTTTATGAAAACATATTATTTATAAATATAAACTTACTAAAATTTAAAATACAATTATATATTATTTATTATTAAATTGAATTTAATAATACAAGGTGAGGCAACAAAAAAAACGCATAGATTGTTCCTTTAAAAAAAGTCTAAATTCCATGATAGTACCAAAAAAAAAACCCTTACTCTTAAGGCCTTAATCTCTAAGGTGAATAATTTAAAACTTTTATTTATAACTCAACTGATTATTATTTCTATAAAGTTAATTAAAACTGAGTAATTTGAGACCTTTAAAATATTAGGAGAGTTTTTTAAATTTAAAATACATAAAAAAAAGTAAAAATCGGACTCATCAAATAGAAAGTGAAGTATGACTTTAATTCTAATCAAAATTAAAAATTTAAACATTATTTTTTAATTAATAATAGATATTCATCAATATTAATTATAAAATCTTAATGAATAATTGCTTTATTTAATTAATTAAATTTTGTTAAAATGACCTAGTGGAATAAGCTGAGGATGTTTGGTTGAAAAAATCAAACTTGCCAACCAAACATCCAACATGCATCCCCTTGTTAAAGAGAAACAAAAGCAAAAACAATAAACAAAAGATATGTTTTCAGATTTATATAAATGAAGTCACTGCAATTTTGATCCAGTCATAGCTTAGTGTTTTTGACTATAAATCATCAATTGAAATGTTGATGCAATGAACAATTGTGGATTTACTTGCAACAGGGTGGCCTAGTCAGTGAATAGATGGTCTTTCTTTCCAGAATAGAAGACTTGAAAGTAGCAAATTAAACAAAAAATTTCCATACAAACAGACAGGAACGAAGCCATCAGCATTGAATTAATTTCATGTCGAAGACATGGATTTATTAATCGAGTGTACGTGCCGAACACGTGATAAAATTTGCTTGAAGTGAAAAGTGTTGGTCCACAGAGTAGGAGGTGAATACTAGTAATAACTCTAAATCTAAAAAATTAGCCTAATGAAGTATGTGAAATGTGTGAAAACAAAACCAAAAGAAAGCTAGAAAATACGGGAAAATCACAAGAGAGAATTCAAGGAAGAGAATGATGTGAGGGCATAGCATCCCTCAAGAGTTATGAAGTACAGGATAATGGCTGTATAGGCATGCAATCCTATTTGAACCGAAAGGTTTCCAGAAGTATACAAAATCTGAATTTCTTAGGCGAAATGTAATTAAATCGGTGCAAAGCTGATACATACATCCACACAATCGCATTAATACTCTATGAAACCTTATTACAAGCTAATGACAATCTCTTAAGTAGACAATCTCCCCCTAAATAGAGATTGTCCCTAATCTAAATATAGGGTAGAAATGCGATTTCTTCTAAAATCTACCACATGATTGCATAGAGAACGGAGATTATCATCAACCCACTCGGAAGGATTATGGGAGACAAAGTCTCCTAGATACCCTAACTAGAAGGCACCCACTATCCTCTCGAATTGAGGTAAGTCTATACTAGGTGGGAATTTCTTCTCGTCACGTAACAATATAAGATATGAGAGCTAGGACTTTCGCCTTAATAGCAACCAAGCATCCATTCACACAATTAGACTTAAATAGATACGATTGCAAAGAAGAAATCAATTAAAGCATAAGAGATCCAACAACTAAAGTCACAAAATATAAACCCTAGAGTTCAACTATGCCCAAATGTCTACAAATTAGCCTTTCATCAAGTATTCAAGATACAAAGAATAAAGGTAAACATAGAAATGAAGACAAAAGGTCGTCGGTGGCGATAAAACCTTAGATGCTTATAGGTGGCCTATGGCGTAAGCCGCGACTTTAAGTCTTGTAGAATAAAAATTTACGGGGAGCTTACGTATGTAAGACCTGCCCTATGAGGGTACTTCTCTTTTACAACCTAGGTTACAACCAAAAGGGCCATAATACTGTAGCCCGTATAGTTCTCTGAGTGGCTTTTATGGTCTTCTTTACGGGCATAAGACACCCGTAAGGAACATAGGTTGAGTTCCCCAAAACCTTATGGGCCTTAAGGGTTTAAAATCTACTCTTAAAGTGCTCTGGATGACCCTTACGACCTCTCTTGCGGGCATAAATCACCCGTAAGAAACTTCTGAATTGTGCTCTCCAGGACTTACTGATTGTAAGTGCACTTGTAAGGCTCTCTGAAATCCCCTTGCGAGGTGGCTTACATGCATAAGATACCTGTAAGGCTCTCTGTATGAGGTTTACAGCTATGATTATAAGTGTAAGTAGCCCGTAAGAGTCCTGAAAAATTGAGCAAAGTTTTCCCTATTTCCTATAGTTAAGGTCAAATACACATGACCTGGGAAGCATATAATGAGTGTTTGAAAACATAAGCAAATAACCAACACACATAAAAATCATAACAAGCTAAGCCATTTATTGTAAACTCAAACAAAACTAAACAACTACTACCAAAGACTCAAACTCAACAAAATATGAAAGATCTTCCTTTGTTTGCTTCCCAAGAAGCGCTTGTTTAACATCACGAGCTTGATGTACCTGAAACACACAAGTCCTGGAGGTTCAAAGTAAAAAACACTCCTCATAACCAGAACCAATATCTTCAAAATAATGTTCAAGTGCAAGCTCGAAGAAAATAGGGAACTTACCAATGTAGTGGACTGACTTAGGGGTTATCTCCTTGGGAGAAGGTTTGCTCTTGCCTTTCTTGCTGGAAGTGACCTCACGCCATTGCTTCTTTCACGTGCTCTCCTCAACAATGGTAGGTGTAAGCAATGAGGTGGTCTCTTCAATGTGAGGGCCATCCAATGACTCATCGAAAGACTCTTTATGCAACATCTCCTACACACATTCATCCACAAGTGAGTCAGTTCCATCAATGTAGTAGCATGTATCATCAAAAATAAAGGAATGTTTTATTGCATCGGATAAAGCAAAAATTACTTCCTCATCCCCAACCCTAAGTGTCATTTTACCGTTACTAACATCAAAGAGTGCTTGGGAGGTGGGTAGGAATGGCCTACCAAGTATGAGGAGCACTTCAACATCCTCATATACATCTAGAATTACAAAATCTACCAGGAAAATGAACTTGTCAACCTTAACGAAAACATCTTCTATGATTCCCGTAGGATGCCTAATGGAGTGGTCCGCTAGTTGCAATGTCATCCTAGTTGGTTTAAGGTCAAACAGTCCCAATTTTCTAAACGTGGTGTATGGCATTACATAAATGCTAGCTCCTAAATCTACTAGGGTATTTTTATCAACCAAATCACAAATGTTGCAAGGAATAGTAAAACTCCATGGATCTTTTGCTTCATTGGTAGATGGCTTTGAAGCAATGCCAAACTCTTTTCGTTCAATGTCACTGTCGATACCTCCTCAAATTTCTTCTTGTTTGTTAATAAATCCTTGAGAAACTTAGCATACTTTGGCATTTGGGACAAGGCTTCCACAAATGGTACATTGATATGTAATTGCTTCAACAAGTCCAGAAATCTCTTGAATTACTTGTCTCTGTGGTCATTCTTCAACCTTGAAGAATAAGGGAAGTAGGGAACATACTCCTTCACTCCCAGTGATGCTTTCATCTCATCAATAGGCGTATGTTCTTCCTTCATAGCCAGACCTATAACAACCTCAATTTCTGGCCTCTTTTCCTTCACCATTACCTACTCCCTACCCATCCCTAAATTTTTACCACTCCGAAGAGTGATTGCCTTGAGATGCTCATAGGGATTGACTTTAGTGTTACTCGGTAGATTTCCTTGAGGTCGCTTAGACAACAATTTGGCTATCTGCCCCACTTGGTTCTCCAAGTTTTGAAGAGAATCCTGTTGGTTTCTCAATGATTCCTCTATGCCCTAGAACCTAATGTTTGTACTTTGAATGAACTAAGTAAGCACTTCCTCAAATGCTAGTCTCTTGTCGTTCTGTTGGTGAGAAAGAAACCCTAGAAGAGGTTGCTGCTATTATCCTTGACCTCCGCAAGAGAAATTGGTGTGATTCTGCTATCTAGAGTTATATGTGCCACTGTAAGGATTCCCTTGCCGTTTGATGGCACTACCGACGAAATCCACTTGTTCGATGGGTTCATGTGCTGCCCCTACAATGGAACAGTCTGAGGGAGCGTGTCTTCCCCCACAAGTATCACAAGCCATGACTACAAATAATTTTTGAGTAGACAAACTGTTAATATTCCTACTTAATGCCTCCACTTGGGTTGCTAATGCTGTAACCTCACTGACTTCAATCATCCCAGCTGGCTTGGCATCTGATTTGCCTCTCGAATTCCACTGATAATTGTTCATAGCTATTTCTTCAATTAAATGTTTGGCTGCCTCTGGGGTCTTACTGCCAAGCGATCCTCCTGCTGCAGAATCAATGTGCTGTTGGGTACTCTGATTGAGACCCTGATGGAAAATCTGAACTTCCATTCATTCGGGGAGGTTATGATGCAGACATTTCCTCAACAAATACTTAAACCTCTCCCACACCTCAAATAATGATTTAGTGTTGAACTATTTATATGTTGTAATCTCTTGATGCAACTTGGTCATTTTTCTTGGAAGAAATAATAGGCCAAGAATACTTCGACAAGCAGTTCCTAAGTCATGATAGATACTAGAGGAAGAGCCTTAAGCTACTATTTAGCTCTTCCTTTTTAGATTAAATGGGAACAAGTTGAGTTTGATGGCGTCATAGAATTGTTGTTGATCTTATGGATGTCACATACTTCAAATGCAGGTTTAAGCTCAAAATTGTTTACTGCAACTGGTAGGTGCATTATGCTTAATTAAAAACCATCAAGAGTAGGACGAGCATAATCAAAAAGGGTTCGGTGTCTATTCCCTTAATCTGCCATGTTGTTCAACTTCTCTTCCTCAACAGTCATTGTCAAAGGTCCTGTCTTGTTTATTAGAGCTATTCTCAATCTTGTTCTGATCACTTTTTCTGCACTACTCTCCCATTCTACAAGTCTTGGAGCTTTACCTGTTGGTGGCATGTACTGAAATCAAACAAAAGAGAAGAATTAAAAAATAATTGAAAAGAAATAGAATATAAACAAGTAAGAAAAAGAAAAGAAATGCTAAAGTGATAGATATTCAAGTGTTCCCAATATTACTTATCCTTCCTTAGCAATAACGCTAAAAACTTGACAGGGTCACACGCAAGTGTATGTGTCGATCGTGTAAGAAAGTGTGCTTGAAGTACAGAGTGTCTGTTAACAGGGAATGAGGTGAATGCTAGTAATAACTCTAAATCTAAAGATTAGCCTAATGAAGTAAGAGTCTCAACAACCAAAGTCAAAGATATAAACCCTAGAGTTTAACTATGCCCAAACATCTACAAAGTAGCCCTCTATTAATGGAGGGAAAGCATTCAAGATACAAACAATGGAGGAAAACATAAAAGCTATAAAAACCCCCTTCTCAATTGCGTGGATGAAGAATCACCAGTAAAGCCCTACGTAAGCTTCCACACATGCCGCCAAGATGGGCTTGACATCTACGATCTTCAATCCCCTTGAATGTATAGTCGAATCCCCTTGAAATTGCTCCTTAGGTGCTGGAGATTCACCCTTTATCTTCCTCAACCTCGCCTCTAAGAATCGCACCCCAAAGAATAGAAGAATAGAATAGAATATGCCCTAAAAATCCTCATAAATTCTAGTTATACCTGACTGCTTAAGGGTTGTTTACGAGCATAAGGGCTAGGCCTTAGATGGAGAAGATTGTCACCAGCCTTACGAGATGACTTACGGCCGTAAGCCCTGTTCGTAAGGTCTTCTGTTTGTGTTGCGGTCCAACTTATGACCATAAGCTTTACTGTTCTACTCCTTGTGACCATTCTTACGGGCGTATACCATGATCGTAAGCTCCTCCGAAAGGTCCTTATGGGCATCCTTACATGCGTAAGTCTTTCCCGTAAGGTCCTCTGACTTAGCTCTAAATCCTCTTATGGGAATAAGAATGCAACAAGGTCTTCTGAAATTGACTTATGGCCGTAAGGATGACCGTAAGCTGCCATAAGGCACCAAGTTTGCCTTGTCCTTGTTCTAATGACGCCGAGAGTGCTCTAAGTTCATTGTTTAAAGTCTAAATGCTTCATTTGACTCTCTCTTGTTAACAAAGATAAATTTGAATTCTATTTTTTGTCCCATATTTTTTTCTATTATCTTTCCATCCATATTTTTTTCTAAATAGAAATCTAAATCTTAGATCTTAGATTCATTTAAAAACGACTTAGATTTATCCTTCAATACAATTGTTATATGACAAGTAGGCTTTTTTATAGACGAGGATATACAACTCGGAGACGTCCAATAAAAATTCATTTGTGTGTATCAACTTTTAGGGGGCTTATACACAACACACTATATTTAGCGTTGAATTCCACAATATAGTTCTAATATATAGCAATTGAGTGTACAAATTAATATACATTACATGAACATTGTACACTCGTCAAGAGGAAGCTCTCTTAGTGATGTGGAACACAAGTATAAGTGCCAATCACATAATAAAGTGTGTGTAAAAGTAGAGTGTTAGTCTACAGTGAAGAAAGTGAATACTAGTAATGATTATAAACCCGAAAAATAGTCTAAATGATTGAATCATGTGTGTGTAAACAAGAGTAAGAAAGAATAAGAAAATACAGGAAATAATAAGAATGAAGTCAAGAAAGAAAGTGATGTCCAGGCATAGTATCTGTCTAGGGTTATAAAGTACAAGACAAAGGTTGTCTAAGTATGGAACCCTATTTGAACCGAGATGTTTCTATAATTATCCTAAACCCTGATTTCTTAGGTGAAGAATAACTGAATAAGTACAAAGTTGATACAAACATCCACACAATCGCATTAACACTCTATGAGACCTCACTGTGAGCTAATGATAATAGGTATAATACCCTAATTGGTCCGTCTACTTTTCTCTCTCATCCCTTTAGGTCCCTCTACTCAGAAATGCTCTCGATTAGTCCCTCTACTTTTAAAAATGTGCCTACTTGGGAGAAATACTCCCAATTAATCCCTCTACTTTTGAAAATGGGCCTACTTAGTCCCTTCACTTAGTCCCATTTTCAAAAATAGAGGGACTAGTTGGGAGCATTTCTTCCTAAGTGGGCACATTTTCAAAAGTAGAGGGACTAGTCAGGAGCATTTTTGAGTAGAAGGACCAAAAGGGAAGAGTGAGAAAAGTAGAGGGAACAATTCGGGTATTATACCAATGATAATATCTTAAGTAGATAGTCTCTCCCAAAGAGAGAGATTATCCCTAATTTGAATATAGAGTAGAAATGCGATTTCTCCTAAAATCCACTCAACATGATTGCAAAGAGCACAGAGATTGTCAATAAGTCACTCGGAAGAATTAAGGGAGATGGAGTCCCCAAAGTACTCTATATTCAGGCTTAATCACAATTCCCTCTAATCACGTCATGTCTATTCTAGGTGGGTATTTCTACTATCATGTAGCACATTAAACATGATAGCTAGGACTTTCGCCTCGTTAGCAACTAAGCATTTAAACACACAATTAGATTCAAATAGATATGATTGCAATTAAGAAAAAAATTTAAAGTTTTAAAAATCCAACAACTAATGTCAAAGAAGTAAACCCTTAAAGTTCAACTATTCCCAAACATCTACAAATTAGCCATCCATTAATGGAGGTCAAACATCCAAGATATAGATAATAGGAGGAAACATGAAATCCATGAAAAGCCCCCTTTTCAATGTTATCGATGAAGAAGCATCCAAGAAACCCTTGAGAAGCTTCCACGCACGCCGCCAAGGTGAGCTTGACAGCTACAATCTTCTTCTTTTGAATGTTGAGCCAAATCCCCTTTGAAATTTCTCCTTAGGTGCTGGAGATTTGGGTCTTATCTTCCCTAACTTTGTGATGCGGACCTGATTGATGAGCTAGCTTGCGCCTGCCTGGACAAGTGGGATGCGATGACCTAGGCAGGGTCATTTTTGTAATTTTCCTAAAGAGGTAATTTTGGTGATCAGAGGACCCCATTAGATGGAAAACAGGTCAAGAAGCAAAAGTCATGAGTTTGCTGCGCAAACTCGTGAGTCACACCCTTTTTCGGCCAAATTCCATCATCTGGGCCTCGAAAACAGTAATTTTACAGTTTATGGAAAGATTTCCTCTATCGATATCTTGGACTGAAGATCTCTGATTGAGACGCCGTTTTTGGCATTCTCTATGTTTGGTTTTTAATTTTTATTCTATGGTGTCAATCGCGAATTTTCTTATTTTTGGAAAATTTTTGATTTATTTCTCCTTTAGTGTTTCTTGTTAGTCTATTTATTTGTAAGCCTTCGGGCCATGAAGTCAGCTTGAATTTGAAATAAAATTGATATGTTTTTCCTCTAAATTCCTGGGTATTCTTAGACTAAACAGGATTTAGGTTTCCATTTCGTTGTTGACTTGGGTATTCATAGACTAAACAAGTCCTCAACTATATCCCGCTGCGTCACTTTGCCTCCAAAATCACCCAAAAGAAAGGAATTTGGTGCCCTAGAAATGCCCATCAAGCCTATTTATACCCGATTGCTTAAGGGCGTAAGGACGTTACCGTAAAGGAGCCGGAGAGGATAGTCACGAGTCTTGCGGGATCACTTACGACCATAAGTCACGTTCATAAGGTCCTCTGTCTGTGTTATAGTCTAGCTTATGGCCGTAAGCGCTGGACTGTAAACTTCACTATGTTGCTCCTTGCGACTGCCCTTATAAGCATATGCTATGTTCGTAAGCTCCTCTGGATAGTCCTTATCCTTACGGGTGTAAGCCTTGCCTGTAAAGTCCTCTGAATTAGCTCTAAATCCCTTTTACGGGTATAAGTATGCTTGCAATATTCTCTGGAATCTACTTATGGTCATAAAATTGGCCATAAGGTACCCGTAAGCTATCCAGTTTGCCTTGTCCTTGTTCTAATAATGCCAAGAGAGCTTAAACTTCATCATTTTGGTCTAAAATGCTTCCTTTGGCTCTTTTTTATCTTAAAGCATTGTTGTAAGCTTGTTAACATGAAACACACTATATTTAGCATTGAATTCCATAATATAGTTCTAATACATGCCGATTGGGTGTATAAAATGATATGAAATACATTAACATTGTACATTTATCACTGGGCACAAATCAATAAAGGACAAGGTAAACATAATAGCTAACGGGTACCTTACGACCGGACTTACGACTGTAAGCCTCTTATAGAGAACCTTGTGGACATGCTTTTGCCTATATGGAGGAGTATAAAGACAAATTAGAGAACCTTACAGGTATGACTTACACCCATAAGTGTGACTATAAGGACCACCTAGAGGAGTTTATGAGCACAACTTATACCCTTGAAGGGTGGTAGTAAGGGCTATATAGAGAAGTTTACGGTTTAGCACTTACGGCCATAAGTTGGACCGTAACACAAGACAGAAGATCTTATGGACTTTACTTATGACCGTAAGTAATCTTGTAAGGCTCGCGACACATTATCCCCAGCTCCTTACGACCATGTCCATATGCCCATAACCAGCCCGTAAGTGGTATAATATAAATAGTTCTGATAAAGATTTCTAGGTATCTTTTGTTTTATTTTGGAGACGAGGCAAGGGGAAGGGGGAAAATCTCCAAGGCTTTTAAGGAGATCTATATCAATACTGTATTAAGTTAGTTATTATTCACCCTTGCAAGAGGGGTTTAGTATAATTTAGAAAATCTCTCAGTTCAAATAGAAATGCATGACTAGACAACCTTTATCCTAAACTTAACAAAAATTTAGAGGGATACTTTGCCTGGACATCAATTTCTCTCCTAATTTCTCCACTCCTTTTATTTAGTCGTTCTTGCTTTTAAGTTTATCCACACACGCCGCTATTTTTTGTTAGGATATCTTTCGGGATAGGAATTCGTACTAGTAGTTCCAATCTTCTGTGTAGACCGACACTCCGCTTTTGAGCACTTAATTACACGATCGGCATGTACACTTGTGTCCCTATTAAGTTTCTGGTGCCGTTGCTGGGAAGGATTTGAGATATTACGTGCACTTTTTATTTCCCATTATTTTAGCCATTTATTTTTTCTTTCATGTCCATCTTTATTTTGTTCTTTTTTATTTCTCTTTTCTTTTGTTTTGATTGCAGTGCATCCCATCGAAAGGTAAGACAACACGATCGTTGGAAGGAGAGAGCAGTGTTGAGCGAGTAATTAGAAAAGGGTTGAGAATGATATTGTTGACTGAGGCTGAGTTATTCATGGTCCTCATAGAAGGAGAGTGATAGGGACACAAGTGTACATGCCGATCACATAATAAATTATGCGTAAGTGTAGAGTGTCGGTCCACAGGGAAGAAAGTGAATACTAGTAATAATTCTAAACCTAGAAAATAGTCTAAATGATCAAATGTTGTATGTGTGAATAATAGAAAGCAAATATAAGAAATACGGGAAATAATAGGAGAGAAGTTAAGGAAGAAAGCGATGTCCAGGCATAGCATCCCTCTAGGGTTATGGAGTAAAGGACAAACAAAAGTTGTCTAAATATGCAATCCTATTTGAACCAAAAGATTTTTAGAATTATACTCAACCCCAATTTCTCAGACGAAGAGTTACTGAATAGGTGCAGAGCTGATATAGATATCCACACAATCGCATTAACACTCTATGAAACCTTATTGTGGGCTAATGACAATCGCTTAAGTAGATAATCTCCCCCATAGAGAAAGATTATCCCTAATCCGAATACAGAGTAGAAATGTGATTTATCCTAAAATCAACTCCACGTGATTGCAAAGATCATGGAGATTATCATTAACCCACTCAAAAGGATTGCGGGAGACACAGTCTCTGAAATACCCTAACCGGAGATGTACCCTTTATCCTCTCAAATTGTGGTAAGTCTATGCTAGTTGAGAATTTTTTTTTCTTGTCATATAGCAATGTCAAATATGATAGCTAGGGCTTTCGCCTCATTAGCAACTAAGCATTCAAGCACACAATTAGACTCAAATAAATGGGATTGCAAATAAGAAAACAATTAAAGCATTAAAGATCCAACAACCAATGTCAAAATATAAACCCTAGAGTTCAACTATGCCAAAAAAAATTATAAAAACCCTTAGAGCACTGAATTAACAAGAACATTCTGCACAAAAACCTCTTTACACAAAGAAAAATTTCAAAAATTTACAATAAAAGAAAAGGAATCAGCAGGGATAGTTTTTCAAATAATTATAAACCCAAATCATAATGCTAATGTCATAGTATCTAAATCTGAATTCTCAAAAATCACTAGAGAAATATGTAGATCTCTTAATAACTACTTAACATACATTGAAATCCAACCTTCTCGCTAAGGAAAAAATTCACAAAATTCAAAACTTAACCAAACAAAGAAGGCGAATCCAACTTTTTTAACAACCAATCTATGCAATTTGAGGATCTCCTCCATCAACCTCGCCTTAGTACTCCAGATCTCCGCATTCATCGCCATCACTGCCGCTCGATTCTTCTCCAGCTTCACCTTCTCCGATTTCTACACCAAAAGCACCCAAATCAAACCAATTGCCACAAAACTAAGAGATCCAGTAGAAGATCCACAGTAATACCTCAAGGGCGGCTTCAATGTCAGCCTCGATGGAGGAATCCTGGGCGCCAGCTCATACCCTTTTGCAACCCTAATTAGATATATCCCATGCTCTAGCAACTTCTTAGCTTGCTGAGCATATTTGTATTAGATAAAATCCTAAAAGTATTTTTATCAAAGGGAAAGAAGGCTAAAATCTTTGGAAACAAATTTATTTTGACTAATTATTTATAAAAAATATAATTTCAAAACAAATAAGATTTTTATATTAGATAAAAACTAATGCACTTCAAATTTACACATATATAGTCAATTATATATTTTTTTCAATATGTAGTCCTAAAAGATGACCAAAAACAGAGTCACAATAGACACATAAATAGTTATAAATACTTATTACATAAATTCTCAAAAAATTAAATCAAATCATAAATAGTTATAACTTACAATATATAAAATAAAATATAAGAATATATTGCTACTCATATGTTAAGAGATTTATATATACATAAAAAAAAAAATATTATAATTTCACATATTTTACATGTAATATTATAGGATACAATGTAGTTAATTGTGTAGAAGTGTAACTTTGCATACATAACCTTGAAGGGTTTAAGCCTAACCCTGTTGCATTGGTATTTTAGTTTCTTATTTCAAAATTAGAGTTTTCAATTACAAAAATGTATATAGAGGAAACTAAAAAGGATCCCAATTTGTAGCCAAAATTAAACCCTCTCTTCTCTAGGATATATTTCATAGACAAAAAATAAAATCATACTTTTAGCTAGGTTATACGATTCATAGTCCAAATTAAAACTACTTTTCTCTACGATATAGTTCATAGACAAATAAAATCGATGTTTTTCCTAAAAAAAATTGTAACAACTAGAAATTATTCATAAGATTTGGTTTTCTTGCGGTTGGAAAATTTTTGGTGCCTCAAAGCATTTATTTTTCCATACAAAAAATTTGGTTTATAGACAAAACTTCTATATAAGGAAAAATAACTTTTAGCTACGTTTTACAATCCGTTGTGAAAATTAGGACATCTTTTCTCTACGATATATTTTGTAGAAAGAAGGGCTCTGTTTTACCTACAAAACAAATCATAACTGCTAAAAATCATTCATAGAACTTGGTCTTCCCGTGGGTGAGAAATCTTTGGTGACTCAGAGTGTTTATTTTTCCCTGCGAATTATAGAAAACATAGACAATTAAACATATTTAGCTATGAAATTTATTATGTAGCTCTAAAAAACATAGGGGATAGCCACATTTCTTGTGGTGATTTATGTTCCACAGGTAAGACCCGCTGGGAAGTTTACCATAAGCTGATTTCCAAATAAAGGCTTTGATTCGAGGGTAACCTAGAGCTTTCGAATATTTTCCTATCCTTTCCAAGGGTCAAAAGAGGCATTAAATCCATTTAAATGATCGTAAATAACTGGCACAATAGATGTTTTGGAAGAAGAAGGACTCCAAATCCAAGTGGAAGTAGAGGAGCTATCAATAGAGATCTTTTCTATCCAATTCTAATCAATATTGATACCAAACATGCTTTCCAGAGTGTCTAAATCAAACTGGCTATTAGCAGATAAATCATTAATGGCCAAGTTCTCAAAATCAATGCTCATGCTAATGAAAGTAGGCTTTAAATTTATTGGAAGATCCATTAAATAAGGATCCCTCCATAAATCGATCAAACCAATTTGAAGATCGGCTTGGAGAAGATCAACAAATTTGCAAACCGATTTGAGAAATCAAGAAGAACTCGCAAAAAGTATTCCAGCTCCAAACATTTCAAGAACCATATTTGCTTTTAAAAATATCAATCCAGAGCTTATAATCAGAATTTAAAATTACAAAAACATTTTTATCCATAAGAGCATACTTAGCATGGTTTAAATTTCTGAGACCAATCCCCCCTCAAATTTACCAAGTGCAGCAACATTCCAACCTAAAGTGTGAGGTTAATTCGATTGCTTTTCCTATACCACAAAATGCTTTGAGAAATCTTGGAGATCTCATTAAGAATTGAATTAGGGATGAGAAAAATAGAGAGATAATAAGTGGAGATAGAGAAAATACTACTGTTGAAAAGAACTGCTCGGCTAGTAGTGGAGATAGCTAAGTGATTCCAAAATTGAATTGCATTATTAACTCTATTAGTAATGAAATTGAAGTGAGAAATGTGAAGTCCTTTTGGATACATGGGGCCACCCAGATAAGTGAAAGGGAAGTTTCCAAGTCCTTTTAGAGAAATGGATTTAGCAATTTTGATGTTACACCAAGACAGAAGGTAAATGGAAGATTTGTTTATATTTGAATTTGACCAGGAATGTCATAGGAAATGTTTAGACAATGCAAAAGGTTCCTTGCAGTTTGTCTGGTAGCTTTAGAGATAAGAATCAATTCATCAGTAAACATGAGATGGTTGAAATTTGTAGGCAGACTTTGATTAAAGGCAGGAACTAGGTTGAGAGAGAAAGCTTTGTTGAAGATTACAGAGAGATTTTGGGTTACCAGTAGGAGGAGAAGGGGAGATTGGATCTGCCTGTCTTACTCCTCGACTAATAGTAATCCAAGTAGTAGTAGTTCCATTCAGAGGAAAAGAAAAAGAGGTTGAAAAAAGATAGACTTGAATCCAAGATACCAACGTTCGGGAAAATTCATTTTCTAGAACGTAGCAAGAATAGCCTTCCACTCAACCATATCAAAGGCTTTTCAATGTCTATCTTGGCTATCATCTTTGTTGGGGGAGATCTAGGTTTCAGATTCGATAGAATGAGCTATCTCTTAGGCTGCTAAAATATTGTCAAAGGTGGACCACCCAGGAAGAAAACCATTTTGCTCTGGACCTACTAAATTATGAATACCAAGTTTCAAATGATTTGCAAGAATTTTAGAAATTACTTTGTAGCCACCGTTGTAAAGAGAAATAGGACGAAAGTCAGTAACCGAATAAGGGGAGTCATTCTCGGGGATAAGTCTCCTAAGAATGAGGAAATTTGGATGTTTCAAAAAAATGGGACACAAATTTGAAGAAAGAATCACTGATAATATGCGAGTAAAAAAATGTAAAATTCAACTGTCAATCCATCAGGACATGGACTTTTACCTCTAGCCATGGATTTAAGGGTGCGAAAGATCTTCCCTTTGGAAACAATTTTGATCAATACCTCCTTATCCTCCACCGAAATTGAAGCAAAGTCATCAAGCATGATGGAGAGAAGTTGCTAAAAACTAAAAGGCAATGACGAAGACCAACTATTTTTATAAAAATTAAAAAACAATTTTCAATATCCAAACAATTAGTAAAGATATTACAAGTAATATCCTTGATGGAATTTACTCTATTTCAAAGCTGTTGGCGAATATTGACTGTACTGTGAAAATATCTAGTGGTGCTCTCCCATTTGGACATCCATTGAATTTTTGCTCTTTGAGACTAGTTAATGGAGTTTTGCCTTAGGAGGGTGTTGTGTCTATTGTAAGGGCTATGAGCGAAGTTTGACGCCATGGATCTAAAGAATCAGCATTAGAGCCTTCCAAGTCACTAATTTCCTTCTCAATATTGTAGATTTTAACATCGATAGGGCACTTTCCATCTTTTCTCCATCTGATAAGATTAGACTTAGCACGACAGATAGAATAAGAAAAAGCTTGGATGGGAGAAGAAGAGGAGAAGATATTCCAGGCTTTAAAAATACTATTATGACAACCATCATATTCTAACCAAAAGTTGCCAAACTAAAAGATTTTGTTTTTGATAAGAGGATGGGAGTAAGTAGTAAGAAACAAAGGAGAATGATCAAAGTTAGTCTTTCCAAGATGAGAGTTTAAGTAAGAGTGAGAGCCATGAATCCAAAGAGAGTTTGCTAAAAACCGGTCCAATCTAGCCCATCGATGGGCTAAACCCTTTTAATTGTTACACCAAGTAATATTAGGTCCAGAAAAATCCAAGGCAATAAGCTGGTTTTCAGAAATAAAATTTGAGAAAAGGAGAGATTTAACAGCATAATTGTGAAAAGAACCATCCCTGTGTTCAAATTCTAAAATAATGGCGTTGAAATCAGCTACTAGGAGCCAAGGAATGTTTAAAGTATTGATACTAGAATTATCTTTCCATAGCTCCCTATAGATGGATATTACCTAAGAGTTGTAGATGGTCGAAGGAATCCAAGTGTCTCTTTGGATTGAAATAACCAAATGTAGCGCCCATCGAGAAACAACCACTAGAATAACTTTATCTATAGTTCTAGACTAAAGAATGATGATTCCACTAGATAGTCCAAGGGCGGGTATTACAGCCCAACCCCATCTAGATTTGAACCTGTAACAAAGTTGTTGAATACGCTTAGCACTAGCCTTTGTTTCGGATAAGAAAAATATGTTAGGCTTCAAATGATTTATGAAATATTTAATTCAATCCACATTGTTGTGGTTTGAAATTCCCCTACAATTTTAACAAAGAATTTTAACCGAAATTATAAGAAACAAATAACAGAGAAAAAAGAAGAAGATGGAGCTTAGGTCGTGGGAGATTTTCTCCCTTTCTTTGATCGACTACTACTTTTGTTTGGAGCTCTTCTAGCCATAGCTTCAAGCTTAGCGTCTTTTTGGTATTGAAGAAGAACCATATCGCCATCTGTCTCCATGGCAAAGTTAGAGTCATCAGATTCTTCAAGAGAGCAAGCTTCCTTCATTTTCAAATCCATCGAAGGGGAGCGCATTAGAGCTCTGACCATCTTATCAACCACTTACATGTGATTATCGTCATCAAGATCGGTGGGAAAGCTTTGGTTGACATTTGGGGAACCGAGGTAAGAAAGAAAGGCATGGTAGACATTAAAGCTTTGGGATTTGAAAAGGAAAATCTTGTTGGGGTTTCCAACTGATTATTTTCCCCATTTCCAAGAGCTAAAGGAGTCTTGGAAACCGCCAAAGGTATAATGTCAATAGATCTGTCAATCGGCTGCAGAGATGGGTTCACATATCCTTTAGTGTTTGCTCCATTATCAATATTTAATCCAGTGGCCAAATTTGCATTGTGATTTGTTTTCAGATTAGGAGGCCTTAGGAGAAAACACACCCCTTTGTCTCTCCGTGCATGTCCTCCACGTATGGCAAACAAGATCGAGCATCTTAACACATGTTAAAGGGTAACCTAAGATGGAGGACAAGTGTCTGAATCTTAAGCTTTGTTCTCCCTAGACTCCATTAGAGTAGGGTTTCAACTACCACTGCGACCACGACCATGATCTTTCCCTTTCCGATTGCTGGGTTTAGTCAAGGATTGAACTTTTGAACATTACCATCATCTCCATTTAAGTTTTGAGAAATATCTTCTCCACCATTTACTTCTCCATCCTGTGATTATTAGCACGTCAAGTTGCATATTTTGATCAAATGGCTCCTTCGCCTGTACATGAGGTATAGGGGGAATTGGCTGATCAGGTTTTTGCTGCTGACTGTTGATAAACTCACAGTATGCTACGCCATGGTTGACTTTGCCATACTTGTAGAAGAAAATAGGAAGCTTATCATATTAAACTAAAATAGAAACACAATTATCACCATATTAAACCCCAGGTTCCTTGAGTAAGACGTTGGTTTAAGTGCAATTCAACACACACACTAGCAAATTTCGCTCTAGATCGGTTGAGGGTGCAATCATCAACTTCAAGACTCTTCCAAAATGGGATGCAATTGATTCCAGGAATTCCCCTCCCCACATTTCCATGGGTAGGTGGTACAACTGAATTTAGACAATTGTAGTTAAAATCTTTTCGAAAGTTGGAGGATTCTGGTGGCCACCATCCATGGTCCTTCCAAGAGCAACCTAGCTTGCATTTCTTGCGATTCACATCTAATATAATAGAAGCATTAGGAAAATCAGCAACCGTAAAATTAGCCAACCTTCTCCTAGCATCTGCTAAAGCTGGTTTTGCTTGTTCTAAAGGAATGGCTTCTCCCAAAAACTTATCATAAAGGGAGAACTGCATGTTGTTTTGGCATGAAGACAAAGATCTTGGTTGATGGTGATGTAGTTTTGAATGGAGTTTTTGATTTTATCAGAGTGTGATTTCTAGAGATGAAGAGGAGGTTCCAGGGGATTCTAGCTTTTGTTCAAAAAGGAGGTTTAGCAGGCATGGAACAAGAGGTGGCCATTCCAACCCCACTTAAAAGAGCAAGTGGGGGAGGACGAAAGGGAAATCAGAAGGAAGGGAAAGCTTAGGCAAGGAAAGCTCCAACCCCAGCTTCTTTGTTAAGAGAACAAAGAGATCCTAGCCTATAAAAAATCTTGCTTAGTGGGGCTGTAATTCACTATTAATTGTTCTGTTTGTTGTGCCATGCCATTATTGAAATGGTAGATGACTTTTATTGAAATGGAGGCTTAGGGTGTGTTTGGATCAAAGGAATCATCACTGTTAGCATGGTAATCCTTTTACCTTTCATTGTTAGCTTTTGTTTGGTATCCAGTAAAGGAATGATTAGTAATTTCATCAACTAATAAGATTCCTTGCCATGGATGAATCTTATTGCTTTCAAAATTGGGGGGAGTCTCATTCCTTGGGTTGAAAATGACATTTTTACCCTTGTTTTAAATAATTAAAGTAAATTATTGCAATATGTTAATAGTTATATAAATTATTTTATTTAAATATTTAAATATAATAATTAAAATTGATAATAATTAAAGGGATTTATTTAATAAAAAATATTTAATTATAAAATTTGTTGTGAATGGTTACATGAATTATTTTATTTAAATATTTAAATATAAATTTAAAATGGGTAATAATTAAAGGGATTTATTTAATTAAAGTATTTAATTATAAAAATTTGTTGTGAATAGTTACATGAATTATTTTATTTAAATATTTAAATATAATAATTAAATGGATAATAATGATTAAAAGGAATTTATTTAATTAAATTTATTTAATTATAGAAATTTGTTGTGAATAGTTACATGAATTATTTTATTTTATCTTTCGCTTCTAGTAAAGGATATAAAAGTAAATTTATCATATTTCTATTTCATACTTTTTTTTTTTATTTCTCAATCACATTTCTTCCAACCAAACATAGGTTTATTACTATTCTCATTCCTTCCATTTCCACTCTCCCTAATCCCATTCACCCTCATTCATATTCCACAAACCAAATGCACCCTTAATTTCTTTTCAACCAATCTACGACAAGCCAGTCATTTAAGCGGTATATTTTCCCTTGTGTTTCACACATTTTCTCCATTAAAATTCATCAAACATTTTTTTAATGGCAACCAAAGATACACATCAGAATGACATGTAAAGAAAAAACTAATGAGATTTGTAATTTGTTGCATTGAAAATGTATAAAACACATCAAATTAAAATCAAGGTTAAAATAAATGACTCAATGATTTATGATAATTATAAATATTTAGATTTTTTTTTAATTTTTACAAGAGTACATTATATAAACTTTGTATTACAATACAAAATGGGACACACAATGTAAATTGAATATAAAAAATGAAAGAGACATAGCCCCTAGACAGGGGCATGAGGTCCAAAAAGTAACATTACCCTGAAGAAGATCTAATTTAGTGGCTAGCTTCATGCATGGTCCTCATTTCTTATTTGTCATTGTTCAAATATAAGCTCTTTCTCACAAATTGTTCAAACTCAAACTAACCACTTCACTAAACATACAAGAGTAAATTTCTTGGAATAACTATCGTCGAAAGAAATGCAATAACAACTAAATAACAAAGTTTTATAGCTTGAAATGATCAAGTGCAGACTTCCCATCAAGGCCTTTAGAATTGTAATGTTTGTTGAACTCATCTATGACAACTTCTCTATAGACAGGTGCACTTCCATTAGCAAGTAACTCCATGATAGGACCATAAACCCTTGATGAAGGACTATAATGGTTAAGAAAAAAGCATGCCACCGAAAGCCTTGGCCCTTCTTTGCTTGCAAGCACTCTATGCTCAACACTCTTCAACTTGTCATTTGAGATCAGCTACACATCAAACAAGAAAGACATAAATATTGCAAAGTCATTAAGATCAAATTTTATTATAACCTACAAAATTAGGTATATTAGATGCAAACATGACAATGTTATGTGGTCATAAAACCATTGTATTATTTTAGTTTGATTAACTTGAAAAACTTGAGCTGGAAAATAAGTAAAGCTCATACATTATGTATCCACAAATTAATTGATTTGCAATTATTAGTTAGCTTAAATTAATACATATATAAGTGCAAGAGTTGGGTTATTTTGATTACCAAGCATGTACAAAGACAAATCATATTACTTGGTATACCAAATTAGAAGGAAATCAAGCACATGACTAAGTGAACTCTAATGCATTCACTTTGTGTATGTTTATACCTGCAAGAGATCAGCTATGTTGATGATCAGGCATCCAGGAGAGGGAGGAACATCAACCCATTTATTCTTATGAAGTATTTGCAAGCCGCCTATTGATTTATCTTGCAAAAGAATAGTAAGGAAGCCCGGATCAGAGTGTTTACTGGTTCCAAGTGCAAGGTGGGGCTCTGGACAGGGTGGGTAGTAATGGCAAGCAACACCAATTCCCTGAGAACATTCCATCTCTTTCAAGTGATCAGGCTTCAGTCCAAGAGCTTCTGATATCAGCTCAAATAGAACCTTGCCCAAATTTTTCATGTGAAATGAATACTCAAATGCTATTTCCCTTCATGTTCAAATCACACCGATATTTTGTATCAATAAGACTTATATATTTAAATCCATATTTACTTAATTTAAATACTACAACTCACCGGAAAGCATGCGGTACCTCTTCCTTTTCAGGAGGATCAGGAGCCATACGAAGAATTAAAGTATCACGCCAATTCGCTGCCGGGGAACTGTAAAGATGGAAGTTGCAATTGAAGACCACGTTTCGTTTGTGATCTCTAGTGTAGTAATTTTTCTTCACCTCCTCATCATCCTCTATGAACCTCTTTATTGCATCGAGCATCTCATCCATCACCTTGTTGGGCACTCCATGGTTAGCCACTTGGAAAAA
Organism: Dioscorea cayenensis subsp. rotundata; assembly: GCF_009730915.1. Classification (NCBI taxonomy): domain Eukaryota; kingdom Viridiplantae; phylum Streptophyta; class Magnoliopsida; order Dioscoreales; family Dioscoreaceae; genus Dioscorea; species Dioscorea cayenensis. The sequence goes on along the minus strand of NC_052472.1, from coordinate 17,124,742 downwards.
ACCGATTGTCTCCGAAGCCTCTTTTACCTTCTCGACTATTTCTTTTTTTCTCGTATTGATGTTTTTCATATCAATAACTGGAATCTTCAACTCAGTAGTAGAATTGGACATTGTTTCAGTCGGATGAATGAAGAAGCGGGGAACTTTGGTGATACCGGCATCGACAAGGCCTTTGACTCCGGCTTTTGTCTCATCAAAAGCCTTGATCTCACTTGCTCGATCATAGCTGGAGGTCGACATGGATAAGTGAGTAATGTCTGCAATGGTGGAGCTTGCTTAGCTGCTAGAGTGTTTTTGGCAAGATGAACTTGTGGAGTTTTAAAGATAATGTTTCTGGTCACCCCTTGTGTTTTTTATTGACTTTGTGATCCCTGAACTAACCTTATAAGCATCATCTTAGCCAGATATATGTCGAAGTCCCTGTCACTGGAGGTCCCCAATCATCCCACTAGAGGTCGGAGGTCCCCAAATGTTAATGAGTGTCACCTATATTATTTATATCTTGCCATCAAAGACGAAAATAAGAATAACTTTTTCTTAGAATATTTATGATTTTTTTTTTTTAAGATCAGGGGAAGTGACCAATTTAATTACCCATGTGTGGCAAGAGGGTTAGCCATGTTCTGGCGTTGGGATTGGCTGTGATCTCACTGCTTGCTAGGGATGAGTGAGTCAGAGTGGTTGCTTGGAGATCATGCCTTAGCTCACCTGTGCGGCCAAGTGACCCTCTCATAGCACCTCTATGGCAAGCATATTCGTTCTAGTGTTGATGGTTGACAGCGGGTTCCTTCTCCGATGAAGCATTTACAATTATTATTATTATTTTAAGCAAATGCATGTCTACTGTTCATGATAGACAGCCGCTTCCTTTTCTAATGAAGCATTTACATTTATTATTATAGTATTTTTAAAAAAAATAAATCATAAACAAATATATTTTGAATTATATATATATATCTTTAATTTTGTTTTAAATTTAATAGAATATATAGAAAATAAGTTGAAAAATCAAAGAGATCAAATGGTCAAATAAGGTATTGAAAACGTGAAACTAATTTATCATTAAACAAAAGGCATGTAGTAGAAATTTTAATCAAGAATTGAATGAATGGATCATTTGTTCATTCACGATTCTTTTTCTATGACAATTGGAACTACTTAGCCTAGCTATGTAGAACCTCTAACAACCCTAACTCTCTCAAAGAAGTGTGAAGCTCTTAAAGTCTCAACTTCATCCATAGATTATAAGGACGCTTGGGACCTACTAGTTAGGGACTGGATTTGGAATATCAGGCTACGGAATGCATGCATTTTCCATGATGAACATGCTTCATGTACTTCGGTTATCTCCAAAATTATTTACATGTTCTTGTCATGTGGACCCCACTCTTTTTAGCTTTTATTTATTTTAAAGAATTGTTTAAAAGAACAAGCTGGATTTTCATAAAAACTTCCATCCTATGTCTCCCACACCCCACTCATGACCGCGAAACCACATCCATGCCTTCTGATCACATCCTGCCTTTTAAATTATCATTTGCGCTGTTTATGGTTTTTTTTGTGAGAGACTGTCCTCCTAAGAGCGACATATCAGATCAGATCAAACAGACAAATGGCCTACGGGCCCCCTTAACACAATCCAAGTATTGTATAGTAGCCGCGAAATTCATCCCCTCTAGGGATCAAACCCACGACCTACTTTTTGTCTCGCTCTTAAGGTGAGCGCCTCTCACCAATTGATCCGTGGATCAATTGGTGAGAGATGCTCACTTTAAGTGAGACAAAAAGGGTTAGGTCGTGGGTTGGACTCCGAGGAAGTGTGAAGTGCCCGACTAAGAAAAATAATACCTGGCTTATGATGAGTTCTATTCTGAGTCTCACTAAGCGTGGATCAATTGGTGAGAGGCACTCACTTTAAGTGACACAAAAAGGCTTAGGTTGAGAGTTGGACTCTAAGGGAGTGTGAAATGCCCGACTAAGTACAACATACCTGGCATGTGATGAGTTCTATTCTGGGTCTCAATGAGGTGGGTTGGTCCCTCACAAAAAAAGGCACCTTTTTTGTGAGAGACCGGCTAACCTCAATGAGACTTAGAACAAAACTCATCACAAGCCAGGTATGTGATTCGCGATCAATTGGTGAGAGGTGCTCACTTTAAGTGAGACAAAAAGGCATAGGTCGCGGGTTCAACGGCAAGGGAGTGTGAAATGCCTGACTATGCAAAACAATACCTAGTTTGTGATGAGTTCTGTTTTGGGTGTTATTGAGGTGGGTCGGTATCTCACATGTCATAGATTAATGCAGCTCTTAAAGCTAAAAAACCAAATTGGAAGACTACCTATTGAAGATTTGAAAGGTAGTAAGGGTGTTGCCTGACTCCCTATTGATCTCTTCCTTTCTTGTCCTCCTCTTGCTCTTTTGTCCCATCTTGTACTCCATGTTATGGTTGGAGCCTTTTTGTTTTGCATCCACTTCTAGTAGACTTTGGTTTATCTTTTCATTTTCTTAGGGACTATCTCACCTGTTCTTTCTCTTTGTACCGTTTCCTTTTTATTTAAATAAATGGAGTTTATTTTTTAATAAAAAATTAAAATTAAACATTTTAATAATGAAATAAACAGTTGATATCTATTTAATAATTAAAGGTGATAAAGAATAGGGAGTAGATTGCCTTAATCAAGTTGTATTTTTTTCTAAGATATTTTATTTTTTTTAATAAAAGAAATATTAATTAATTTTTCTTAAAAAAACCATTTTCGTGTTTGGCTAAAGTTCACCATTGAATGGTTGGAGAACTCTTGTTAGTTTTGTTTTGTTTTGTTTTTTTTTATAAATGCAATAAGTGCACTTTAGTTATAGGTGTGTGTATATGTAGTAAATTAACCGCTCAGCTTGTGCGCATTAGAGTACTCTTCGAAAATCACTTTCAAGTAATCAAGACTGACAAGAGAGAGGAGGAGGAGGGAGGCGCAGGCTAAATTCAAAGTTTAAAAAAATTTTCATCCAACAAAATAATTATCTCTAATAAAAAATAGTGCAATCATATAACCATAATTTAAATAAAAAAAATGCCACAGTTTCAACAACAACTATTGCCAATGTCGAATGTGGCAAGCATGTGACTAAAAAAAAACTAACTGTGATTGACTAAATAACCAAACTATTATTCATCCAATATAAGGTACATATTATTATATTATAACAATTGACATATATTTGTTGTGCCACATCTTTAACTTAAACGTTTTTTTTTAATTACTAAATTTCTTTATAAATTTTATAACAATTTTTATTTTTATAAATTTTTCATTAAAATTTTAAATTTTCAGTAATTTTTTAAACTAATAAAACTTTTTTATTACTAAAATTCTTTATAAAGTTAATAATTTTTTTATATTTTTGTATGACTTGTTTTTTTAACCCACTAAATTCTGAATTTTAAAATAATTTTTAAGACTAAAAAAAAATTATCACTACAATTCTTTATAAATTTAATAACTTTTTTTAAAATTTTTTTATGACATTTTATTTTCAAATCACTAAAATTCTTTATAACTTTTATAAAAAATTTTGAAATTTCAAATTTGAAAACATTTTTAATTTTTAACAAAATTTAAAATTTCAGTATTTTTTAAAAAATAATAAGTGGAATTTACAAAGCTTGGAAGTCGTAGGATTGGAACCTACTTCCGCTAGTTACTCAGAAACATTCACATTCCATATTCATAAAATATAAAGAAAGTATTATTAATCATTATTTAAATATAGGAAACATCATACATAAAGATTTTATGATTGTCGGAGGACAGCCTCAAGGGCGTTGGGGTGCTTTAGTCCCCATCACCCCTTTAGGGATCATCCATCAAGACTGCCTTGTTAGACTATGGTATCATGGATGATCACTTGGTTTCTCGAATCCTCCATAGAAGGGACATCCCAATGGTAGTAGGAGAGAAGCAAAATAAATCAGGGGTATCTTTGATTGTTATCATCACATCCTTTGGTTTAAGTCACTTTGCATTTTAAGTTACATGAGACCAAAAAATGATGCATGATTCAAACTGGTTAACACGAGAAGTTGATTAAATATGTTGTTGTCTGTTTCTAACCAAATATTTGAAAAGATTACTTGAGTGAAAGGTCCTAGGAATTCTTATTTCAGGGGCCAAGATGAAGCCTCCAAGATGACTGTACTTTCGATGATGGAGGTTAGGTATCTAGTAATGGTGAACATTCGGCGAAAGTGATGGCATATGAATCGGTAATCAGTTGTCATCTATAGTGGCATGGCAAAAAACATTGTAACTATAAGTGTAGCCTTAAATTTGATCAATTGTTATAATAGGTTTTATGCTCTCTCTCTCTCTCTCTCTCTCTCTCTCTCTCTCTCTCTCTCTTTTGTTTTCATAGCCTTAAATTCGATCAAGATCCAGTTGGAAGCTTCTAGGCCTATTATTAAGTGTAGCCTTGATTTCATGAGCTCTTCCTTGATTTGGTATAGGAAATAAAGCAAATATAGTCATGGATCCAGCCATGAACACACTTGAAGCTCACACTTATGCCATGGATATATAATCTCTTATGCTAATTATTTCTTGGGAGCATCCTTCTTTCCTCTATTCCTTCTTAGTTGTGGGCCATCTGATCACCTCTGATGATTAGCTCGCCCTCTTACTTTATTTTGTGCCTATTTTTAATAGAATTTATGGGTTATCCATTTCTTTAGATCATAATTAATAATTACAATAAATATAGATCATAATTAATAATTACAATAAATAAACTATCAATTTTTTTTAAAAAAAATAGAGACCTTGAGACGTTTCTTTTAATCTATTTTTTTTAATATCAATTTACTTGCAATGAATTTGAAAACTCAATTAAAATTCACTTTTCTTTACTTTTGAAATGCAAAATTATCTAATATTCAAGTTGAGATAACAAAATTTCTTACTAGAAATAATGGTTGATCTATTTCATCACTCACGACTACATAACTGCACTTATGCAGTGATTGCTTTGCAACGGTTATTAAACCGCTCTAATAGGTTATCGATTGCGAGGTTTGCAATAACTGATGCATAATAAGATAGATATATAGCAGTTTATACAATCGTTGTAAATGTTTAAAAAGCAATGGTTTATAACTAGTGCATATGCATTATAATGGAGCAGTTTTCAATAACCGTTGTATATGGGTTATAATATGCAACTGTTTTTTGTAACCGTTGTGTATGAGTTATGATACACAGCAGTTTTAAATGAACCATTGCATATGCAAAAATAATGCATAATTTTCATAAAATTTATACTTATTGATGAAAAAATCAATAAATTTAATAAATAAGTAAAAAAATCATATGTTTAAAATAAATTATAGAAATAAATAAATTAGAAAGAGTATTTTTACTTGTGCGAGTATGCTCTTGAAAGTAATTTATTTTTGTGTATCGTACGCATCTCCTTTTGATTAAAATAGGGCACAACTTTTGATTAAAATTACAAATACGCCCTGTCTAACACACTAGGTGGCAGCTTTACAAAAAAAAAAAAAACTTCTTTTTTTAAATTTGTCAATTTGTGCTGAATTGATGAAATTACCCTTCAAGTTGGTATTATCGATAAGTTTATGGTTACCGCCAGTGAATATAATAAGCAAACAATTGGCCATGTAACTAAATTTATTTTCAAATAAAATTAGAATTTTTTTTATTGAATGCAATAAGTGCATATACAATCAGTGACATGCGTACATCCAGAAAATAAATGTTTGGCTTATACACAATCACTTGGTTAACATGTAGTTTTGACTGTAACTCTACACCTGCAACCAAATATTTATTACCACTCATGCATCCAATGTGTTTCTAACCTGGGCAATGAAAGTACAATAAACACCTTTCACAATGAGGCCAATACTGTTAGATTAGAAGTCCTTTGGAAAATTTAGCAAATTAATGATAAATACATCACTACGCCATTTTCAATTTATACAATCGGATAAGTAGAAGGGTTTTTTAAAACCAGCTCCATATTTAGAGCTCAAAAAATTTCCTCTGTTTGTAGAGCCGGTTTTAAAAAAATTCCTCTAGATTTTAAAACAATAAAGAACATTAAAACTCTCTCTCTCTCTCTCTCTCTCTCTCTCTCCACCACCCTCCCCGTGAAACCCCATCTTCTCTGGCGCACTCTCTTTTGCTCTTCCTTGAAACCCTCATTGTGAGAAGTAGTGACACAGCACCGGAAGCTCCACCAACGACCTTTGCCTGCACTAGAACGACGCTATCCATCGTCGGAGCCGCATAATCAAAAGCAAGGTATGGATTCACATCGCCGAATAACATCTCTGCGCCCCCTTTGCAATTAGGGTTTGATTATGAATCCATTCTAGGCCAATGTTGCGAGATGTTGATAGGGTTCATGATGCTCTGCCGGTGGGGATCACCAGACCACTCTTGCTTGATGGGATGAAGTAGTATGTGCCGATGGAGACGACTGAGGTGTCCTAGGTGGCAAGTACTAATCGCAGGTGCAAGGCTATTAGCAAGTCGGGAGGGGCGGTTCGCATCACCTTGAGAGATGGGATGACACGTGCATCGGTGGTGAGGTTCGCGTCTGAAATGAGGACCGCAGAGTTGAAGTTCTTCTTGGAGGTGGTAGAGAATTTTGAGACTTTTTCCATAGTGTTCCATAGGTGTTTGTCTCAATTCCTCTGAGAAATTCTTTTTTTATCTTTCCTACTCAAAACCAGGCTTCTGATTTTTCTTTCCTTGATTTTTTGATGAATTGTGTTATTACTATTGTTTTGGATTTTAGATTGTTTTCTTCTGGTAATTCAGTTTAATTTTGGTGTTTTCATTCCAATTCATGTTTTATCTACTCTTTGTATTGACCTTTTTCTAATTTCTCTGTGTTAGCCTTGTCCTTTTTTTTATAATTGATGTTTTTCATAGTTTTTGCATGAGGGATGTCATTCTCTTTTGGTTGCTAGTTGAGCTTTTTGTGTGTTATGTTTTTCAAGCAAAACTTCTTACTTGTTTTCAGGAATCATTCATGTTTTGTTGGCATTCCATGAAAAAAAGAAATTTATCATTTTCTCTTATCTAACTCATGTTTTTAATCAATTTTCTGTTCTCTTTAAGAAATTTCTTTTTGTCCAACTCCAATTTCGATAGTTCAAGCAGGTTTGCAAGGCTTCAAGGGATTCATTGCTCATTGGTAGGGCGAAACCTCTACATGAGATTCAGCTACAGCACTAGAGATGCCATGGGGATGAACTTGATGGTCTCTAAGGGAGTACAGAATGTCTTGGATTATCTTCAAAGTGACTTCCCGGACATGGACACAATCAGCATTTCTGGTTAAATTTTATTCTCTATTTAATCATGGTTTTCTTTTTGATTATTACTACTGATTAAGACCAATAAGTTGGTGTTTTGTTGTGTTTTCATGTGAATTTTCTTTGTTTCATTAGATTAAATTTGAGGAAAAAAATAATGAGATTTTTATGTTGTTTTATGGGTGTTAAATAGTGATTTATTTATTTTAGGAATTGGGATGGGATGTCAAAATTTGGAACTTTGGAGCTTGCTAGTGGCTTGGGTGGGAACATCAAGAAGCAGAAAGTTCAATCTGTTGAACAAAAGTAATGTTTTGGCATACTATTCCTTTAATATATGTTGTTATCTTTTATTTTTTTAAAATATTTAATTTGATCCATGTTGTAATGAGGTGATCAAATGATAGATTCTAATATGGTTCTCATAGGAATTTGTGCTGTGTTCTTCATGGATTTAGCACAATAATGCATGGATTAGTCCAAATATTTTCGGAGGTTAAGAGTGGATCACTAGTATATATATATATATATATATTATATGTATATTCTATTCTTAAAGTATTGTTGTTATTTATGACTTGTGCATAGTTAAATCTATTAATGTCTTTTGTTGAATTTCAGGTTCTAGCACATTATGCAAATTTATATTACTTTTGCCTTCCTCTGGTCTCTCAAATATTTGTGTGTCTAATTTTTTTTATTTGTTATTCTTACTGCAAATGGACCATTTGTTTACCATGGTATTTTGATGAGCCTTTATTTTCTTAATATTAATTTGTACATGCTGTATTTGTTATAATCAACCAGTGTTATGTGCCCTGTTTTTATTATGTGAGCTTATTTGTGTTTTTTTAGCTGAAATTGGTGTAAGGATCTGAGTTTTACATCTGATTTGATGCTTTGCTTTGAGATTTTTGAGTTTTATTACTGAAATTCATGCAAGCATTGGATATTTTTTCTTTCTTTTGTTTTTTCTTCAATTTTTAGGCTGTAAATTGGATGATGGGACGAGGATGTAGGATTGACTATGATATGAATGTAGTGTGAGAGGGGTTTTCTCCGTTGAGTGGAGGAGCAATGGGCGGTCGTGAAACCAGAAAGCCGCCCGTCGATACCGTCCTCATTCTCGATGTGATCTTGGCCTTTGATCATCGCCTACGTGCCTTGTAAGGAGTTCCACCCGTCAATTCCGTTGTCTCACATTCTGATCTTTGATCCTTTGTTTGGCCTAGGTCTGATGTTTTTATCTTTATTCATAGATACGAAGATAGATTGGGATGTGTACATGTCTCAGGTGACGATTTTCAAGGCTTTTGATCAATGGCTTGTCTTGCTTTGATGTTTGTTTTGAGATTTTAAGGGTTTTGTGGTGTTGGATGACAGGTGGATGGGTTTCTTGGAGTAGAGAGGGATTATACGAAGCTGAAATGAGATACAGAACCTTTGGTTTATCCATTTAGGTATTATTATGCTTAATCTGCCATCCAATTTGTGACTAGTAGACAGGTATATCCTGCTCAGGTGAGTGTTCATTGACCAGAAAAATATTGGAAAAAGAATTCTCAACTTTTAGCAAATTGCAATCTAAAAATATTGTATCTAAGTTTATGATTTTAAATCTTATGCAGAAATTTTAAGGAAGTTGTTGCTGGTGCAGAAGACACCTTACTAGTGTGTGGTCAACCAGACAACACAAGCTCGGAAAAATAAATATAGGTCCCTTTAATTATTCTTCTAAAGAAAACTGTCTTAAAATGATCATTTCAATTTTTGCAAATCCAATGACCTTGTTTGATCACTGTTGCCCTTGGAGAAATAAGGTGTGGCCACTGGATGTGTAATTATCTTACTGCCTGTGAGAATGGGCAGTGCATGAGACAACTCATTGATTAAACCATGATATCCACTTTGGACTGTTATTTGTCACACTCAATTGGATTCATTTTGTATTCATTTGTTATCATGAAAGACTTTTCTAGAGTATCATCATTCAAATGTCCAGTAGTATATAAACATTGTTGCTTATATGGATAATTGATTTCTCTATCATGCAAACATAAGGGGTAACATCATTAGAACTAAAAAGATTTGAATGAAATCACATAGCATGACACCTTGTAAGCACTAGCTCATGGCTTATATTATGGATTTTGATATTCACTATGTCACATTATGGATTGTTAGGACTCATATTCCTTCCTTTTTTTTTTCATTAATGGTTGGGACCCCAGATGACATGGCACACTAGTTAGTAATTAGTATATTCACTTGAAGAAATGTGGAAGGTTCACTCCTAGAAAGAAGCATCTCTGAGGGCCCTTTATTTAGAAAACCTTGAGGTTGTGTCTTTTATATAATAATAATAATAATAATAATAATAATGTAGTTGTATTCTGATTAAATAATCACTTAAATTGGACACTTAAAATAAATTAAAGTTAGAATTCTTATGTCTGAATGCTCATGCTTCTATTTCATGGCTAATTTAACCAAAAGGAATTTCTAAAAGATCAGTTTACCCACCCATCATAAAGATTATTTATTGACTCCAGTTTCATAAATGTTTATCTAACTGTTCTGTTTATATATATCTATCCTTTTTAACATGTTTGCTTTGGGTGTTTTTGATATGGTCTACCGTTCTAATAATGTATTGTATTTAATGCAATATATTCTTTGGCCAAGACTGCTCCAGGTTCTTTTGGGGAGAAAATTGCTCCAAAATCAAGTTTTCCTAATATATTTTGAGGTCCAATATATGCCCTCTCTTTAAATTTCACCATCACATATGCCATTTAATTTGTTTGTGTGTGAATAATTGACGATTGCTTTCTTATCTTGTGATTGTGACCTGATTATGTGTGAATCCCATAAGACGATGTACGCACATATTTAACATGGTCTTTCATTCAGGTCATCAACTAGATGATTTTTGGTTGGAAATTTGAGTATGCAAGAAATAAGGGGACCTGAAGTAGAATAAAATTTAAGACCTTCTAATCAACAAACATGATCTAAATACATACAAAAAGAAAGAATAGAATAAAATTATAGCTTCAAACATGTGAAAGAACGAAATAGAATGATTGGGGTAGAACCTTGTCAATTTATGTTTGAGATAGATTAGAATCATGCTTTGGTTTTTTTTGTCAGGCTTGCAATATGAAAATTAAAAATTTGAGACATGCTTGTCAATTATCATTCTCTTTCTCTCTCCTTTTTCTCTTGTTTTCATTGAAACACCATCTTTATATTCAGATGAATCCCTCTACTTGTTCTTCAACTCATTGTTTGTTGTTCTGAGAGGTTGAAGCTGCCAACATGATCTGATCCTTAGTTTTATATATCCTCTAAGGGTCCGTTTGGATCACGGAATAGGAATGGTAATAGGAATGGTAATGGTAATGGGAATGGTAATGGGAATGAAAAAGTTGTTTGGTTTGAAAGAATAAAATATTGGGAATGGGAAAAGTAGGATAGAGAATTGTATGTAAATGACTTTAATGCCCTCAATATAAGTAATGAAAACTTTTTATATAATAAGTACATATAAATAAATATTTATAATTTATAATTTTTATAATTAATTATTTAAAATAATTAATTTATGTAAATCATTAAATAATTTCTTTTTATCATTAAAATAAATATTAAATAATTTCTTCTTATATTTTTTTCGAGTAAATAATTATTTAGAATTATTTAATTTACAAATTTATTATTCTTTGAAATTATGTTTAATATTGTTTTATCAATAAATAAAATTAATATTTCATTTTAACCAAGTTTATTTTCACAACTATTGCTCATGTATGAAATTATTATTATAATTAAATAATACATCCGTAGTAGAGCATGATGGATATTTTCTCATTTACTAGTACATACGTGAATGGAGAAAACAAAAATAAACATATGAAATAACAATTATCACAATAACAACTTACCATGGTCCAAAAATAACATAATTCAACTCCATTACCTAGTAGTCATAAAACAATACATCACCAAGTAGTCATAATACAACAAGATTACAAACAATAAACATAAGTTCCACACAAGTCAAGTACTTGCAAAGTCCATAATCCAAAAATCCACAACCACACAATCACCAAACCTAAAACAACATGTATGCATATGAGGCTTACATGTTAGGTGGCTGAAATGACATCCTCGCTAAAATCAAACGACAAAACATAGCTTCCTATCATCCGGCAAGTCCCAAAACATGTCAAGTTCATTTTCATCTCTTTCCAAAAACTGTATTACAACTAGTGCTTCATCCTCCGATAACCCATCAATGTTGAAAATGACTTCATTAAGTAATTTTTTTCCTTTCTTCAAATTCTTTCTTCTTTTCATCAACCTCTTTGCGGGACGCTTCCATGAGAGCAACAGTCTCGTCATTCCGAAGCACGCAATCTGCTATCGCCTTTAGTCCAGGCCCAACTACTTCCACGAATTGTGCTATTTTTTCAGAAATTACCTCGAGAGTTTGGTCATTGGCAACACCTTTTCTTTTTTGGTGTTTAGATGTCATCGAGGCATTATTTTCAAAGTCATGGTGATGATGGGTCGATGAGTTCTTACGCAAATGCAAAAATCATCAGCTTGGAAGTTGAGAGGGCCCTGTATTCTCCTCAAAACTAGTGTTTTCATGCATATATTGAGTTGCGTCATCCCCAAAGTCACCCCTTGCATTACCATGGGCTCGATCTTTTTGTGAAGGCAGGGAGGCAAGTTCAACCAAATCGATTTTTCCGGTGTCGTTTTTTCTACGATTATCGATTCTTAGGTTGGCTTCTAATGGAGGAAGTGAGACAATGTAAATTAGTTTTGCAAAAATCGGGAAGAAAATGGCAAAGAAGATCTCTGAGCCCAGATACATTTCTCTCTTTGTTGTTGGTCTTCAATTCAGGTATGGAGCGAGTTAGGGCGGGAAGCGGATGAGGAGATGGAGTTAGTCGGGGATGGGGCCAATGAGGGAGGTCGGAGTGGAGGTCAACCATGTTGAAGGTGGAGGCGGACCGGGATACAGACTTAGTCGGGGATGGGGTGATGAGGAGGCTGGACTGGTCTCGGCGATGCTGGCGGGCTGAGAGGCGGACAAGGAGATAGACTTGGTGAGGCTGGGGTCGATGAGGAGTTGGGCCGGTGAGGAGTTGGTCGAGAAGACCAGTTGTTCGAGGAAGCGGCGGTGAGGAGTTCAGACTGGAGCTTGACGAGGGCGGCAACTTTAGAAGAGATGAAGCCAGACAAGAGGTTGGAGGTTAAATCAAGAAGGGTAAAAATGTCATTTGACATCTCAATCCAAGCATTACCCCCAATTTGAGGGGTAATGACAAGAGGCAGTTGAAAGCCATCCCATGCCTCCATCCTTGGAATTCTAAACATGTCTAAAGGTACCCAAACATGGGTATAGATGGATGGGGGTAATGTTTCCCATACCTAGGGCTCCATTACCCCCATCCAAACGGGTCCTAAGTCCCATGCTCTCTTATCATATATATGTCTTTAATTAAGTCTCATTGTTTTTAATTGCTCCTTCTTCAAGAGCATGGGCTTTTGTTTCATATATATGATGATCAGGTCAACTTGCAGCTTCAACAAATTCATCACAAATTTTACATGCATTCAGTCCATCATGGGCAAGTACTGATTATCATCATAAATCTTTATTTCTTCTTAAAAAAAATTACTTAGTTTCTTCAACATGTATGCACTCTCATGATCATTTATTTCTTATCTCTATTTGCTCTTGTTTTTGTTCTTCTTAGATGTGTATTTTTACTTGGTGTTTCACAAGCTGCTTTCTTTTCCCCCAAAGTGGAAATCTAAAGCGTGTTGTCTTTTAAAGGGCTGACTATCTATAACCTTTCATGTAATAGATTGGCGCTCAGGTTGTATGAAGAAGCCTAAAGATTAGGAGGCTACAAGACACTATAATTTATATAACTAAGCAAAAAAATACATTGTAATAGATGTAGATAAAATGGTGTAACATCTTTTACCTTGTGTAATTAAGAAAAACACATTATACTCGAGACACTAATGATTTGTAAAAAAAAAACAATGAAATTGAATTTAGGATACTTATAAGTTGTCTTGTAGATTTGTGGTTCAAAAGATTTTGTTTATATTAATTACAGGAATACATTATATTCAAAGCTAATGAGAAATTTTTGAGGCGGTTATAACCGCATCTAAAAAATTATAATGAAGATTTTAAAAAATAATAGTTTTTTGAGGCGGTTATAAACCCCTCTATTTTTAATATCAGTATTTGAGGCGGTTATAACCGCCTCTGAAAACATGGAAAGGAGTTTAAAAATAATTAGCTTTGGAGGCGGTTATAACCGCCTATAACAATTGTACATGGTAGAGACGGTTATAACCACCTCTAAAAATATGAAAGGAGTTTAAAAATTATCAGTTTTGGAGGTGGTTATAACCGCCTCTACTACATACAATTTTTAGAGGCGGTTATAACGGCTCTAAAACTAGAGTTAGAAACGCTTCTATAACGAATGTTTACCCAATGGTTAATATAAACCGGCTCTAATGTGTAGAGCCGGCCGAAGCGGTTTAGAGACGGGTTCAAAAACCATCACTAAAGCTATGGAGGTAGTTGAAACCGCCTCTATAGGGTTTGAAAGCCGCCTCTAAAACCATTTTCTAGTGTAGTGCATGTACGTTATAGAATGGAGTAGCACATAATTGAATTTATTTTTTAACAAAAATGTATTTATTTTTTTACAAATATTTAATTATTATCTTTCACATTTAAATTAAATTTCATATTTATCATTGAAAATGTACAATTGGCGGTTATGCCATCAATAATTCTAACTAAATTTACCTAAATTTTTCCGCTAATAAATATTGAATATAAAAATCATATTTTGGATTCTCGATTCTTATTATGGTACATTAATCTCATATAATTATGCTTTAATAAAGGTTTTTGAGAGATTATAAATTTAAAGTCAAAATTTAATATTCTAATGAACATATTAAAAACTTATTCCAATGAATTGGTTAAATAAATTAAGTAGAATAACTTGTGTAAAGATACTCATAAACATCTCAATTCCCTGAAGATGCATATGAAACGATATATATATATATATATATAAATAATCATGAGAGATATAAATAAATTAATGATATTGTTACAATCTTGCTTTTTCATAGAAGCAATTAAAAGAAAACCCTCACAATGAGATCTCTGCCCATCCCCCATCGCATCTCCTTTGGCAGTCACTATGCCATCCTCCGCCATTTCTCCTCTAATCTTTGTTGAGATCCCAGCCCAGCTCCTAGGGAGAAGAAGAAACACTCGAAGAAGAAGGATGCCTCTCCTTCTCTGGCCTTAAACCATTCGTCGATGCCCTTATCAGCAGTAACACATCCTCTCCCAGCCCCAGTGCTTCCAACTCCGCTGATGCCAACAACTCCTCGGCATATCCTCCAGGAACAGCGATGGTTCATTCAATGCCAATCTTTGTTGAATCCTAATATGTTATCCATTTTCCAAATTTCTTTTTAAAAGCTTTTAATTTCTATTTCTCTGGATATGTTTATCTTTTGTTATTTTCTGAGATTTCCCAATTTTATTTATTTATTTTTGATTTAATCTGAAATAATTTCGATCTTTATTTATTTCTAGTTGGAGAACTCATGAATATCTAATTATTTAATTGATTTGTTTTTAATTCAGTGTGGACTTAGAGTTTGATTGGAGAGAGTTCTTCCTTTGCACATTATACATGATGCTATTTTGACAAAACTTGATAGGAGAATAGAAAAAATTATATGAAACAACAAAGAATTCTCTAGATTAACTAATCATGATGAGCAAGATGACTTGATACACTCATTTGGCTTGTATTAAGATTATATTGTCGGATTCGATGCTAAATCTAGTGTGTCTTACATTCTGGGGCTTATGACACTTAAAAGATAAGAGAGACTAAAAGTGATTCTAGACATTCCATGACGAAGTTTAGGAGTTTCTCTGAAACAGCAGTTCAGACACGACAAGGTAAAGCGGGTGGCTTACCACAACCTGCTCGCGTAGCTTGCTGAGTACGCAGCACTTTCCGGGGAACCATATGAGACGCTGTACTGCAGGAGGAGTTTAGAGCCGAAATCAAAGGACCTTACTGAAGCAGGGGACATATGCTTATGAGGATGCCCGCAGGACCATACAAAGGGCTTACCGGTAGAACTTACACCCTGTGCGAGGTTACGAGGTGCCAGTATAAGTGAAGGATTCACGGTCGCACTTGTGGCATAGGCTGGCTGTAACATGGGCACGGGCCACTTTTACTAGGATGGGTCGTATGGCTCTGGTGTTCCCGTCGAGGCTCACGTGGTCCATCGTCTCTCCAGGTTTCTTCGGCTATATCTTTTACTCGTAATGGCGTGCATGAGGCGAGTATAAATATATCTTATTAGGATTTTTAGGTCATTCTTTAGATTTTGTTTACTCTTTTCTTGGAAGTGAAGCTAGGAAAGAGGATGAGATCTCCAAGAGCGAGGATTACAATGTAGGAGGTTTAGATTCATTCAGAGGTTGATCGTCGCGTGAACCAGCTCCTCTGCCGGCATTTGTGGAAGCTACCACCAGGGTTTCTTCGGGTGGTTCATCTCAGAATGATGATTAAGGGGTTTATTGTTTTCATCATCTCTCATTATGTCCTTGTTGTTTGAATGATTGCCTCATTATTGATTTAATTGTTTGATGTTCTTCATTGAGCTCTAGGTTCCTTTTCACCATTGGACATGATTCTGCAGTTTCTTCTTTTACCCTTATTGCTTGTCTGATATTTGCAATCCTAAAATAGATTTTGGAGGAAATCATATGGAGTAGATTTTGGGAGAATACATCTCTATTCTATATTAAGGATTTATAAAAATTGCGTCTCTCTCTCCTTATAAGAAGATTATCTGCCGAAACCTGTTATCAGGTGGGCATCATAAATTGTGGTGTGTGGTTGTTGGGTGCTTCTTCCTCTGAGCCTGATCTGGGAATTTCTATTCAGAATAATTTTCCTTTATGACTCATGTCATGCTGTGATTGTTTCCTGCACTGTTTCCCACCATTTCCGGTATTGCAATGCTTACCGCGATTGTATGCTTTCCGCCACACGGGTAAAAGATTAGCACATACCGCAGCATGTCCCACTTTCATGCAACGATGAACATTTTTGAATCACGGAACATATGTTCGAGAAAAGTTTTGTTACTGTGCAAAATTTTCATATCTTGTAAACAGACTGCACGAAGACTGTTCTTTCTGGCTTTCCGGGAGATGATGAGAAACTTGGCGGATTAATAATTGTTTGAAGATTGATTGAAACCAAAGTTGTCGCTATCTCGCACTAGAGTTTGTGTTTGTGAATCTAATTCACAAGACAAAGTGCATCGGCCTGCAATATACCTCTCAATTTATGCTTTCATTCCTCATATCCATGATTATTGTGATTTTTTATTTTTTTAAGGTGGACTAACATTCCATTAGTTTCAATGTTCCACATGCAACTGCTTCTTTTAGTTTTCTTTTCAGAGATATATACCTACAAAAGGGTTGTACTCACATATGTGTCCTTGTGTATGAGATGAATCGATAAAAGTGAGTCCTTTTTAGTGCTTTTATAAAGCCTTTTAGTTTTAATTCGAGACATTGAATTGATGAAATTATGCGGGTATGTAATATATTGTGCCTTGGCTAACACTCAGGATCTGCACATATCTTGTGTCTTGGGGATTATTATTGGTACATGTTAGGATTTCTTGGGATTGGGATTTGGTTGATATTCCTCTACCACCAGGAAGAATTCTTGATTTTATTCTTGAATTCTGACATCTTTTCTGTTGTGTGTGATTGTTGGTTGGTTATATTGACTTTGGCTTACATGTGATGATAGAGGAAGAAATTCGGTATTTTGATGGTGTCTGCCCTGTTATATGTGGTTGTTCGTGGTGTTTTGGTAGAAGTGGCTATGGAAGTGAATCAAAGGTAACGTTGTTCATTCTCCTTTTTATTGGTTGGCTTGCTTCTTAAGTTATCTTAGTTAACCTAGCGGGTGCACATGTGTGTCGGTTTGATAATTTGTGTTTGGGGTTCTCAACGATGTCTAATCATGGTATTGTTTGTTTCGTATTAATTGTCCGTAGTTATGGTATTATTTTTATTATGGATTGCACTCACCGTGTAATTGTGATGCCTTCATTCGCTGTATTTCTTAAGCTGCAATTAATCTATGGTTCTTACTTCTTTTTAATGCAATATAAATTGTGTTGTCTATGTATGTTTTCTTGGATATGATTCAGACTATGTTTTATCTGCATAATGTTTGTGTATTATAAGTTATTTATATTTATTGAATTTTAATACACATAATTTGAACATTTTTATTCATTCCGATATATTCTCATAGTGTCACTTGATATATTATATTATGATTTTATGTTAATATATCTTGTGCTCGGCTACATTGTTGCCTATATTTTGGGTTACAGTGTTTTAGTTACAAAGATTTTTAATTTGTGGTTGCTCTTCATTGTGAGTAGTTTTGTTGCTCAATGTTTATAGTCTTCAGTGTCTTGATCCATGCCTCTCTCTTGGTGTTCTTGCTTTCTGCATCTTACTGTGCAAGGTGTGGATATGCATATTACATTGTTTTAGGTTCTGGGTTGCATATTCCCAGTATAAATTTCTTTGTCTTGGCGAATCACAAGCATTACGTTATTTACATTGTGATTTATTTGTGTTCACATAGGTGTATTTAATGGAGTTGCTGTCTGATTCTTATAACAAAATTAAGTATTTACAGAAACTACAAAACAATGACACAATAATTTAAAATATGAAACTAAACAAGTGTAAGGAATTAAATTATTTATAGACTTTACAAAACGATAACTCGATAAGTTTGAAAATGAAATCCAATAAAGTTATTCTCATTTTTCATTAATCCATCATCATCTTTTACGTTTTCACTCAAGCTATTCTCATTGCCATCTTTTCAAATTAGCATGGCCATGAGGACATCTCTTATTTTTCTTGAGGAATTGGCTATCCCATCCCTAAGATCATTATCACCTCATACACAACACTTTAAAGCCATGCAAACAATTTAAAATTCAATAGTATTAAAGGATAATGAATAAGATAACATTAAGTGAGATAGTTATTATTACGATGGATAGTTCAGTATATGATTTTGTATATACTATAAAACATAAGCTAGTATTAAAGGAAAGTGGGCCAAGATAACATAAATTAAAATAATGGGGGATGTAAATTAAAATAACATATAAATAATACTTTGAATTCTTGACAATCTAAAATCATAAACACCGACGAACAGCTTGTTAAATTATATTATTACCTGCACATGCATTGTATTGAGATAATCGAGAAACTTTACCTTCCCGCCCGAACTATACTTGGTGCTTGTTGTTGCCGTTTATCAGTGTAGACTCATTTGGCGGAAATAGTCCTCCCATTCTTTTTCCTTCATCTTTTGAATTTCTTTGCATCTTTTGCTACATGTTTTAAGAAAGGAACTACTTCCATACACATCTTTTCCCATACAGATACCATACTAATCTAAAACCACGACCACTTGACTAGGTTCTCCGTAACGATGAGACCTCTTTCATTCATTTACTATTGAACTCTCATGTGGTGACATAATATTATCCATTTGATCCTGACATTAATAAAAATAATTATAAATACTCATCACAATATTATGACTTAAATGATAAAAAAAATTATATGATCTTTTTACTCTCGTTAGCTCAACTCTCTCCATCCTTTTTACTATGGAATTTTTGAGCTTAAATCAGGACAGACTGGCTCTAAACCTATCTTT
>NC_052472.1:17013465-17104514 GCF_009730915.1 Dioscorea cayenensis subsp. rotundata | reverse complement strand
AATTTGTTTATTTAAATTTTTTCCCTATTTTGAAGAAAAATATATAATTTATTAAATTAAATGGAGCATTTATTAAATAAATAATTGGAGATTTACGTGGATTGTCATTGGTATGCGTAGTTTTAATTGAAGCTGTTGGGGAAAACAATAGTAATGGTTATATTATGATAAAAATATATTTAAAAATTAACTCATTAACTCATTTATATTATTTTTATCTTAATCCCCAAAAAAATAGTAAACCATATATTTGAGATCTATATCATTGTGTTATAGTCAAGTTTAATATCACATCAGCTATGTTTTGGGAGTTTAATATCACTTCTCCATTGTGATAACATGTGTGGGTGTTTACAACATTCATAACATACACATTATATATATATATATTCACTCAATTTTATTAATGTAATTTCAAAATTTTCATCAAAATAAAGTACTTGAAATTATATAAATGAATAAATAAAAATAAAAAATA
Organism: Dioscorea cayenensis subsp. rotundata; assembly: GCF_009730915.1. Classification (NCBI taxonomy): domain Eukaryota; kingdom Viridiplantae; phylum Streptophyta; class Magnoliopsida; order Dioscoreales; family Dioscoreaceae; genus Dioscorea; species Dioscorea cayenensis. The sequence continues at coordinate 17,104,036 of NC_052472.1, read as the reverse complement.
GATGAATAAAAAGTATTAATCAATTACTTTTATTCCATTTAAACAAAAAAATAATTAGAGAAGACATGAAACATGAAAAATTATATGAAAATAAAAGTTCAAGTCTGTTTTAGGTGAAAAGATAAACAGAGTTTATATAATTATATTATTTGAAAAATTTTAAATAGATAAAGTCATTAATTTATAAATAAATATTTATTTAATGTTGCACAATGCGAATGGTTTTCTTTGAGGGTAACTTGAAGGTGACCGAAGAGTGGTAATGTAATTAACTTTAATATTAAATGTTGAGAATTTGATTCACTTTCAAAATATAATTGAGAATTTAAAAAATATGTATGAGATGGTTTTTTAACATTGTCGGAATAAAAAAATAATAATAATAATTAAACAAAATATAGTACTTAAAATATTATTTTAATAATTAATTAATAAACCCAAACAACAAAAATGAAAGTAACCTAACCTCTATCAATGATAAGTGAAATCCCACTTCTAGACATTTGGAGATGTGATACTTCCTTTAACAACGAAACAAGAAACTGTAGATGTCACATTTTCAGGCTTCCATAACACTGAAGTACCACTGCCAAACCAAATACCAAATACCAAACACCAAACACAAAACACATCCTAACTCGCTAAAATTGAAAAATAAATATTGAGAGAGTTGACATATTTTGAATTCATATTATTATTGTTTTCATATTAGCATTTTAAAAAAATTATAAATACCACAATATTTGATTAAATTAATCATACAATTTTAATTAAATCTTCTTTCAAAAAATCAAATGGCCTTCTGTTAATCGATTTATGATTTTTGATTAGTTGAAGGAGGAAACAAAAGTTTTCAAAATAGCTCATTACAAGTAGTTTTCATGTTAACATAACTCAAGAGTCAACACTTGAATCACAAACTAGTTGTACAAGCAGGGTGAAATCATTTAAGATTAGAAAAAAATGAAGAACTAATTGTATATTTTGTACATAACTAAAACATAAAGTCCTTTAGCACTGATCCTTCAAACACAGGCAGAGATTCACAAGAAGATGGTGGGAAAAATTCAATTTGATTCCATTTCTCTCAGGATCTTTTCTGCCCATTCTTGCTTTCCATCAATACCAGCAAAATGAACCATGAAATCCCCATGGGAATAAGCACCTACAAACACCATCATGAGTATCAAGAAACTAAGAGCATTGAAAACACAAGGATAACAGTACAATAAGGATATGTTCAATAGGAGATGATTTCTTAACCTTTCCAGGTGGTGGAAGGAGAGGTGAAGAGACGCAAAGCAGACTTCCAGGAAGGGAACCATGGATAGGAATTGAACAGGCATTGCATTGGTGATATTCGGATATGTTGCCTCAGTTCATCAGGTGGAAGGTTGTCCATAAGATGTTTGAATGCTGCATTATCACCACTTTTTGTTGAACCAAAGCTTATAAAGGTTGTCTGGTTCCACCATATATCCAAAAAAGTCTCACTCCACTTTGATCTTCTAATGAAGAATACTCCTGGATGTTGAAGGACAAAATGCAGGCAAATGACAAATAACTTCTGAACAATGAAAGAACCTCATGTGCAACAGAGCAATGACATGAAAACTCATCGACATGGTGTATGACACCTTAAAAAGGAAGCGGCATACAGAAGATACAATCATACAGCTAAACTTTTAAGGAGACATGAATTTTTTGCTGTTTTTAAATACAGAACATGACAACATATATACTCTACAAATTAAATGCTTAAGTAAATTATATTCAAGTTTAATGTTGCTCACCAATAACCACTAGATGATCATAAAAGGAATGTGAACCTTAAAATCAGAGAGCAAGTACCTTTTCATTATATAAATGGTTATATATAGTAATTTTGCATGATGCTGCAAGTTGTAGAATACACATTTCCTTTTTGTTGTATTCACCAGTTATCAATGTTCTTAATATAGATAAGACTACCACACACAATTGACTGACAAGAACTTGGTAGAGGCTCATTAACGACCATTGGATCAAGTCACGGACTAATAACCAGTTAATTGGTCCATAACAAAAAAGGAATTCTCCTTTATACATTGATGCTGATCTATTCAAGTGCTTGTTTTCAGCTTCATTGATAGCACTATTACTGATTAATTGTTTTATAGTTTATTTTGTAGCGTTCATCAAAGAAAAAACTAATACTACTGCTTGGACACTATTAATGGCATTACAAATGAACCTGATTTATAGTTTATTTTGATGGGTCATTAACAAAGAACTTGCTAAAATCATCCTACATGTGTGGCACTCAAACCCAGCCATCTTATTGCTATTTTTTACTAGGCTCTAGAAGAAAGTTGCAATAATTAAAGGAAAATCGCAACAACACTACTGATTTTAGACTTTCAACACTAATAATTAAGTTCATACCATGAAAGTAGAGTTTATAATATTCAGCCTTTCAACACAATCGTTCATGGTAGTTTAACTCCTCAGTGCTTAATAATTTAAAATTTATACAACTATTTTATCCTATTAATGGCATTACCCACGAACCTATTTATAGTTTGTTTAATCGATTGATAATGACTAAAACCATTCCTACTTGCGTGGAATTCAAACTCTATCATACTAATGCAATTCTCCTCAAGGCTTGAGAAAAAAAAATGCAATAACAAAGTTGATTCAGCCCTCACATTGCTAGAATTCATAACTTTACAATTTTCAAGTGAACTTAATTTTCAGCCTATCAAAAACACTACTAACGGAAGTAGTTTATTTTTGTAATGTACAACAATCTAAAACTCATACAATTGTTCTGATCCTGCTCATGACATTATCTGTGAACCTATTTATAATATTATTGTTTGATTTGTAAAGGCAATAAAAAATAAAACTAATTAGAATCTTTCACAATCACCCATACTTTGCAAACTTGAACATATTATTAAATTTCTTTATATAAACCATAAAACAAAAGTTGCAATAAATAACAAAGTCAATTTTGGTCCTTACCACCAAAATTGAAGTAGCAAACCAAACACTTTGATCCCTATCTATTGGAAACCTAGAATTCAATTGTTATCCACATAGTATTTTGGCTAAACTTTATCTTTAATTAAGACTTCTTTACAAGTTACATGCACCATAACTTGATTAAAAGATCACTAGAAAACAAATTATGAGTCTATGAGTACATACAAAAACATATTTGACATTCAATTCAATGAAAATGGTTCCAATAACAAGTAATTCTTTAAGTGATTAATTTATTGCTATTAAAAATAAAGATTTTTTTTTACAAGATAGATAGAAGATATATATACTATTACTGTGTTAGTGATTCCAAAGGTGACAATCATGAAGAAGGAAATAGCATCAGAAAAATCACCTAAATTTACTCCGTTGATATCCTCAGTAAGAATAAAATCCGGAGACTCATCAAAATCAGCATGTCCTATCACCGACCAGATCACACTCTCCTGTCAAGAAAGAACCACAAATGTCTGATGACGATCCAACGGCCATGATCCAAAGCCCTAAACAAAACAACCCTGAAACCCTCTTCTCACCAAAGATATCGCCGGATTCGTCACCACCGTGTCCTAAACAATAAAAAGGAAACAAAATTAATTAAAAATTTTCCCCCAAAAAAATAAAAAACTAGATTTTTCAATGAGAGCACACACCGCATCGTTCCAGAAAATCCAATCGTAAGAGGAAAGCCGAGATCGGAGTGCGGGGATCTTACTCCACGCCGGCGGCCGGGAGTGGTCAACGAGATCATCGGCGTTGATGAGATCATAGCCCATACGAGCAGCATAAGCCCGCTTATTCCCGGCCACCACCTCCTCCACCTCCTTGAATGATCTTAGCGAGGCTTTGTCCTCGGAGGAGAAGCTCACCATCGCGATTCTGAGCCGGGGTGAGAGATTTCGATCAGTAAGTTCAGGGAAGCAGCGGCGGCCGAGGGCGTTGGCATGGCGGAGGACCACGGAGATGGCGTGGACGGCGAGGAGCACAGCGGCGGCGAAGATGACGAGGTGTCGGAGCCGCTGGTAGCGACGTATAGGCTTCGCCCGCCGTCCCATTCCAGATAAGAAGTGAGCAATCGCAATTCGCACATCCACGTTTGAATTTATATTTCTTCGTTTTTCAAATGAAATTTTAGAATCAATGGCAAAAACTGTTTAGCCATTGAAACCGGGACCCAGACTGTGACTAAGTATTTTTAGTCACAGATTTTTTTATTTTTTTTTTTATTTTATTATTATTATTATTATTATTTTTATAAATTTTTCAACCACACAATTTTGGATGAGAGACACAAACCGAAATATGTCACAAAAATCCTACAATCAATTCTCAAAATTAAATAAATAAATAAAAAAAAATTTAGTCCCTGAAAAAATTTGAAAACTTCCTAAATAGTCATTTTGACTTTTTGAGAGTAAAAGTGACGCCATGTCATGTCATTTTTTGAGAGAAATTACGAAAGCGAAGCTTTCAGCCATATTGTCACTGAAAATTATTTACTTTGTATGTATTTTTAATCCCAAGTGCGTTGGTTCTTCTTCTTCCATCATCCATTGTGTTGATTTGTTATCTCCATTTATGCAAGGTAGATTTGGCTCTTCTCTTCTCCCTTGCTTTGGTTTTGTCTTACATTCCTGTACTAACCATTTTCTTAGCTTAAGAGACAATCCCTTGTGAGTTTCTCGGCTTGTTGTGAAGATTTTCATGACCGTGCAATTGTTGACCATGCTTTCTTCATGTAGGTTATCAATAGATACTTTTTGCGCCGTTGCCAGGTATAGGGAGGGAGGGAAGAGGGGCAGTCCTCTAATTCATAGTGTTGACTCTTTGGGAGTCAGTACTAGATGAGATTTGCCAGAGATGGGGGCTTAACGTTTCCACTATCAAAGTGAAGTTTGTCACACCCGATGCTAACCGAACGATTTGTCCCATTGACTCTGAGATTGACTTTCAGCATATGTGTTATGTATATCATATGCTAAACAGTGCTACCATTGACCTTATTATTGATGCAGATGCAAATGTGGCGGTCGTGCCCTTGTGTTCTTCACTCCCGTCGTAAATATCATTTGTATGCTTTATGTGTAGTCCTTTTATTTCTGTCTTTCTATTGAATGCATTAACCAACTGGTCATTGCATTACAGACTCGCTTAAATTAGATATTTACCATTTAGGATATAAAGTTAACATTTACGATTTGCGTGTGTTCGGTTATTTTCTAGTGTTATCTTTTAGTAATACAAGTTTCTATCTAACATTTCTTGCTTTCCGTTTAACATTATTAGTTTCCGCTTACGTTTATCACTTTTTGCTTACAATTAACAGTTTCCACTTATTTTATAAAGATACCATGTAACAATTCTGTTTTCTGTTCATAAATTATTGTTCTAATCTTGCTTATGGTGTACACTATGACAACAACGATTCATTTTCAGAGAGTATCAACAGGGGCACGTTTCTACTACATCAACAAACCATGGGAATCGTATCCATCTGTCCTTTGTCGGAACAACCTGAAATTGTTTCAATGGAAGTCGGTGATCAGTTTCGCGATAGTGAACAGTTCAAGGATGCACTTAGAAATTATGCTATCATACGGAATTTTGACTTTACATTCATTAAGAATGACAAGCAGAGGGTAACTGTGTCATACGTTGGGGAAGGTTGTTAGTGCCGTGTCCATGCGCCTACGGAAGGAAACCACGAGACGTTTAGGATAAAGACGATGTATCCCCCACACACATGCGGTGGTGGCATTGGCATTGTCGTACATCCCAAGGCGTTAAATAGGTGGGTGAGTGCACGTATCATATTGAAGCTGAAGGACCGTCCCTTATATAGGGTTGTTGACATTCAGCGTGACATGTTGTGAGATCATGGTGTAAATTTATCCTACAAGAAGGCTTGGTTAGGGAAAAGAGCTTGCCAGGGGTGTTCTCCATGGTAGTGAGGTGGCGAGCTATGACTTATTACTGTGGTACGCAAGTAAGGTGTTAGAGACAAACCCTGGTAGCATTGCCATCATGGAGAATGACGGTGAGCGATTTAAACTTGCATTTTTTGCCTTCCACGCAAGTGTTGTTGGTTTCAAAACTGGATGTAGGCCATTGTTGTTGCTGGATAGAACTCACTTACTCGGTAAATATGGGGGTACTTTGTTGGGTGCAACGGGTAAAGATAGGAATGATGGTTTCTTCCATGTGGCATTCGAAGTGGTAGATAATGAAATGGATGCCAACTGGATGTGGTTTTTGTCAAAGCTTGGTGATACCCTATACGATGGTGATGAATATGTGAAAATCATTACATTTGTATCCATAGGTCTAAGGGGCTTATAACCGCAGTCGCAAAGGTATTCCCTTCATCCCCGCATGCATATTGTTTACGCCACTTGGAATCAAACTTTATGAAAGGAAATGTCAAACTAGGGAAGGCATTGAAAGAAAAGTGTTGGTCTATCATAGTGAGAATTGCTTTTGCTTGTACTGAAAAAGAATTCGACGATGTTATCGCTGACCTGCTTACCACATTAGCGGATGCACATCTTTGTTTGGTTTAGAAATCCGATTTGGCTCACTGGGCGAACAACATGTTCAAAAGTGAGCGATGGAGAGAGATGTATTCAAATGTTGCTGAGTTGTTCAATACCTGAATAAAAGAGGCATGTCATCTTCTCGTGACATACAAGGTAGACTCGATACGGTACGCTATAGTAAGTTTCCCACAATGCTATATCTTTTACAATCAAACACTTCGTAGCATTTATAACTGCATAATTCCTCCCAATTAACCTATCTAGTACTTATTCTAATACATTTTCAATTAAAAACGAGAGTTTCCATTAATTGTAAACCTTTGTTGTTTAGTAAAAGACGTTAATGCTTAGTATAATTTGTTTCTGTTTAACTTCTAGTATTTTTACTTAAACGTACATGTTCTGCTTTAATACTTCTTATACCGTCTTGCGAGCAAGGGTTCAAACTAATGGCCATGATGTGCAATCGATGTGAACAATCTCAAAGGTGGGAGACATATCTATGTTATGAAAATACACAGTATGATCGAAGGAATCATTAAAGAGTCTTGCAACTTAGAAGTTGGGCGTTCCAACGGTGACCATTTCCAGGTTGTTGAACAGAACAATTACTGCATCAGTTTGCTTTCTCGGGTATGCTCTTGTCGTAGATGGTAAGTTTATGGCATACCATGCAAGCATACATGTGCGCCAATAATTCAAACAAATACAAATATTTATCGATATGTTGATGATTACTTCACAGTAGAAGCTTACTAACAGACATATGCAGAAGCTATTTTTCCGGTACCAAATAATGAAAAACCGAATGACAAGGGGCGCGAATTACTTATGGGGTCGCCGATCATGAAGAAGCCTATAGGTTGGCCAAAGTGAAAGCGGATAGAGTCACAAGCATCAAATGTGCGAGAATTTCATTCAGCCGTTGTCATTTTGCTGGACATAACCGTAGATCCTGTAATGCAACAATTGCTGACTAAGGTAATATGCTATTTTTTCAGAATATGGACTGTTTATGTGGAAACAAATAATTTTAAGTGAAAACAAGCTTTTTTAAGTAGGATCTACTAGTATAAATAAAAATGACTACTTTTAAGTGGAAGCAAGCATTTTTAATTAGAAACTACAAGTTTTAAATGCAAACTTCCAATTTGAAGTGGAAACAAACAATTTTAAGTAGAAACTGCTAGTTTTAAATTAAAACTACCAATTTGAAGTGGAAGCAAATAGTTTTAAGTAAATCACGCATGGTAATAGTTCTTACAATGCGGAAACAAGTTGAATTCAAAGAAAAGATAGTGACAAACATAAACACATGTCCACATATAGAGCAAATCCTAAGTCTTCTTTGGTTGGTCGGAACTTTGATGGACTTGGGCAATGCCATCCATCAGTATGCGTCCAGTATAATGTAGACACATGTGCGGAACATTGGTTTGGGGAAGACAGAGTTTCTTGCCTTGGAGGAGTTGTTCTATGAAGCACATGACATAGACTTGACAATCAACACTACTCGCCTTTTGACGTGGGCAATTGCGTTTATTGAATGGGGGTACTTTTTTGTGTCTGTCTCTCCAAGTTCTATCACCAAATATCTATCAAATAGTTCCCTATGTCGACAGAACATGTATTGGTTACGCTAAGTAACAGTGAAAATAAATAGTACAATCATGCAAAAAAACATTCTTTACCATGTTGACTGCATCGTCGTTATATGTTCGGCTTAATGATGAGGAATAATGTATATAATCCTTATTTCCTTTATTATGCACAAGGAGGTGGAAGTGACTACTCAGTATGATGGGTAGTAGGATGAGCTCAGCTACTGCGAAATTGCGAACAGCGTGCTGAACCAAGGTCAAGGCGTCTTCAGCAGTGTGCTTTGCCATGGACATTACCAGTGCTAGTGGGAGTGACATTGCCTCACTCTTCTTGTATGGGTACAGTTCTTTCTTAAAATTGTCAATGATAATTAAGCAAATACGTCGATGACACCATCAGGGACCATATGCTTCCCCTCTAGCAAGGTGTAGACATGCGCACGGGTCGTATATGACAAGTCACTCTTCCAGACAGTAGTTCTATTCATGATAGAGCACGAAAATAGTAGACAATTTTAAACGAGAAAGATAATGTTTAAGTGGAAACCAAACCGGCTAAGTAATAAAAATAATGTTTAAGTGGAAATGATATTTCTTAAGCAGAATTGCTAATATTTAAGTGATATACAGATAATTTAAGTAAAAAATGCTAATTTTGAGCGAAAATAAATACTTCCCTAACAGAATACTTACATGTCGTTCTAACAGATTAGAAATAAGGTGATTGTTGCTTGCTCGATGTTATTTAACCTCATAAAACATGAAGGTCATTTGTTCCTTGGTAGAAAATCCTTCCTGACATTGTCACTGGCTTGTTTGGAGACGACAATTTCTAACTAAGACATTTCTATTGGATCCCGATTTTCATTTTTATGAACCAGAACTTTAGTTACATCCATCGGCACCTCATTTTCTACTGTATGTTCCCCAGTGTGTTCAGCTACGATGTGTTCTTCCACCGGAGCTTGTTGTGGGACGACATCAATGGTGGCAATGCAGTCATTGGATAATTCAACAGTTTCTATAATATGTTCGACCGCAGTGGACAAAAATTTCTCCACAGAGGCAGCAGGTTGTCATTCGCACTCATCGATTGAAATTTCGGGAGATGATTTAGGTGGTTCTGTGCATGTCGGTGGAGACTCGTTCTGAATTTCATCCATGGTGGGTACCTCAATAGCAGTAAATGTTTTGTTCTCATTGACGAACTCAGCATTCGCGGAAAAAGGCACCTCATTCCTTAATGCTGCTAGTGATTTGATGATAGTGTCTACGTTGACATTAACAGCTTCGACAATAGAAGGCGACGCGGGTGGGGATGTTGGCACATGTAGGGATGTAGGCGTGGGTGGGGATGGTGGTGCGGGTGGGGCTGGTGGCATTGGTGGGGCTGGTGGCACGCTTAGGGATAGTGCCAGTTGCGGGGATGCTGACGTGTGTGGGGATCTTGGCACGGGTGGAGATGATGCCGATTGTGGTGATGGCGATGCGGGTAGGGGATGGAGGTGATTGTCTATTGTTTTTGCCCTCTCAGGCAATTTTCTCTGGAGGGTCTTATGGGTGATCGGCTTGGTCATTCATTGACCGTGTCAATCGCCTTGTCATTGGTCGGTGGTTTTTCGAAACCTAAGCTGCACCTGAAGTGGGAAGTGACAATGATGGCCTTCGTATATTGCCAATCTTCTACTCGCCAACACATAGAAATGAATGAGATTGGTGGTGCAGTTGGAGTTGGCGCAGACGGCGCATCCTCAGAATGGCCACGACCCTCAATTACCTCTACTCGAGATTGTAGGCCAACAATTGTCTTAGCCAAATTTTCAAATCCTGCCAATAAATGAGCGGTGAGATCCTCATCAACCGCTATCCTTGGAGGACTACAAGAAATGAAAGTACGTCGACGCCGACATGGTGGGATTCTGGGTGGGGCGGGAGACCACCCATGTTTCCTTGAGGTCATCTTCCTAATATCTGCGCCGTCATGTAATGCAATGGCCACTTGTTCTCGACAGTGGCTTATCCTGACAAAGCTTCTTCTTCGGCGTTAGTAAGGGCAAGAATGGAAAACTGTAAAGGGGCGATCACATAGCTTAAATGAAAAACCTTTTAGGTAAGTGTTAAATTCCAAGCTTAAATGGAAACAAAAACATTTAAGTGAGTGATGGTCATATTTAAGTGGAAACATAAATATTTAAGTGGAAACACCAAAACTTAAATTGTAACATAAAATGTTAAAAGGAAACCATAAATATTTAAGTGGAAACTCCACAACTTAAGTGGTAACAAATAATGTTAAAGGGAAACAAATTATGTTTCTAGGAAAATGTTAATACACAACAGACACCAAATAACTTAATACCTCTTTACCATCGAGTGTTGTTAGTAATTGACCAAGGGATGCTTGCTTCCTGAAATTGTTCTCCCTGTAACAAAGTATTCGGGGAGTCTTACCAAAGTGCACCTTCTTACCGGTGCTGGTTATCTCGTAGAACTAAATATTTAAGCAAGACAATACTTCCAGGCAAATAGCTAGTGCTTGGCTTCTTGTCGGAACACCTTGCTTGCACTTTCATGGAAATTTGCAGGACGTCCTCCATAAGCCATTTATGTGTGGCTTCCACCCATGCATAGCGCCGCAGTGCAGGATGATCGTCTGTGTAGTCTACAACCCAATTAGGGATGGAGCATGATGTGTTTGGGAACAACATGGTTCCCATGATGTACACCATCAATAACTTCACAAAGTTTACTTCTTCTCCTCTCTTTCGAACAATCTCACTAAGGGTTTTTTTTATAAAATACCCTATGTCTCTCATATGTTTTGGGGAAATATTTTGCTTTGAATTCTGATTGTGTTTTCCTCTTCTTGAAAACTACTATATCCCCGTCACATTTGAGACCAAGAATAATCACTACATCTTCAGAACTGAAACTCAGCAGGCTCTCACTAATCTTAAATTTTTGCAAGTGCTCGTCATACCTATGCATTAGAGCATCGAGCAATCCTCTCTCTTGTAGTACAAGTTCAATTTCAATTAAAGATGAGAAAAGAGTATTCCGAATGAGTTCCCAATGCCTCAAACTAATGTTATGTCTCAAATCGGCAATCATTTTCACTATTGGGACCAAATAATACCTCCCGTTGACAAGGTTGGTGGCCATATCACCAGTACCTTCAGCAAGACCACCAATTAATAAGCTATCAATAATTATTAAGCGAAAACTAGTGTACATAAGCAGAAACACGATATTTTAAGTGGAAACCATTTCAGCTAAACTATAAAAAACATTTTTAATGAGAAACAATTCTTTCATCGATGCAACACGATCTATCTGAACAACAACACACACAATTGATGTTCTCCCACACATCACAACACTGGAAGATACAACTATAAAATACAGATCATCTTCCTGGAGGAATAGAATGCCATCATTCCAAATTACAGATTAGAACATGCACAACTACATATATAGGAACAAAATAACCCTAGAAACAAAAATATGGATAAAAACAACCCTACAACCACTAAGAATCCTTCAGCGATTGCCATATTGCTTTAATACCTTAAGGCATGACTTTTGTTGATTCAAGATTGGAGAGATGGTGTCAAGGAAACAGTGGAATCTCTTGCAATATTCTTCTTAATGCTTTCAATGTCGAACAGAGAGCTCCATAGTGGCAAACAAATTCAAAGAAGGGAAAGTCCTTTGGCTTCTTCCCTCTGACAACATAAAAGAGCAAGTGAGAGAATGCACACACAACAACTATCGCGCCTCTCTCAGGATTCATAACCTGCTAAACCGCCAATTCCCAATGTGGAGTGATGGGATGGTCACAGGCATTAATGATTGCATCGAGCTTTTTGGTCTTTTCCCTTCAAATATAACGGTGTTAGCAACGGTTTTGGATCTATAATGCAAGAAATAGATAAAGGGACGAACCTTCTATTAATATTGAAAATCATGAGGAGTTTTTGTGCATAACCAAACTTTAGGAGGGCTATTTGTTCATTCCCTCATTAAATAAATTTAATAAACAAAAATAATAATGTTTTATTATTGTATTTAATCGATCAAAATCAGGGTTAAAGTCATTTAGACCGTAAGTTTTCTGTGATTGTTTTTGTTTTGACCGTTAAACTCTAAAAATATTCATTTTATTTTTTATTTTTTAATCAAGCAACAAGCTACTCACAGAGTACCACTTAAATCTTTAACTATTTTTTTGGGGGAAAAAATCTAACTTTTATTTTTTTCATATGAATTAATTACATTACAATTACCACTTATATTAGGATAAAAGTTTTGGGTGGGCACCGCCAGAGGCGGAGTTGGGCCCCCTCCCAAGTTTTTACAATTTTTTTATATAATATAAAAATTATATAAAAGTTATATTAATTAGGAAAAAAACTTATGTTATCTCTAATAATTTTTTTTAAAAAAAATAAGAAAAATATATTTTTTTAAAAAGATAAGCTTAATTATTCATAATAAGAATCTAAATAAAATAATAAAATAATTTAAAATAAAACATGCATTGATTATCCAGATGTCATTTGAATGGTTGATTTTTGCTATAAAATTTACCTAAAACTAATGCCCATTGATTCGTTCGGGCATCCCAAACCTTTTGTTTGCGGATAATTTTTTTTATTTGTTCAAATATAGGAAATTATCTATCATGTAAGTTTTTTATTCTTTAATTTGTATTGACAATTGAAAGCCTGTGATTTTTTTAATATGTATTATTAATTTTTTTATTTTTTTATTCACAAATTATAATAGGTCTAAGAGATCCACCATTGATGCATATTTCAAAAAAAATAAAAAACTACTAAAAGCAAATCATCATCCATCCCTAAACTTGAAACTCCTTCTTTCCCTGATCTTGAAACCTCATCATCTATTCCTAAATTTAAAACTCCAAGTTCAAATGTTCATCCTAGAAAGATTAAAAAAAGCTAACTCTAGAGATATTTTAATACTTTGCTAGAAGAGATCCAGGACTATGTCCTCCTATTTGGGAATATCCCATTAATCAACAAGATGAGATTCATCACACTTATCTTAACCATGGAGCTTTTCAATATCCCCTTGAAAATTACTCACTCTCTAATTCTGAGAAGCATGCTCGACATTTTTGTTCTTCTTGGTTTGACAAGTTTGGGCCATGGTTAGAATATTCTCCAACCAAAGATGCTACTTTTTGCTTACATTGTTTTCTTTTTAGCAAAAAAAGGTGATCATCCGAACAAGTTTGTTGTGGGAGATTTTCAAAATTGGAAAAAGGTTAATTGTGGAGAGAATTGTTCTTTCTTGTGTCATATGGGGAAAGATCCTAATTCATCACATAAAGTTGCAGTTTGATCGTGTGATGATTTGATGAATCAATTTTATTATATTGAAAAGCTTATTGAAAAACATACTGTTGAACAGATTATAGCTAATCGGTTGAGATTAAAAGTCTCAATTGATGTTATCCGATGGCTTATATTACAGGGATGTGTTTTTAGAGGTCATGATGAAAGTGTGGATTCAATTAACCGTGGTAATTTTATTGAGATGATAAAATTTTTAGTAACTTATAATCAAGAAATTGCAGCAGTTGTATTAGAAAAAGCTCCTCTAAATACCTCATATACCTCACCACAAATTTAGAAAAGAATTCTTCATGTAATTTCTCTAAAAGTAAAACATGCAATACGTGAAGAAATTGGGGATGCAAAATTTTGTCTCATTATAGATGAAGCATGTGATGAATCAAGAAAGGGAAAAATGGTTATTGTTTTCAGATTTTTAGATAAAAATGGTTTCATACATGAACGTTTTTTCGGTGTTGTTCATGTACAAAATACTACTGCTCGGACTTTAAAAGATGCAATATTTAGTGTGCTTTTTCATCATGACTTAAATATTCAAAATATTTGATGACAAGGATATGATGAAACTGGTAACATGAGGGGTGAATGGAACGGTTTGCAAGCTTTGATTTGTAATGAATGCCAATATGCTTACTGTGTCCACTGCTTTGCACATTGTCTCCAACTTGCTCTTGTTGCATCATCTCGTGAAGTAAAGCTTGTCCATCAATTTTTTGAGAAGTTGGGGTTCATTATTAATGTTGTCACTTCTTCTAGTAAAAGTAATGATGAACTAAGGGATGCTCAAGCTGCTGACATTGTGAAAATGCTTGCTATGAATGAGTTAGAGTTGGGAAGAGGCCTTAACCAAACTTGCACATTGCAACGTGCTGGAGATACTCGTTGGAGTTCACACTTGAAATCCATCTCTAATTTGATTAAAATATTTAATGCAACTTCCCATGTACTTGATAATATTTCTACTGAAGGCAGAACTTCTTCTCAACGTGGTGATGCTGATTATGTATATACATTAATGAAGTCTTTTGATTTTGTTTTTGTGTTGCATCTTATGAAAAAACTTATGGAAATCACAGAAATTCTCTGTCAAGCTTTGCAGCGTGAATCACAAGATATCTTGAACGCCTTACACCTTGTCTCAACTACAAAAGAGCTAATTCAAAACCTAAGAGAAACTGGATGGGAAGCTTTTCTATTAGATTTAAAATATTTTTGTGTTAAGCATGATATTGACATTCCTGATATGGATGCTACTTTTGTTGCACGGAAAGGTCGAGTACGAAATCAACTATGTGATTTTTCAATAGGGTAGTATTACTCGAGTTGAGTTGTTTAATGCTACAATTGATCATCAATTGCAAAAGCTGAATAGCAGGTTTAATGAATATACTCTAGAGTTGCTATCTCTTAGTTCAGCTCTTGACCCAATAGATGGCTATAAGTCATTTAATATTGATTATATTTGTAAGCTTGCGAAGAAGTTCTATTCTCAAGATTTTAGTGAGGAAGAGATGATTCTATTAAGACTGGAGTTGCAACATTTTGAAGTTGATGTTTTGAAAAATGCAGAATCAGAAGATTTATCTACTATTTCTGAAGTATGTCAGGGGTTAACAAGGACCAGAAAATCAAGCATTTAACCTTTGACTAATAGATTAATTAGACTTGTTCTTACCCTGCCTGTTTCTACAACAACTACAGAGAGAGCATTCTCAGCCATGAAGATTATCAATACTAGACTTCGGAACAAAATGGAAGACCAATTTTTAAATGATTGCTTGATTGTTTACAACTACAGAGAGAGCATTCTCAGCCATGAAGATTATCCACTTGCTACAAATAGCCACGACAAATGTGAGTAGAAGATCTACTTATTATTTTTTGGGTATCTAAAGTTGAACTTTAGAGTTTATCTTTTGACATTGGTTGTAGGCCTATGTGATTTACTTGTTTACTTAATTGCAATCCATGCTATTTGAATCTAATTACGTGTCTATATACTTGATTACTATCGTTACAAAAGCCCTAGTTATCATATTTGATGTGTTTTGTGATGAAAAAAAATTCCCACCTAGCATAGGCATACCACGATTACAGGGAATTGTGAGTAAGCCTAGAAATATGGTACTTTGGAGATCCCGTCTCCCTCAATTCTCCCGGGTGTGTTAATAAGAATTTTCATGCTCTTTGCAATCATGTGGAATAGATTTTAGGAGAAATCTCATTTCTATTCAGTATCTGGATTAGGAATAATCTTTCCTCACAAGAGAGATTACTTAAGAAATTCTTGTTAACTCACATTGAGGTTTCACGGAGTGTTAATGCGATTATCTGATGACTGCATCAGCACTACACCAATTCAGTTACTATTCACCCTTGAAAGAGGGGTTTAGTATGATTTAGGAAACCTCTCGGTTAAGATAGGATTGTATGCTTAGACAACTTTTGTCCTGCACTTAACAAACCCTAGAGGGATGCTATGCCCAGACATTGGTTTTTTCCCTAATTTCTCTACTCTTTTATTCTATACTTCTTGCACTTTCTTTTATTCATATACATCACTCGGTTGGTTTGACAAAATTTTGGAATTAGGGTTACTACTAGTAATCTCATTCTTCCCCATGGACCGACATTCTGCTTTCTAGCATTGTTAAATTGAGAAAAAAATTTGCAGATTTGAAAGATATTTCTTGAAAAAGAGAAAATTTGAGAAACGGAAAAAGCTACCTTTAGTAGATGTGTGAAGCTACTCTCGATGAGTCGGGTACTCTGTATTCCCTAATGAGGGAAAGAGCTACCTCTTTAGAAGAGTGAAATCTATCGTATTCTAGTAAAATATGTGTAAAGAGCTAACTCTCTTAAGCGTAAAAGCCACTTGACGAGGCATTGTGAGAAAAGGCTATCTTAGGAGTTGTGTAAAGCTACCACCTTGCAAATAAAAAGTTGTTTGTAAAATTTTTGTTATTAAAGTCTTCTAGGTCAACAGAAGTAAAGTAGAGACTTGTAACACACACACATTGATAACCTTGAATAGAGTGTTCACTATTTTTAGAACATGGGCTTTTTAGCATTCTTGTATTGTCCAAATCCGATTACGTTTGAAACTCTCCCAATTCTTGAGCACCCGAGGTCTTACACTTTCTCCACTTTGTTTATAATGTATTTTATTGAGGACAAGCAAAATCTAAAGTGTGGAGAAATTTGATGATTGTACACCATTCATGTAGTTCATATCATTTTATACGCTCATTTGACTTGTATTAAGATTATATTGTAGGATTCGATGCTAAATCTAGTGTGTCTTACATTTTCAAGCTTCGGGTAATACTTGAAGATAAGGGGAACCAAAAAGAAGCATTCCATACATTAAAAGAAGATGTTGGAGCTCTCTTGGCATTGATTAAATAAAGACAAGGCAAACCGGGTAGCTTACGAGCAGCTTATAGCCTGACTTACAGCCGTAAGCAATTTCCAGAGAACCTTGCGAGCATGCTCATGCCCGTAAGGAGGAATTTAAAGTCAAATCAGAGGATCTTATGGGTATAACTTACGCAATTAAGGACCATCCAAAGGAGCTTACAAACAAAGCTTATGCCGGTAAGGGCGATCGCAAGAGACAACACAATAAAGCTTATGATCCAGCGCTTATAGTCCTAAGCTAGACCATAATATAGACAGAAGACCTAAAGGACGAGGACTTACAGCCGTAAGTAATCCCGTAAGGCTCATGACACATCTTCTCCAGCTCCTTACAGCCACGTCCGTATGCCTATAAGAAGCTAAATATAAATAGATCTGATGAGAATTTTTAAGGCATTCTTTGGATTTCTTTTAGACTTTCCTTGGAGGCGAAGCAACGGGAAGAAGGAGATGAATATCCAGGGCTCAAAGGGTCATTCTAGAGAATATTTAGATCCACATTCAAGGGGAAAGGAGATTGTAGCCATCAAGCTCACCTTGGAGGCGTGAGTGGAAGCTTTCCTAGAGTTTCTTTAGTGATTCACCTATGGCAAGGTTGAGAAGAAGGTTTTTATGCTTTTAATGTCTCTCATCATGTCTTGCATGTTGAATGATTGACCTCCACTAATGGAGGGTTAATTTTTATACGTTTAGGCATAGTTAAACTCTAGGGTTTATTTCCTGACATTGGTTATTGGATTTATGTAATTTACTTGTTTTCTTTATTTCAATAAATTCTATTTGAGTCTAATTGCGTGTTTAAATGCTTGATTGCTATTGTGGTAAAAGCCTTAATTGTCATACCCGATGTGTTTTGTGATGAGAAAAAAAATCACCAAGCATAAACATGTCATGATTAGAGGAAATTGTGAGTAAGCCTAGACATAGGGTACTTTGGAGGCTCCATCTCCCTCAATTCTCCCGACTGAGTTAATGAGAAATCTCCGTGCTTTTTGCAATCATGTGTAGTAGATTTTAGGAGAAATCAAATCTCTACTATGTATTCGGATTAAGGGTAATCTCTCCTCATAAGAGAGATTAGCTACTTAAGAGATTCTCATTAGCCCACAGTGAGGTTTCATAGAGTGTTAATGCGATTATATGGATGTCTGTATCAGCTCTGCACCGATTCAATTACTCTTCACCCTCTACTGAGGGGTTTAATATAATTCTGGAAACCTCTCAACTCAAATAGGATTGCATACATAGGCAACCTTTATCCTGCAGTTTATCAAACCCTAGAGGGATGCTATGTCCGTACATCATTCTTTCCCATGATTTCTCGCCTGTTTTATTTAAGTATTTCTTGCTTTATTCTCTTTTTTCATACACACATCATTCGATCGATTAGGCTAATTTTCAGAGTTAGGGTTATTACTAGTACTCTCATTCTTCTCTACGGATGGACATCTTGCTTTACGCACACTATTATTATGCGATTGGCACATACACTTACGTCCCTATCAATGGCCAAGCATTTTATAAACAAACTTAATTATCACATAAAATTCTCATCAAGTGATTATTTATCTACAAGAATAGGTGAAAATTCAACCATAACTCAATGATAAATACTAATTTGGTCATCTAAGAAATCCAAGTGAAAAACTCAACATAGCTAACATAAGTGCCAATTTGGTATGTAAGAGATCAAGTGAAAATTCAGTAATATGATAATCTAAGAGATCAGATGAAAAATTAAACAATAGTAAACAAAAATATTGATTTTTTCATCTAAGAGACCAAGTAAAATAGATAAATTCAAACAAAAGCAGAACAACAAATAACAACTTGGAGGTGTGGAGAATAAACATGCATAGTAGATTACTTCAAAATGCCATATAATTTTAATTAAAAACATATTGAAATATCTAAAAGGCATTTGTTCCTTGCAAAAAATCTTATTAGAGACAAGATTTGCCAACTCTAGAATCTCCAATAAGTAGAAGTTTGAACAAATAATCACTGGAAAGGAAAAAAAATCCGAATTAATTATACTTCTTTTAAATGAAGGCTGAGCACATCAACTAATCAACAGAATTTAGCATTCATAATAAACCAATGCGAACAAACAAAAAGATTCAAAACTCAAAGCACAAGCCTAGATTAAGTTTGATATCCATACAACCTGCAGATTTCAACTAAGAAAAAGACAATATATGCAACAAAACTTTCATTAAAAAAGCCATGAGATACGAGCAACCAATACAACCAAACTGAATGATGGAAAATCACCTCATGTGCAAAGTGGCTAATAAAAAACTCAAGCCCTTTTTAATAAATCAGTGGTTTATCCACTTTTATTCAAAAAATAAAAATAAAAATAAAAAAAATAAAAAACTCAAGTATGTTAAACTGCTCATTCTAAATACTTTTAGTTATATTCTTGATAGTTTATAAAAAATAAAAAAGACACAAAAAATGTAGTTGATCATCACATCTCCAGATTTTTAATGTATTCAGATCATGGCCACTAGTTTCAGATACAATATAATTATAATATATGACAAAGAGGTAAGATTGAGTAAATATCTTCACAGATACACATCAAGGCCATCTGGCCAACAAAAAAAACATGCATCTAAAACATGCTTGAACTTAGCAACTTCACATTTTCCTCTTCTCTCAAATTTGTAGACAACAACTAACATAAAACAAAATTAAAAAAATATAATAATACCTATAAACCCAAACCACAAACAACAGTTTGTGGGGAAAAATACAATAACTTTTTAAAATTTTAAAAGAGGTTTAAAAAAGCCTGATAGATATCCAAAAAAAAAAAAAAAATCAAACATAGGTGTAACTTCAAACTCAAATGATTTCCATACTTAAACAACCTAGATTGAACCAAGCAAGATTGCAACCCAATTTTAAGAACATTATAAAACATAGGAATAGATGAATTAAGAGTTTTACATGGTTTGCCATTTTTAATATAAAACTCCAAAAACATTATTAATAAATTACAACATTTATAAGCCATAAGCATGCATGGAAAGGCAATTGCAGAATATCTTTAATTTTCTAAAAACTAGAAAAACTCATCACACAACCATGAAATTGTGTAGATTTGGATCTTAACAAGAGAAAGAAAGCAATACCCTAGTTACTCTTCTCCCCAGCCCAACTCCACCATCGTCGTCGGATGTAGAACAACTAAAATGGAGAACACCGGAAAGAAATGCCCTAAGTATTTCTTTCTCCAACCATACTCCACCCAAAGCCAAATTAAGAAGGGCATACTGAAAAGAAAGAACCAAATTAAGAAGGGAATACTGGAGAGAGAGAGAGAGAGAGAGAGAGGTCCTCGCCAAAACCCCCATCACCACTGTCGTCGTTGTTGTCATCATCACCATCGCCGTCGTTGTCGATAGGGGAAAACTTTGAGATCAACTGAGAGGAAAAATGGAGTTCTCACCAACCCGAACTTTGCAAAAGGCCCGAAGTGACATTGACTAATGTTTTTTTATAATAAAAAAACTTATACAGCCGGTTGCTTTAAACCGATTCTAAAAGTGGGTTTAATTTTTTAATCCCACTCATTAGAGTCCATGTCTGCCTCTATAAATGTAATTTGGTGTAGTAGAAATTACTTGCTTTACTCTCACTCGAGAAGCTCTAGCATGGATGAAGTGAAGGAGGATTTTGTAAAGTAGAGTGTAAAGTAAAGTAAAAGAAGTTTTTAAGTTATACCTTGTTTGGATTGAAGGTAAGGTAAATGGATGTTATTGAACCTTCTAATGTTTGGATTAAAGATAATAGAAGGTAAGGTCTTATATTAATATTACTAAAATGCCCTTGAAGCGATAAATTGTACTTTATACTAATTTTACACGTATAATATTATTTATGTAAATTAAATATTTTTATTTAACAATTTATAACATTTTATTATTTTTTTTGCAAAAACTATTCAAATTCAAAACCAAAACCTAAACTTTTCTATAGGGTATGGATATAATTATCTAAATCCAGTAAGGATATTTTTGTCTTAAAAAATATTAAACTTTTCAAAACCCCCAATTTAGATGTTTGAAAAAGAGGGTTAAATGGAGGTTTTTCAACCTTTTCATTTAACCCTCAAATACCCTACCCTTCATTTTACCATGGATCGAATCATTGGGTTGGTTCATAATTCTACTTTACAAAACCCCCAAAAACTCTCTCCCAAGCAAGGTCGAGCCCAATGTGCTCATATTAATTCGTCCACTGTCAACATTTATCCAGTCATAGATACAATCTTTTTCCCTATACCTCATAATATATAAATATATATCCATTCAAGACCTGCAACAAGAAAACCTCAAGTAGCAGAGGTACTCCTGAACATGACCATTAATAAATCCATATATCATGAAGAAATTACACATCTCAACATGGGGTTTTAGTGGTAGTTTTCCCTGGCCTCTAACTTACACTTCCACTATCATTCTCATTAAATCTTTCACCTAGCTACATGGGCAGGCGTTCACTTAATGTTATCCATGGACAATCTTACTCAAACCAAGACCTTAGCCACTATGGCCCTGCTCCACCGGAGCTTGATATGGTTCTAGAACGGTAGAAGGTACTAAGACAACGGATGTTATGAAAAAAATTAAGCCTTTTTTCATACACAATGGTAAAAAAAAGATGAAGAAGAGATTTCTTCAACACGTCAATGACGGCAGTAATTACTTCTTAAACAAGTTAGAATGGACAAATAATCTATATCTTGATAAGACTGGGCTGGGCAGCAATTCTCCTCCAAAATGCCACAAGGGTAGTTTGAAATTTTTGAAAAATATCACGGCTCATAGTGACCAGAAGGATTGAATGGTATGGAGTTTTAAAAAAGATGGACTTAATGGTACTAAATTTTGTAAGGACTGAATGGGAAGTTTGAAAAGTTTCAAAAACTAATAAATGATTTTCTCTATATATTATAGAAAAAATTAAATTTAATTCTATTTTAAATTTGCCTGAAGGTGGGACAACTATATTTTATAAATCTTTTTCACATATTTTATTTAAAAATATTTAGTAAAATCAATTTCAGAGATATTTTAAGTTTGAAGAATTCTCCTTGGTTCACTCCCCTTCTCTCTCTCTCTCTCTCTCTCAAAACACCAAGAAAAATAATTTTATAGAAGGTCCATCTTGTGTGGTGATGTCGATCCATGGCGTGGCACAATCCCTTAACATCTTTACTCATAATTTATTTTAAAAATTAAAATGACAGTTTGAATTAAACATAATAAGTAAAATAGCCATATATTTCAAAGGAATGCCAATTAAATAGACATTCTTATTCAACATTTCAAATTACAAAGATAAATTTAAAAAAAATGGTATATAAAGAATTTGGTAAACATTTTATTGGACTATTTTTACATTTGTATAAATATAAGATTAGATATATTTTAAAAATATATATGCAAATATTTACTAAATAAATAAATTTCTTAAGCTGTGGTGACGCTGCTGGTTGCTTGATTTGTTTCTGGATTTGAACGAAGGATATCTCTTATAGTATGCCTTGATAACTCGATCATTAAAACCCTGAAAATAAAATAATTAAAATTAAAATAACTCTCATATCAACACAGACGTGACACATAAAATTAGTTTAAAAAATTATTTTCAGTAGTACTATGCTTCTTTCTTTATTAGATTGTTAAATTATTAATATTGGTATTTAAAGTAATTAAGAATGCTAATCGTTCGTAGTCATGAATGAAGCCTTTTTATATTCAAAAATTTATAAAATAAAATCACGTTATAAAAATTAAATAAAAGTATTTTGATAGTAAAATAATAGTTTCTAACTCTATGCAATCATTATCATCTAAATATTTATTTCCAACTTAATAAACCCCTCTCCCCTATGCAATTCTGGAGGGAAAAACGATATGCCTCACACAAAACTCTCGTAGGTGACCCAGAAAGTGAATTGTAATTTAAAAAACTCGAACTCAAGACTTTTCAATCACAAATATAAGTAGTTACCAGTGGACTAGCCCATACTTCCTATGTTTTTTGAAACACATTCATGAAAACATCAATATATATATATATATACTTCCGAGAAATCATAGTTATGTGTATGCCTTAAATAAAACCAACCAAAATTGGCATTGATAATTGCACCTTTGAGGAAACCCTACTTACATGTGTACCTTAAGGACAAAAAAATTCAAAAATTGTTTTCATACATCTAGAGATGGAAATGAAAATAATTCTTTTAAAAAAAACCTAAAAATATCTTTTAATTCAAATTTCAATATCTTGCTCTATTCTCTTTTTCTTCTCACCAAAGAAGAGATTGAAGAATGAATTAAAACAAGGATAAATATTCCCATTACAAAGAACTCTCTCTCTCTCTCTCTCTCTCTCTCTCTCTCTCTCTCAAAACACCAAGAAAAATAATTTTATAGAAGGTCCATCTTGTGTGGTGATGTCGATCCATGGCGTGGCACAATCCCTTAACATCTTTACTCATAATTTATTTTAAAAATTAAAATGACAGTTTGAATTAAACATAATAAGTAAAATAGCCATATATTTCAAAGGAATGTCAATTAAATAGACATTCTTATTCAACATTTCAAAGTACAAAGATAAATTTAAAAAAAAAAATGGTATATAAAGAATTTGGTAAACATTTTATTGGACTATTTTTACATTTGTATAAATATATGATTAGATATATTTTAAAAATATATATGCAAAAATTTACTAAGTAAATAAATTTCTTAAGCTGTGGTGACGCTGCTGGTTGCTTGATTTGTTTCTGGATTTGAACGAAGGATATCTCTTATAGTATGCCTTGATAACTCGATCATTAAAACCCTGAAAATAAAATAATTAAAATTAAAATAACTCTTATATCAACACAGACGTGACACATAAAATTAGTTTAAAAAATTATTTTCACTAGTACTATGCTTCTTTCTTTATTAGATTGTTAAATTATTAATATTGGTATTTAAAGTAATTAAGAATGCTAATCGTTCGTAGTCATGAATGAAGCCTTTTTATATTCAAAAATTTATAAAATAAAATCACATTATAAAAATTAAATAAAAGTATTTTGATAGTAAAATAATAGTTTCTAACTCTATGCAAACATTATCATCTAAATATTTATTTTCAACTTAATAAACCCCTCTCCCCTATGCAATTCTGGAGGGAAAAACGATATGCCTCACACAAAACTCTCGTAGGTGATCCAGAAAGTGAATTATAATCTAAAAAAACTTGAACTCAAGACTTTTCAATCACAAATATAAGTAGTTACCAGTGGACTAGCCCATACTTCCTATGTTTTTTGAAACACATTCCTGAAAACATCAAAATATATATATATATATATGCACTTCCGAGAAATCATAGTTATGTGTATGCCTTAAATAAAACCAACCAAAATTGGCATTGATAATTGCACCTTTGAGGAAACCCTACTTACATGTGTACCTTAAGGACAAAAAAATTCAAAAACTGTTTTCATACATCTAGAGATGGAAATGAAAATAATTCTTTTAAAAAAACCTAAAAATATTTTTCAATTCAAATTTCAATATCTTGCTCTATTCTCTTTTTCTTCTCACCAAAGAAGAGATTGAAGAATGAATAAAAACAAGGATAAATATTCCCATTACAAAGAACTCTCTCTCTCTCTCTCGTGTGTGTGTGTGTGTGTGTGTGTGTGTGTGTGTGTATATAACTGATATACTGAGAATGCGTAGAAATAAAGAGATGAGAAGATGATTGACCTGACTTGATGTAACAGCAGAATGGGCTGTCGGCTGTAAAACCAATGACAGACCCCAAGGCCGAACGAGGTATCAGAAATAATGTTCCAGATGTTGACTATCACTGTGATGGAACAAAAGAACCAAGAAATCAACCTGAACGACAAAGGAAGTATGCAAGCTGATAGCATGGCCACCGTAATTGCACTGAAAAGAGTGATCAACCCTTGAATACATCTAGCTCCAGCTTCATAACTAACATTAGAGGGAGGTTTACTCGCTGTAAAAGAACAACAGAACAAACACACAAGACCAAGAATGGCAAAATGCAGCATCATCATTTGGTTATCATTTGGGAAACCTTGGAACCCCCGGTGCATTACACCGGATGCTACCAAAGATATTAAACCACCCAACGCGGCTGAATCCATCTCAATTAAAGCACCAAAAAAAAAAAGAAAAAAAAGAAGGAATATATGAGTTTAATTTGGAGTTTAGAGGATGGCAATGAGCGCTTGAATATTTATACACAAGCATGGTGCCAACCTCGTGTCCTCTTTTGTATATATATTTGAAGAAACAAACATGTGCTTGTTTCGACCACTTTCCTCGCGCGTGTGTGTGTTTTTTGTGTATATATTTGAAGAAACAAGCATGTGCTTGTTTCGACCACTATCCCTTTAATATGAGTTTTATCATCTTGTTAATTAACTCATGCATGCATGCAGACCATGTCGCATTGTGCCATATATGCTATATATGCTATATATGCCAGTAGACCATTGCAAAGTTGTCTGATTAAAACTCTTTCCGCGAACCAGAGATATCTTGGACTCGATCAAATTGTTGGCTGACTTTATTTTATTTCTGAATAAATAATACAACTTGCTTCAATTGCTAAAGATATATTTTTATTATATTTTTAATTTTATTAAACTTTTCTATGAAAAAGTTTTTTTTTCTTTTTCCCAACAATTACTTTAACTATTAGCATTGATGGTTCAAATTTCAGAACAGGTAGGATGAAATCACAAATGTGTAAAAAATTATTTTTTTTACATCGTCATTATTAACAAATGATAGTGTGATTATTGTGTCACGTTGCCTGTAGAATTGGTCAACAAAGAAATTAAGAATGGTGGAGGGGTGATAGTGGAAGACACGCGTCGGCTTAGTAAAAGGGAGAGAAAAAGAAGCACAAGGCTTCGCGGGTACATTGTACCTGCAGAGAAACAAAACATAAATAGGAAAACTGAGAAAGGAAAAGGCATGAAAGGTTTGTATTTGGAGGAAGGCCCTGGTTTCTCTCAGTGAGCTGAGAGCAGGGTGGTACGAAAGCTGGGTTTTCTTCTGGATTATTCAGCAGTTATCTTTTATATTGTGTCTGCAAGTAACCTGTAATCCTGTGGTGAGATTGTTCCCTTAAACCTTGGATTTATTTCATCTTTTCATTAATGTTGTTGGTATGTGATGTCAAATCATAGATATATATATATTTGTGGATCGATGATGATATCTGTTGAGATCTGAAGGTCTAAGATCTGATTGCTTGAGTTCTCAGGAAAATATAGTTAATTGTACTCATTGTGTTTAATCCCCGTTGATCTGGTGTTTCAAGTGTCTCTTAAGTAATCTGCAGCATTACAATTGGTGCTTTCGTTGTATCCATTTCACAATGGCAGAAAATACTCGACTGAAGGAGCTGCAAGCTAAGGTGGAAACGTTATTCACACTAATGGAAACTAATGAGCAGAGGTTTCAATCAATTGAGCATAACAATGAGCAAAGGTTTCAATCAATTGAACAATCTCTATCTACATTGCCATTAATCCATAAATCTTTAGCAGGAATATCTCACTTCATTGAGTCCAATACACTCATGAAACCTGCAGTGGAAAGTCCTTCATCACCTTCCTTAGTAGAGGATTGCTCTCAGGTGGCACTGTCGTCATCAACTGACACTTATTCAGTACGAACTGTCAGGATTGATTTCCCAAGATTTGCGGGTAGTGATGCTTTACAATGGATATTCCAGGCCGAACAGTTTTTTGATTATTATGGGGTGCCAGATAACCACCGTTTGAAGATTGCTTCAGTGCATCTTGATGGTGAGGTTGTGCCTTGGTTTCAAAGACTCCAAAAAGCTGGGAAACTTACTTCATGGCAAGCTTTCACAAAATCCTTGGAATGTACATATGGCCCATCAATATTTGATTGCCCACGGTATTCATTATTTCGGTTGACTCAAGATGGCTCAGTTGCTCAATTTTATGCTCATTTCACCGCATTGGCCAATCGGGTGGATGGTGTTCCTGAACAAATTTTGTTAGACTGTTTTGTCAGTGGATTACGAAAGGAATTACAGGCCGAGTTAATTCCCTGGCGTCCTGAGGATCTTGATAAGACGGTGACACTTGCCAAATTATTTGAAGAAAAATTGCAATGGGGCCGCAAACCTTTCCCCACAAAGAATATTTTTCTTTCGGATACTAAGATGAAAGCACTGCCGGGACGTCCTGGACCTTATGCGCCATCTGCTGCTGCAGTCGGACAGAATTCTCATGGATCCCATTCTTCCACATCTTTTAAAAAAATGGGCTTTCAAGAAATGCAAGTAAGGAAAGCTAAAGGGTTATGTTTTACTTGTGATGAGAGATATTCTCCAAGTC
This sequence comes from Dioscorea cayenensis subsp. rotundata, assembly GCF_009730915.1. Classification (NCBI taxonomy): domain Eukaryota; kingdom Viridiplantae; phylum Streptophyta; class Magnoliopsida; order Dioscoreales; family Dioscoreaceae; genus Dioscorea; species Dioscorea cayenensis. The sequence continues at coordinate 17,076,621 of NC_052472.1, read as the reverse complement.
ACATCTGTCCCAACAAGAAGTTGTTACTATTACAATGGGATAATACTGATTCAAAAAATATTGACACTGATTTTCTCATAGATCCTCATCCACCTTCTACCGAGCTTATACCAGACTTGAAAACTAAATTGTCCTTAAATGCAATGTCTATTACCCCTATGTCAGGTACCATGCGTTTCACAGGATATCTGGGCGGCCAGTCCATTAAAATACTATTAGATGGAGGTAGTGATGACTCATTCATTCAACCAAGGGTCGTCAAATTTTTACAGCTAGATGTCCTTCCCACTACACCTTTGAAAGTATTGGTTGGCAATGGGCATGCATTACACATTGAAGGGCATATTCCAGAACTAGCTGTACAAGTCCAAGGACATACATTGTTGATTCCTGCCTATGTTTTGGTGATTGAGGGTGCTGATCTGATCTTGGGTGCATCGTGGTTAGCAAAATTGGGCCCTCATGTTATGGACTATGATAAACAGGTGATTAAATTCTTTCATAATAATCAATATATGGTGTTGAAGGGGGAATCAGTGGACAATCCTGCTTTTACAACAGTGCATCAACTGTCTCGATTATATTCTACTCATGCAGTGCGAGCGTGCTATTCTCTCCAGTTATATCATGATGACCCTCCCAATACTATCTCTGATTCCAAGCCGGTGACAACTTCAGACAATGTTCTCAGCACATTACCTGCAGATATTCCTCTAGACTTATCTGAGTTGCTACTCAAATTTAACTCTGTTTTCCATAAACCTGTGGGTTTACCACCATCACGGGCATGTAACCATAGGATTCCTCTGCTACCAGATAGTGCCCCAGTGAAAGTGAAACCATATCGGTATCCTCACAGCCAAAAAGCAGAAATTGAGAACATGGTGGCACAGATGCTTCAGGAGGGATTAATTGAACACAGTACTTCTCCTTTTTCTTCTCCAATTATTCTGGTTAAAAAGAAGGATGGAACATGGCGGTTTTGTACAGATTATAGAGCATTAAATGCAATTACCATTAAAGATGCTTACCCAATTCCCACAGTCGATGAGCTTCTTGATGAATTGTATGGTGCAGAATATTTTTCTAAATTGGATCTGCGTTCGGGTTATCACCAGATCTTAGTACATCCTGATGATCGATTCAAAACCGCTTTCCGAACACATCAAGGGCACTATGAATGGCTAGTCATGCCATTTGGTTTGTCGAATGCACCTGCAACATTCCAATCCTTGATGCATCGGATTTTTCAATTGGCTCTCAGGAAATATGTCTTGGTCTTCTTCGATGACATACTCATTTACAGTACCAATTGGACTCTTCATTTACAACATCTTCAGATGGTTCTTTCTACCCTCCAAGAACATCAATTATATGCTAAATTATCTAAGTGCAGTTTTGGCAAGAAGCAAATCGAATATCTTGGTCATGTTGTATCCAGACAGGGGGTGGAAATGGATCCTAACAAAGTGTCTGCCATAATTCAGTGGCCAACTCCAAACTCTTTAAAGCATGTGAGGGCTTTCTTGGGATTAAGCGGCTATTATGGGAAATTTATCAAACAATATGCTACCTTGGCAAGGCGTTTAACTTATTTGCTCAAACAGGATTCATTTCATTGGTCTGAGGCAACTGAACAAGCATTTTCCACCTTGAAACAATCTATGACTTCTGCACCAATCTTAGCCTTGCCAAATTTTTCTCGTCCATTTGTTCTAGAAACAGATGCTTCGGGAGTCGCTATTGGAGCAGTCTTGAGTCAAGACACCCACCCGGTTGCATATTTTTCCAAGAAAATGTCTCCACGGATGCAAAGCCAGTCTGCCTATGTGCGGGAGTTGTTTTCCGTCACAGAAGCTGTGAATAAATTCAGGCATTATTTGTTGGGCCATCAATTTATAATTCAGACTGATCAGCAAGCATTACGACATTTGTGCAACCAAATAATTCAAACACCGGAGCAGCAACGCTGGTTACCCAAGCTCTTGGGTTTTGATTTTGTGATTGAGTATAAACCAGGCAGAGAGAATTTAGCTGCTGGTGCTCTCTCCCGGTGTTTTACTCTAACTTCTTCCCAATCACAGGCTTCCTTTTTACAGGAGTTACAATTCTTGCAAACTCAAGATAGAACATGTGGACCACTTATCCAAACATTACAAGAATCAAATACAAGTACTTCGGATTATTCTCTGAAACTGGGCCTGTTGTATTGGAAAGGTCGTTTGGTGGTCCCAGATGATCCACAGCTTAAGCAACGATTGCTAAAGGATTTCCATGATTCTCTTCTGGGTGGACATGCTGGGTCTCTTCGCACGTTCATGCGTTTAGCGCTTCAATTTTTCTGGAAAGGTATGCGCAAGGATGTACATAATTATGTCCAGCACTGCATGATTTGCCAACAAGCTAAGTCTAGCAATACACTTCCTGCGGGTTTATTACAACCACTCCCGATTCCTAATCAAATCTGGGAGGACATATCCATGGATTTCATTTGTGGATTACGGACTTCCAAGGGGTATACAGTTATCTTTGTCGTCATTGATCGTTTATCCAAATACGGCCATTTCATGCCACTCAAAAGTGATTTTTCTAGTATCATAGTGGCAGATGTTTTTATCAAATCTATCCTGAAGTTGCATGGTCTTCTCCGATCAATCATTCGTGATCGGGACAAAGCATTCACCAGTCGATTTTGGCAACATCTCTTTGCTAAAATGGGAACTTCTATTCAGATGTCCACGGCCTATCACCCTCAATCAGATGGGCAGACTGAAGCCTTGAATAAATGCCTCGAAATGTATCTTCGTTGTTTTAGTAGTTCTCATAATGGCAATTGGGTTGATCTTCTACCATGGGCAGAATACTGGTACAATACTTCATACCAAACCAGCGCCGGTATGACCCCCTTCCGTATTGTGTATGGACGTGATCCCCCTAGCTTGTTATCTTTCATTGCAACGGGTAGTGAACCTCCATTGGTAGCCCAATGGTTGTCTTCTCGGGACAAACTTCTTCACCAACTAAAAAGCAATTTACTCCGCGCTCAGGCGAGGATCAAACGTTTCGCTGATATGAAATGATCTGAACTTACTTTTAAGGAGGGGGACTGGGTATTTGTCAAACTTCAACCTTATCGGCAAAATTCTGTTTTACTTCATCGGAATCAAAAACTGGGAATGAAGTATTTCGGCCCTTTTCGGGTGGCACAACGTATAGGAGCTGTGGCATATAAATTACATCTTCCAGTTGGAGCAAAGATCCACCCGGTCTTCCATGTTTCATTGTTAAAACATGTGTGGGTGATCCAACAGTCACAACATTGCCACTGCCATTTATGTCTTCTTCTCAGGGTCCTGTCATAATTCCAGCAGCGGTATTACAGTACCGTCAAATTATCCTAAGTGGCCGGCACATTAATAGAGTTCTGATCCAATGGCACGGTCTAGCGCCTGAAGACACCTCGTGGGAGGATCTGGACCAATTGATTCTTCAATTTCCTGAACTGGACCTTGAGGACAAGGTCAATGCTTATCGGGGGGTATTGTCACGTTGCCTGTAGAATTGGTCAACAAAGAAATTAAGAATGGTGGAGGGGTGATAGTGGAAGACACGCGTCGGCTTAGTAAAAGGGAGAGAAAAAGAAGCACAAGGCTTCGCGGGTACATTGTACCTGCAGAGAAACAAAACATAAATAGGAAAACTGAGAAAGGGAAAGGCATGAAAGGTTTGGATTTGGAGGAAGGCCCTGGTTTCTCTCAGTGAGCTGAGAGCAGGGTGGTACGAAAGCTGGGTTTTCTTCTGGATTATTCAGCAGTTATCTTTTATATTGTGTCTGCAAGTAACCTGTAATCCTGTGGTGAGATTGTTCCCTTAAACCTTGGATTTATTTCATCTTTTCATTAATGTTGTTGGTATGTGATGTCAAATCATAGATATATATATATATATTTGTGGATCGATGATGATATCTGTTGAGATCTGAAGGTCTAAGATCTGATTGCTTGAGTTCTCAGGAAAATATAGTTAATTGTACTCATTGTGTTTAATCCCCGTTGATCTGGTGTTTCAAGTGTCTCTTAAGTAATCTGCAGCATTACATATTGATTAACTCCAATATGTAAAATAAAAAATTCAACTCTCTTTTAAAGCATAATTGAGTGTTTGTTGTGCGTTTTGGATAGCTTGCCCATAATTTTAAAAACAAAAATTATAGTTTTAGGTTCATCTCTATCTAATATTTTTTTTGCTCTGATAGGGAGCTATCTTGGTCCCAGTAAGAGTACCAAAGTTAGGACTAGTTTACCTAGCTTAGAACAAATTTGTTTTGCTAATAATGAGCTCGTCGGAAATTAAAGAAGAGGAAAAACAAAAGTAAAATTAAATAAAATTGAAGAATTAGAATGATAATCTGATTAAAAAAAATTTCTTGGTATATTTTGAAAAAGTTGAGTTCTAGTGGGTATTAAAAAAAAAGTTTTAAGAATGTACATGATGTAGAAAGTATTGTATGTTATGCTGCCGGCCCAGTTGACCATGTTACAATGGTAGGGCGATTTGGCGTACGAGTTAAACTCGGAAGTAGAACTCAATAATATTACCCAAACTTATATGCTACACATATATGGCACGACCATTGCAAAGTTGTCTGATTAAAACTCTTTCCGCGAACAAGAGATATATATGACTTGATCAATTTGTTGGCTGACTTTATTTTACTTTCTCAATAAATAATAGAAAAATACCAACTTGCTTCATTTGCAAAAGTGTCCCTCTTAACCTTACTAATATTCTAAACATCATTATATTTTAAAAAGTTCTATTTTATTATATGTTTAATTTAATTAAACTCTTCTATGAAAATGGTTTCTTTTTCCCAACAATTACTTTATCTATTGACATTGATGGTTTGAATTTCAACTTACATAGGATGAAGGCACAAATATATATATATATATATAAATTTCCATCATCATAATAATAAGCATTATAATAAGCAAGTGATAGATAATGCGATTAACTCCAATATGAAAAATCAAGCATTCAATTCTCTTTTTAAGCATGGTTGAGGATATGCAGTGTGTCTTTGATAGCTTGTCCATGATGTTAAAAAGAAAAATTTTAATTTTAGTTTCATCCCTATTTAATATTTTTCACTATGCTAGCGAGCTTATCTTGGTCCTAGTGAGAGTACTAAGGTTAGGATTAGTTTACCTGGCCTAGAACAAATTCGTTTTGCTAATGAGCTTGTCGGAAATTAAAGAAGATGAAAAAAAAAGTAAAATTAAATAAAACTGAAGGATTAGAATGATAATTTGATAAAAAAAATTTTCTAGGTCTAGCTTGAAAAAGTTGAGTTCCAGTGGGCATTAAAAAAGTTAGGGTCATAAGAATGTACATGATGTATAAAGTATTGTTTTGTATCGTTTTGCATAAGAAGTCTATGCTATATACATCACGCTGGGTTGATAAATCATAAAGTCAGCACATGTTGTAAAAGTCTTGTTTCCCTATTCATGACGTGGCGAAAGATTTGATCAATTCAGATGTAATGGTCCGCTCCTCACGTATATAAATTTTAAAAATATTTGTTTTAATTAATATTAATTAAAACAAGATTAGTTTTCGGATTAATTTTTTGATAGGTACTAAGTTTTGAAATTATTTCTTTCCGGTTACCAAGTTTTAATTTGTATCATAAAGGTTACTCAAGTTTGATTTCGTTTCACCGGGAGGTTACCCACGAGTGACCACATCCATGCTGCTGACGTGGATGCCGGAAAAAACACAATCAGCACAGCTTGCCACGTCCTCAATCTGAGATGGAGCCTCTACGTCAACCGGCCTGTCCACGTTAGCAAATTTGTCCACGTCAACAGAGTTGGTATTTGTTTTGATATTAAATGAAAACTTAGTGACCGAAATGAAACCTTATTGATAATGTTTACCAACTCTGCTGACGTGAACAGGTCGGCTAACGTGGAGGCTCCATCTCAAACTGAGGATGTGACGAGCTGTGCTGACTGTGTTTTTTCCGGCATCCACGTCAGCAGCATGAATGTAGTCACTCGTAGGTAACCTCCTTGTGAAACGAAATCAAACTTGAGTAATTTTTACGATACAAATTAAAACTTGATAATCGGAAAGAAATAAGTTCAAAACTTAGTGACCTATCAAAAAATTAATCTTTTTAAAGTTTTCACTTCAACTTTTATAGAGGATATCAAACTTCCAAACTAAATTAATTCGGATTTATTTTTCATTAAAGTGTAATTATTCTTATTAAAAAAATATCAATATTTCATCAAATGCAAAATTAGAGGAGTTTTCGTTTTTATGTCACTTATGCTCTTATTTCAATTTGAGCACCAACTATCAATTTATATCAAAATGGGCACTAACTTTCAATGCAACGACTAGGCAGCTTTTGGGGCATTCTGGAGAAGATTCATTAACGTGGACGCTAGATTGCTTCCGTGGCTACCAATAGTCCACGTCATTTGCATCTATAGAAAGCTCCATGTCAGCATGCTAAACAAGTAGCCTTTAATATATGTCCATATAGGATGCCATGTAGGACTTTCTTCTTTCCCCTTTTCTCCCCCGATCCTCTTGCCATAAAGTCCCACCTGTGCCCACCAGCACTAGGAGGAGAAAGGACTTACATGTGAGTTTGGAGCTCTCTCGGCATTATTAGAATAATAACAAGGCAATTAGGTGGTTTACGGGCAGCTTACGGTCATCTTTATGGCCGTAAGTCAATTCCAGAAGACATTGCGGGCATGCTTATAGCCATAAGGGGGATTCAGAGCCAAGTCAGAGAACCTTACGGGTAAGGCTTACGCCTGTAAAACCATCCAGAGGAGCTTATAACCACAGTATATGCCCGTAAGGGCAGTCGTAAGAAGCAGAACAGTGAAAGATACGGTCCAGCGCTTACGACTATAAGCTGGACCGCAACACAAAGAGAAGATCTTACAGACAGGGCTTATGGCCGTAAGATGTCCCGTAAGGCTTGTGACAATCTTCTCTAGCTCTCTTACGACCTAATCCGTACCCCGTAAGAAACCCGTAAGCAGTTGAGTATAAATAGAACTTATGAGGAATTCTAGGACATTCTGTATTCTATCTTTCTATTCTTTTGGGGGCGACTCTTGGAGGCAAGGTTGATGAAGAAAAGGGCCGAATCTCTAGCACTTTAGGAGTGGTTTGGAAAAGGATTTGGTCCTACATTGAAGGGGACTGAAGATCGTAGTCGTCTAGCTCATCTTGACGGCGTGCGTGGAAGCTTCTTTGGGGACTCTTCATCCTAGGGATTGATAATGGGGGTTTTCATGGATCTCATGTTTTCCTCTATTCTTTGGATCTTGAATGCTTGCCCTCCATTAATTAAAGGCTAATTTATAGATGTTTGGGCATAGTTAAACTCTAGGGTTTATTTTCTTGACTTTGGTTGTTGGATCTTTAATGCTTTAATTGATTCCTTATATGGAATCATATCTATTTGATTTTAATTGTGTGAATGAATGCTTGATTGCTAATGAGGCGAAAACCTTAGCTATCATACCTTGTATTGCTACATGACGAGAAGAAATTCCCACCTAGCATAGACTTACCACAATTTGAGAGGATAGTGGGTACACCTCTAGTTAGGGTATCTAGGAGACCTAGTCTCCCAAAGTCCTTCAGAGTGGGTTAGTGATGATCTCCGTGCTCTTTGCAATCATGTGGAGTGGATTTTAGGAGAAAACACATTTTTTGCTCCGCATTCGGATTAGGGATAATCTCTCTCTTTAGGCGGAGATTATTTACTTAAGAGATTGTCATTAGCCCACAATAAAGTTTCATAGAGTGTTAATGCGATTATGTGGATGTTTGTATCAACTCTGCACCTATTCAGATACACTTTTCTTGAGAAATCAGCGTATTGTATAATTCTGGAAACATTTCAGTCCAAATAGGATTGCATACCTAGACAACCTTTGTCATGTACTTCATAACCCTAAACGGATACTATGCCTGGACATCGTCTCTTCCTTTGATTTCTCTACAGTTTTATTTCCATATTTCTTGTTTTTGGTTTCTTTTATTCACACACACCAGTTCATTAGTTAGGCTAATTTTTCGGAATTAGGGTTATTATTAGTATTCACTTTCTTCCCTGTAGACCGACACTCTGCACTTACGCACACTTTATTATGCTATCGGCACATACACTTGCGCCATCACACATAATATGAAAAAGAACATAATCATATATGACTTTGCAAATTCTATACATTACTTAAATTATATATAACTGTATAACTCTACAACATCATATATGATGAATGTATTACTTGATTCTATACACCCGAGTTTTGAAATGCAAAAATATAAAAATCATTATCACATAAACATACATTTTTTTTTCAAAGACACAGAAATCATCATGTTGAAACACAGAAATCATCCAACTTTGTTGAAGTATACACATAATTATGCATAAATATAAAAACACAAATATCATCATGTCGAAACATAGAAACACACTAATCATCTCTTCAGCTCTACACTCTTGGTCACTTGTTCTAGACCTGCGCTCTTCTTGAAGAACTCCTCCTAGCGTTAGTGGGCTCGATGGAAGAGGGTTGCCCATGGTTGGGATTCTAGGGCAATTGGATCAAGGGAGAAAAGACGTAAGAAGGTCCTACGTGGACATAGTAAAGGCCACTTGTTTTGCATGCTGGCATGGCAAATGATGTGGACTATTGGTAGCCATGCACGCAATCCAACGTCCACGCCAATTAATCTTTATCGGAAAGCCCCAAAAACCTTGTCGGTGCAATCAAATTAAAAGTCAGTGCTAATTTTGAAAAAAAATTGAAAGTTGGTGCTCAAATTGAAATAAGAGGAAGGGTTAGTACTCAACAAAAAAATTTACCCCCACAATGTATGAGTTAGAAATTAATATATTAACATTGAAGTTATTTATGGAATATAAAAATTATAAAAGTACTTTTATATTAAAAAAAAAAGTAAATTTTCAATTTTATTTACTTTTTAGCATCCTAAAACCAAACTAATTTGCGATAAAAGGAATTTTATGTTATATTTTCAAAGAATTTCGCATTGTTGTTTTGTGGATTTGAATAGAATGAAAATAAATAAATAATTCAATATTCACTGATAAAGAAATATTCTTTTAAAAAAAATTCCAACAATTATACAATTTTTTAAAATGTTCGATTTTCCAATTTTCCCATCTCTTATGGCGCCTTCCACGGGTGCAACTAACGTGGACTATTGGTAGACACGCAAGTAATCCGGCATTCACGTTAATGAATCCTTGCCGGAAAGCCACAAAAGCCTTCTCGGTGCAATCAAATTGATAGTTAGTGCTCATTTTGATACAAATTGAATGTTGATGCTCAAATTAAAATTAGAGCAAAGGTTAGTACTCAACCAAGAAAATTACCGCCACAATGTATGAGTTAGAAATTAAGATATTGACTTTGAAGTTATTTGTGAAATATAAAAATTGTAGAAGTACTTTTATATTTTAAAAAGTAAAATTTCAATTTAATTTATTTTTTAGCATCTAAAACCAAACTAATTTCCAGTGTAATTTTCTTGCTTGAGCACTTACATTTGGTCACATTTCAATTTGAGCACCAACATTCAAAATGTATAAAAGTGAGCACTAACATTTAATTTGGTTACACCAGTGAGACTATTGGGGTTTTTTGACAATAATTTAGTGACGTGGACACTAGACGCCACGTCATCTTCACCTATGGAGGCCGCCACATCAGTAATTTCTCCACATGTGCACTTCTTCTCCATGTCAGCTGCCACAACAGCCTCTTCACTCTCTGTTCTCATCATCTTCTTACCCCTTTCTCCCTCACTTGCTGATGTGGCAGCCTTCACACGTGAAGATGACGTGAAGTTCGTCGTCCACATCACTGAATTCTCACCGGAAAACCCCAACAGCCTCACCGGCGTGACCAAATTAAATGTTAGTGCTCACTTTGATGCATTTTGAATGTTGGTGCTCAAATTGAAATATGACCAAAGGTTAGTGCTCAACTAAAAAAATTACCCCTAATTTGCAATTAAAGGAATGTTATATTTTATTTTTCAGATAATTTCGTATTGTTGTTTTGTGGATTTGAATAGAATGGAAAACTAAATAATTCAATATTCACTGATAAAATAATATTATTTTTAAAAATCTTTTCTAACTATTATACAATTTCTTAAAATAGTCAATTTTCCTTTTTTGTCATCTCTCATGGCGCATTCCATGGATGCAAATGACGTGGACTATTGGTACACAAGCAAGCAGTCCGGCGTCGATGTCAATAAATACTTGCCGAAAGCCCCAAAAGCCTTGTCCGTGTAATCAAATTAAATGGTAGTGCTCATTTTCATACAAATTGAAAGTTGGTGCTCAAATTAAAATAAGTACAATAGTTAGTACTCAACCAAGAAAATTAGCCCCCACAAAGTATGAGATAGAAATTAAGATGTTGACTTTGAAGTTATTTATGAAATAAAAATATTGTAGAAGTGCTTTTATATTTTAAAAAGTAAATTTTCAATTTAATTTATTTTTTAGCATCTAAAACCAAACTAATTTCCAGTGTAATTTTCTTGCTTGAGCACTTACATTTGGTCACATTTCAATTTGAGCACCAACATTCAAAATGTATAAAAGTGAGCACTAACATTTAATTTGGTTACACCAGTGAGACTATTGGGGTTTTTTGACAATAATTTAGTGACGTGGACACTAGACGCCACGTCATCTTCACCTATGGAGGCCGCCACATTAGTAATTTCTCCACATGTGCACTTCTTCTCCATGTCAGCTGCCACAACAGCCTCTTCACTCTCTGTTCTCATCATCTTCTTACCCCTTTCTCCCTCACTTGCTGATGTGGCAGCCTTCACACGTGAAGATGACGTGAAGTTCGTCGTCCACATCACTGAATTCTCACCGGAAAACCCCAACAGCCTCACCGGCGTGACCAAATTAAATGTTAGTGCTCACTTTGATGCATTTTGAATGTTGGTGCTCAAATTGAAATATGACCAAAGGTTAGTGCTCAACTAAAAAAATTACCCCTAATTTGCAATTAAAGGAATGTTATATTTTATTTTTCAGATAATTTCGTATTGTTGTTTTGTGGATTTGAATAGAATGGAAAGCTAAATAATTCAATATTCACTGATAAAATAATATTATTTTTAAAAATCTTTTCTAACTATTATACAATTTCTTAAAATAGTCAATTTTCCTTTTTTGTCATCTCTCATGGTGCATTCCATGGATGCAAATGACGTGGACTATTGGTACACAAGCAAGCAGTCCGGCGTCGATGTCAATAAATACTTGCCGAAAGCCCCAAAAGCCTTGTCCGTGTAATCAAATTAAATGGTAGTGCTCATTTTCATACAAATTGAAAGTTGGTGCTCAAATTAAAATAAGTACAATAGTTAGTACTCAACCAAGAAAATTAGCCCCCACAAAGTATGAGATAGAAATTAAGATGTTGACTTTGAAGTTATTTATGAAATAAAAATATTGTAGAAGTGCTTTTATATTTTAAAAAGTAAATTTTCAATTTAATTTATTTTTTAGCATCTTAAAACCAAACTAATTTGCGATTAAAGAAATTTTATGTTTAACTTTCAGAGAATTTCGTATTGTTATTTTGCCGATTTGAATAGAATGAAAAAAAATTAATAATTAAAATTCACTGAGAAAGTAATATTCTTTTAAAAAATCCTAACTATTATACAATTTTTTAAAAGCTTCAATTTTCCTTTTTTTTTAAATCTCTCATGGCGCCTTCGATGGGTGCAAATGGCGTGGACTATTGGTAGACATGCAAGCAGTCCTATGTCCACGTCAATGAATCCTCGTTGGAAAGGCCCAAAAGCTTTCTTGGTGCAATCAAATTGAAAGTTATTGCTTAGTTTGATACAAATTGAAATAAGTGCAGAGGTTAGTACTCAACCAAGAAATTACCTGCATTGAGAATTATAAATATAGATGCGTTTCTCCTCCATTAATATCCCTTTCATCACATTAACATTGTACTAAATATATATAAGGGTTCCGATATGTGTTTGAGATACAACTATCTTGCATACTATAACTCTTCTTGTCACTATATTATTCCTTATTTATTTTCTATAGGTAATTTGGGTATTTATTTTACTTTCATTTATTTATTTTATTGCTTATTTATATGTCACAAATTTTTTTACTTTTTAACAGGTTAGAAATTAAGATGTTGACTTTGAAGTTATTCGTGAAATATAAAAATTGTAGAAGTACTTCTATATTTTAAAAAGTAAATTTTCAATTTAATTTAGTTTTTATCATACTAAAACCAAACTAATTTGCGATAAAAGGAATTTTATGTTATATTTTTAGAGAATTTAGTATCGTTATTCTGTGGATTTGAAGAGAATGAAAATAAATAAATAATTCAATATTCACTCATAAAGTAATATTATTTTAAAAAAAATTCTAACAATTATACAATTTTTTAAAATGTTCAATTTTACTTTTTTTCATCTCTCATAGTAACTTCCACGGGTGCAACTAACGTCAACTATTGGTAGGCACGCAAGCAGTCCGGTGTCCACGTCAATGAATCCTTGCCGGAAAGCCACAAAAGCCTTGTCGGTGCAATCAAATTGAAAGTTAGTGCTAATTTTTATATAAATTGAAAGTTGATGCTCAAATTGAAATAAGAGCAAAGGCTAGTACTCAACCAAGAAAATTACCCCCACAAAGTATGAGTTAGAAATTAAGATATTGACTTTGAAGTTATTTATGGAATATAAAAATTGTAGAAGTACTTTTATATTTTAAAAAGTAAAATTTCAATTTAATTTATTTTTTAGCATCCTAAAACCAAACTAATTTGTGATAAAAGGAATTTAATCTTTTATTTTCAGAGAATTTTCTTATTGTTGTTTTGTGTATTTGAATAGAATGAATAAATAAATAATTCAATATTCACCTATAAAGTAATATTCATTTAAAAAATATTTTCTAATGATTTTACAATTTTTTAAAATGTTCTATTTTCCTTTTTTTCATCTCACATGACGCCTTCCACGGGTGCAAATGACTTGGACTATTGATAGACACACAAGCAGTCCGGCGTCGACGTCAATGAATCCTTGCCGGAAAGCCCCAAAAGCCTTGTTGGCGCAATCAAGTTAAAAGTTAGTATTTATTTTTATACAAATTGAAATAAGTGCAAAGGTTAGTACTCAACCAAGAAAATTACACCCACAAAGTATGAGTTAAAAATTAAGATGTTGACTTGGAAGTTATTTATGGAATATAATAATTGTAGAAGTACTTTTATATTTTAAAAATTAAATTTTCAATTTAATTTATTTTTTAGCATCCTAAAACCAAACTAATTTGCGATAAAGTATTTTATGTTTTATTTTCAAAGAATTTCGTATTGTTATTTTGTAGATTTGAATAGAATGATAAAAATTAAAATAATTCAATATTTACTGAAAAAAGTATTTTTTTTTACATCTAACTATTATACAATTTTTTAAAACGTTCAAATTTCCTTTTTTTTTTTTTATCTCCCATGTCACCCTCCACGAGTGCAAATGACGTGGACTATTGGTAGTCACGGAAGTAGTCCACTGTCCACGTTAATGAATCCTACTTGGAAAGCCCCAAAAGCCTTGTCGGTGCAATCAAATTGAAAGTTAATGCTCATTTTAATGCAAATTGAAAGTTAGTGCTCAAATTAAAATAAGTGTAAAGGTTAGTACTCAACCAAGAAAATTACCCCCATAAGTATGAGTTAGTAATTAAGATGTTGACTTTGAAGTTATTTATGGAATATAAAAATTGTAGTACTTTATATTATAAAAAGTAAATTTTCAATTTAATTTATTTTTAAGCATCCTAAAACCAAACTAATTTGCGATAAAAGGAATTTTATGTTTTATTTTCAATGAAATTCATATTGTTGTTTTGTGGATTTGAAAAGAATGAAAAAAAATAAATAATTCAATATTCACTAATAAAGTAATAATCTTTTAAAAAAAATTCTAACAATTATACATTTTTTCAAATTGTTCAATTTTCCTTTTTTTTCATCTCTGATGGCGCCTTCCACGGGTGCAACTGATGTGGATTATTGATAGACATGCAAACAGTCTGGCATCCATGTAAATGAATCCTTGCCGAAAGCCCAAAAGCATTGTCGGTGCAATCAAATTAAAAGTTAGTGCTTATTTTGATATAAATTGAAACTTGGTAATCAAATTGTAATAAGAGCAAAGATAAGTGCTCAACCAAGAAAATTCTTCCCACAAAGTATGAGTTAGAAATTAAGTTGTTGACTTTGAAGTCATTAATGGAATATAAAAATTGTAGAAGTACTTTTATATTTTAAAAAGTAAATTTTTAGTTTAATATATTTTTTAGCATCCTAAAAGCAATCTAATTTGCGATAAAAGGAATTTTATGTTTTATTTTCAGAGAATTTTGTATTGTTATTTTGTGGATTTATATTGAATGAAATAAATAAATACTTTAATATTTAATGATAAAGTAATATTCTTTTAAAAAATCTTTTCTAACTATTATACAATTTTTAATAATGTTCAATTATCCTTTTTTTCAACTCTCATGGCGCCTTCCATTGGTGAAAATGACATGGACTATTGGTGGACACACAAACAGTTCGGCTAATAGGGACGCTACTTGCTGATCGTGTAATAAAGTGCAAAAAAATGGGTGTCGGTCCATAATAAAGAATGAGATTATTAGGACTAACCTTAGATCCGAACATTAGCCTAAACCAAATAGTGATGTGTGTGAACAAGAGAAACAAAACACAGAAGCAAAGAAAACAAAGGTCGGAGGAGAAATCAGGAGAAGAAACGATGTATGGGCATACCATCTTTCTAGGATTTTGTAAAGTGTGGGACAAAGGTTGTCTAAACATGCAATCCTATTTGAACCGAGAGATTTCCTAAATCATACTAAACTCCTCCTTCAAGGGTGAAGAGTAACTGAATCGGTGAAATGCTGATGCAGTCACCACACAATCGCGTTAACACTCAGTGAAACCTTGATGTAAGTTAACAAGAATTTCTTCAATAGGTAATCTCCCTTACTAATCCGAATATAGAATAGATATGCTATTTCTCATAAAATCTATTCCATATAATTGCAAAGAGCACGAAAATAATCATTAACTCACTCTGGAGGATTAAGAGAGACACGGTCTCCAAAGTACCCTATTTCTAGATTACTCACAATCTCCTTTAATCACGGTATGCCTATACTAGGTAAGTATTTTTACTCGTCACAAAACGCATCGAATATGATAACTAGGGCATTCACCACGAATAACAATCAAGCATTACAAACACGTAATTAGATTCAAATATAAAGGATTGCAATTAGGAAAACAATTAAAACATAAAGGTCCACAACCAAAGTCGAAAGATTAAACCCTAGAGTTCAACTATACCCAAACATCTACAAAATTAGCCCTCCATTAAAGGGGTAGCAACAATCCAATCCAAATGAAATGAAATACACGAAGAGAATAATAAAACTCCCTCAAAGCTCACAATCTCCTTGGATGGATGAAGTTCTTCGAAGATTCCCCAATATCATCGCCAAGATCTCTCCAAGAATGTCTCCCTTGAAGCTTTGAACCTTCGTCTCTCTCATTCTCTCTTCCCTCAAAAAAGATATGCAATGAAAGAATCTAAAATCACCACCTAAAGGGCGGGCAAAGAGTAGAGAAGAAGATCCCCCAAAAGCCCTAATTTATGGCTTTTATAACTAAAAAATTGAAGGTTCTTACGGCCGTAAGAGGTCCCTTATGGCCCAATGCTTACTATTGTAAAAGTGCATGTAAGCTTCCTGGGTTTGGAGTTACGCCCGCAACGGTGCCTGTAATAGTGATTTACTACTATACAATGAACAACACACTGCTACAGTAAATCTCTGTTTTTCTTCCAAAATTAGCTTAAACTGCCTCAAACATGTTCCTCTTGATCTGTATGTCTTCATCCTAGCCTGAATACGAAATAAAAGCGAATTAAGCACCAAATTCAATCTTATATTCAAAAATTACATACAAAGTGATATAAATAGTAGTAATCAAATACATTCATTCACGCGCTTATCACCGACGTTGAGGTCAATGAATCCCTGTCGGAAAGCCCCAAAACCTTGCCAATGCAATCAAATTGAAAGTTATTGCTCATTTTGATACAAATTGAAAGTTGGTACTCAAATTGAAATAAGTGCAAAGTTTAGTACTCAATAAAGAAAATTACCCCCACCAAATATGAGTTAGAAATTAAGATGTTGACTTTCAAGTTATTTATGAAATATAAAAATTGTAGAAGTGCTTTTATATTTTAAAAAGTAAATTTTCAATTTAATTTATTGTTTAGCATCCTAAACGAAACTAATTTGTAATAAAAGGAATTTTATGTTTTATTTTTTAAAAAAATTCGTATTGTTATTTTGTGGATTTGAATAGAATGAAAAAAATAAATAATTCAATATTCACAGATAAAGTAATATTCTCTTAAAAAATCATTTCTAACTATTATACAATTTTTTAAAATGTCCCTTTTTCCTTTTTTTTTCCATCTCTCGTGCCGCCTTCCATGGATGCAAATGACGTGGACTATTGGTAGCCACATAAGCAGTCTGGCTTCCACGTCAATGAATCCTCGCTGGAAAGCCCCAAAAGTCTTGTTGGTGAAATCAAATTGAAAGTTAGTGCTCATTTTCATACAAATTGAAAATTGGTGCTCAAATTAAAATAAATTCAAAGGTTAGTACTCAACCAAGAAAATTATCCCCCACAAAGTATGGGTTAGAAATTAACATGTTGACTTTGAAGTTATTTATGAATTGTAAAAATTGCAGACGTATTTTTATATTTTAAAAAGTAAAATTTCAATTTAATTTATTTTTTAGTATCCTAAAATCAAACTAATTTGTGATAAAAGGACATTTATGTTTTATTTTCAGAGAATTTCGTATTGTTCTTTTGTTTATTTGAATAGAATGAAAAAAATAAATATTCAATATTCACTGATAAAGTAATATTCTTTTAAAAAATCTTTTCTAACTATTATACAATTTTTTAAAATGTTCAATTATCCTTTTTTTCATCTCTCATGGTGAATTCCACAGGTGCAAATGGCGTGGACTATTTTAGCCATGGAAGCAGTCTAACGTCTACGTCAACAAATCCTCGCTGGAAAGACCCAAAAGCCTTGTCGGTGCAATCAAATTTAAAGTTAATGCTCATTTTGTTACAAATTGAAAGTTTGTACTCAAATTGAAAATAAGTGCAAAGGTTAGTAGTCAATCAATAAAATTACCCCCACATAGTATAAGTTAGAAATTAAGATGTTGACTTTGAAGTTATTTATAAAATATAAAAATTGTAAAAGCACTTTTATATTTTAAAAAGTAAATATTCAATTTAATTTATTTTTTAGCATCCTAAAACCAAACTAATTTGCGATTAAAGGAATTTTATGTTTTATTTTCAGAGAATTTCGTATTGTTAGTTTGTGGATTTCAATACTGATGAAAAACTAATAATTCAATATTCACTCATAAAGTAATATTCTTTTAAAAAAAATTCTAACTATTATACAATTTTTTAAAATGTTAAATTTTTCCTTTTTTTCCATTTCTCATGGCGCCTTCCATGGGTGCAAATGACATGGACTATTGGTAGCCACGGAGGCAATCTGGCATCCACGTCAATGAATCCTAGCTAGAAAGCTCCAAAAGCGTTTTCGGGGCAATCAAATTGACAGTTAGTGCTCATTTTAATATAAATAGAAAGTTGGTGCTCAAATTAAAATAAGTGCAAAGGTTAGTACTCAATCAAGAAAATTACCCCCACAAAGTATGAGTTAGAAATTAAGATGTTCACTTTGTAGTTGTTTATGGAATTTAAAATTTGTAGTAGTACTTTTATATTTTAAAAAGTAAATTTTCAATTTAATTTATTTTTAACATCCTAGAACCAAACTAATTTGCAATAAAAGGAATTTTATGTTTTATTTTTAGGGAATTTCGTATTTTTGTTTTGTTGATTTGAATAGAAAGAAAAAAAATAAATAATTCAATATTTATAGATAAAGTAATATTCTTTTTAAAAAAAATTCTAACAATTACACAATTTTTTAAAACGTTCTGTTTTCCTTTTTTTCATCTCTCATTCCGCCTTCCATGGGTGCACCTGACCTTGACTATATTTAGACACCAAGAGTGCAACATCTACGTCAATGAATCCTTGCCCTAAAACTCCAAAAACCTTGTCGGTACAATCAACTTGAAAGTTAGTGCTCATTTTGATATAAAATGAAAGCTGGTGCTCAAATTAAAAAAAAGTGCAAAAGGTTAGTACTCAACCAAGAAAATTACCCCCACAAAGTATGAGTTAGAAATTAAGATGTTGAGTTTGGAGTTATTTATGGAATATAAAAATTGTAGAAGTACTTTTATATTTTAAAAAGTAAAATTTCAATTTAATTTATTTTTTAGCACTCAAAAACCAAATTAATTTGTGATAAGAGGAATTTTATGTTTTATTTTGAGAGAATTTTGCATTGTTATTTTGTGGATTTGAATGGATTGATAAAAGTTAATAATTCAATATTCACTGATGAAATAATATTCTATTAAAAAAGTTTTTCTAACTATTATATAATTTTCTAATATGTTCAATTTTCCTTTTTTTTCATCTCTCATGGCGCCGTTCATGGGTGCAAATGATGTGGACTATTGGTAGCCACGAAAGCAATACAGTATCCACGTCAATGAATCCTAGATGGAAATCCCCAAAAGTCTGTCAGTACAATCAAATTGAAGTTAGTGCTCATTTTGATATAAATTGAAAGTTTGTGCTCAAACTAAAATAAGTGCAAAAGTTAGTACTCAACTAAGAAAATTACCCCACAAAATATGAGTTAGAAATTAAGATGTTGACTTTGAAATTATTTATGAAATATAAAAATTGTAGAAGTACTTTTATATTATAAAAAGTAAATTTTTAATTTATTTTATTTTTTAGAATCCTAAAACCAAACTAATTTGCAGTAAAAGGAATTTTATGTTTTATTTTCAGAGATTTTGTATTGTTGTTTTGTGAATTTGAGTGGAATGGAAAATAAATAAATAATTCAATATTCACTGATAAAGTAATATTCTTTTTTTTTTAAATTGTAACAATTATACAATTTTTTAAAATGTTCAATTTTCCTATTTTTCATATCTCATGGCGAGTTCCACAAGTGCAACTAAAGTGGACTGTTGGTAGATACACAAGTAGTCTAGTGTCCACGTCAATGAATCCTTGCCAGAAAGCCCCAAAAGTATTATCGGTGCAATCAAATTATAAGTTAGTATTCATTTTGATACAAAAGTGAAAGTTGGTGCTCAAATTAAAATAGGTGCAAAGGTTATTACTCAACCAAGAAAATTATCCCCACAAAGTATGAGTTAGAAATTAAGATGTTAACTTTGAAGTTATTTATGGAATAAAAAAAAATTGTAGAAGTAGTTTTATATTTTAAAAAATAAATTTTAAATTTAATTTATATTTTAGCATTCTAAACCCAAACTAATTTACGATAAAGGAATTTTATGTTTTATTTTCATAGAATTTCGTATTGTTATTTTGTGGATTTGAATAGAATGAAAAAAAATTTTAATATTCACTGATAAAGTAATATTCTTTTAAAAAATCTTTTCTAACTATCATAAAAAAATTTAAAATGTTCAATTTTCCTTTTTTTTCATCTCTCCTTCCTCTAGTTCTGTCCTCATTAGTTGGGATTGTGGGTTGTTATGGGAAAATAATAAAACAAAACAATAATTTTTTTATAATTTAGAGTGGTACTTTTTTTTCTTTTCGTTTCACTTGATATCTAAACTCAGAGTTTATTTATTTATTTATTTCTCTATATATGGGAAAGTAATGAAGTCACAATTCTAGAAAGTTTATATTTCCTATTCATATGTGACTTTAAATTGTTTAGTAAATTAAAAAATAAAAATAATAAAAAATAATACATCTATTTATGTATTTGGATTATAAAAATGAAGTAAATCATCATTGTAGTTGAGAGGTTTGATGGTAAGGTTTATATGTATTGCTTAGTTGCTCAAGAATCACCTATAAGATAATATATTTATTGATAGGGGTCAACGGAAGCGTACAGTCGATCAAGTAGTAAAGTGTGCACTATATCAGGGTATTGATCCACAGGGGAAGATTGAGAGTATTAATACTAGTCCTAATCCCGAAAATTAACCTAACCAAAGAGTTGTGATGTGTGCAAACAAAATAAGAAGAAGGAGAATAAAAAGAAAGAATACGAAAATGAAATTGGTGAAAGACTCAGGGGTAAATGGGATGCTCGGGTATAGAGTCCCTCTAGGGTTTTATAAATCCAGGACAAAGGTTGTACAAGTATAGTAATTCTATTTGAACTGAGAGAAATCCTAGAAAATACTAAACCCTTCTTGTAAGAGTGAATAGTAAGTATTTCAGTACAGTACTGATATAGATACCCCACAACCGCATTGTACCCTATGAAATCTCAATGTAAATTTCACAAGAATTCATAAGTAGACAATTCTTCTTGCAAAGCAATTGTCCCAAAACCCATACAAAATAAAAATGTGATTTCTCCTAAAATCTATTCCCTACGATTGCTAAGAGAATAGAATTACTTGTTAAATCACTCTTGACTCCAAAGTACCCCATTGCTAGGCTTACTCACAATCCTCTCCAATCGTGGTTTATCTATATTAGATGGGTATTTCTACTCGTCACAAAGTATATCAAATAAGACAGCTAAGGCTTTCACCTTGATAGCATTCAAGACATTGAAAACACACAATTGAATTCAAATAATATGGATTGCAATTAAGAAACAATTAAAGCATAAATATCTACAACCAATGTCAAAATAGAATAAACCCCAGAGATCATCTATGCCCAAACATCTACAAAATTAGCTCTCCATTAAATGAGAGCAAGCATCCTGATAAGTGTCTAAATACACCTTGTTTTACTTATAAACTCTTTGCACTTTCATGAACTTTTGATTAATTTCGATGTCCTTTTACGCACTTTATTTATTTATTTTATCTCAAGATATCAAGAGGAAATTTATGCGAGGATGAGCCATATTTAAGTCATTTCAGAGAAAATTGATGAAGAAACGAAGTTTGCACGAGCTCCAGACGAAATCCAGACGAACCTCACCAAGACAAGTGAAGCCCTGTACGGGCTCTACACAGCCCAGATATAGGGTCGTACGACCACTATGCGACTTGGTGTGTGGCCCGCACACCAGCCCACCCAGGGCAGCCAGAAGACTGTGCGGGCTCATGTACGGGCACACACCAGCCCGCACAAGCTCGAGATGAACCATTTTTTGAGACAAAAGAAGGCTGTGCGGCCTAGATTTCACCCGAACACTTGCCCGCACACATGAACGAGTATATATACCCATCCTTAGGATTTTGAGAAGGAGCTTCATCAACATCCATCTCCAAGCAACCCTAGACGAATCTATCATCCAAGGAGGTCCTTTTGGAGATCACTTAAAGGAGAGAAGAATGGGAGGATCAAGGAGAGCATCAAGGAACTCAAAGGCATGGATCCAATGAGTTCTCATCATCATCTTCTAGCCGACATTTCAAGGGAGTTCATTGATCATTTGTACTATGCTTTATATGTATTCAGAGCTCATTCATTTTGCCATGTCGAATTAGACTCCCAAGGCCATCGGGCTTCCAGTGAACCTTGGGAGGAGACTATGTATTGATGATGTTCATTTGTTTTAATTAAATGTGTAGCTTGTGTTATTGGTTTCAATCTATCATTTTCTTGTTCATTCTACAATGGATAGATTCCGTAGAATTGATTTTGAATAATACTTGTATGGCGGGATGCTAGCTTGTATTAGGTCATATGATGATTGAAGGGGGATTTATTGTGCCAATACATTGAAGGCTTTGGGTATTGGTAGCTCCTTGTGAGTATTAGGGTAATTCTAGCCGAAAATGAGATTTAGAATTATTCTATTCAAGATTCCCTGTTCCCAAAGACATCATAGGGGTATCTTCCAGATTGAGGAACTTGTATTAGATTAGGGCTATACCATGGAGGTTACAGGGTAGTCAATATCCGAGTCTAGCATACCAAAACCAAGCCAACCTTATGCTTAAGTATTCATTGTTATCTGTATTTAGTCTTCTCACAGGGGAATCCTCGCCCGAGGCCTTCCTTCGCACTTGGTTTCTTCATCCTTGCATTTGTTTGGGATCGTGTTGCTTAGCTTGTTTTATTTACTTGCACGCTTTATTTACTTTTGTTTAAATTTTTCGCAAATAGAAACTCCTTTTCGAATGACTATACAATGATCACCAGAAGAAACTAATAGTAGATCTTGGGGCCCTTGCGAATACGACCTTCTCATGCTTGCGTAAGAGGTTATTACTTGATGACTTGTGCACTTGCTGTTGGGGAGTTGTATGCTCTCATTTTAGAGTGTTGTGCAACAACACTATCACATCCAAATAACAAGAAACAACTAGAAGTAAAGAAAACATGAAAATCCCCCTTCTCAATTGCGTCGAGAGGTGATTGTCGTAAAACACCCAAAGACCTTCCACAACGCTGCCAAGACAATCCTTGATAGTTGCAATCCCTCTAATCTCTAATAGGTGGGATGATTCTCCCTCTTGATTTGCGCCTTGGAGATTCTCCCCCCCTTCCCCTCTTCCTTCACTAAGCCTCTCCGTTGAATTGAACAAAAGATATCCTAAAAACTCTCTTAAGAAATATTTATATCTACAAGCATAAGAATGTGGCCGTAAGAAGCTAAGGATAATGAGTTGCAAGCCTTATGGGATTACTTACGGCTGTAAGTCCCGTCCATAAGGTCTTTTGTTTGTTGTTACAATCTAGCTTACGGCCGTAAGTGCTGGACCACAAGCTTCTCTAAATAGCCCATGTGACCATCCTTGTGGGCATATTTTGTGCTCATAAGCTTCTCTAAATAATCTTTACTGTTAGGATTATGCCCTCGAATGCCAACGAGGATACTTATATTAGGGCATTTCATTTGTATTATACATTCTTATTCTTATTAAATAAGCATTTATTTTGATGTTCATATAAATCTTTTGATGGCATTATAATTAGTTTTGAATATCATAATCCATGTGTATTAAGTTAAACTTTCTACTCTTTGTGGGATAAAGAGGAGAGCACTCGAAGGGTTTAATACTTATACACTTAAATAGTTCGCAAATCAGAGAATCTTTAATTGGGTGTTAAAGGTTCATAAGGGTTTGCATGACATATACTTTGACAAAGAGTGCTAGTTGAACACTATGGAATAGTGGAAGCATATGTCATAAATACATCACTGGGATTGGTGTATTCGAACATGACTCGCAGCAATCCAATCACATGGGTTTTACTCTTTAATAGTCAATGATTGGGATTGTTGGTTATGATCATACGAGTGGACCTTAGACCTGAGGTATCATGATCACAATGTACTTATGACGTCTAGTCTGTTACTAGAGTTGTTAGGATCAGTTTACCTTTTGGTAGGGCCGACCTCAAAGTGTGACTATGTCAAGCAAGTAGCAGTTGTGAGTGATCACCAAGAAGAAATTCGTTCTCTCAGAAGTAAACGAGTCAATATCCTATGTGATTATAAGTAAGTGAGATTAGAAGACCTTAGCCAAGGCAGTCAAACTAATCGTGTGGGACACTAAGGGTAGTTTAGTAATCTCACCCCACTATAGTTATTTGCATATGATCGAGTTCAATGAGTTTGACAATTACCATGGCTCTCACTCGGTTGGGATATAAGAACGAAAGGTTTATACACATATGGTAATCATAATCGGAAAGGTTCGTAATGATCTACTCATTCGTGTTCAATTGGGTTATGACGTGGGGCCACGAGACTGGCTAGGTGTCACCAATGTCCTTTGGTATCCTCCCATTACCAATGGGAACGAACCTAGGGAGTCACGCTTAAAGGGATAAAGAATCAGTCTCGTTTTGAGTACAGGGGTAAAAATTGTCGATTTACAATTTTACTTCATGGGATGAGTGAAATTGTAAATTGGTCTAGGGTTTTTGTCTTAAGTTTAAATTTTGATTTAAATTCAATGGAGTCGAATAGATAATCAAAATTATAAGGACTCAAAGACAAAAGTGGTTTTAGTTAGATTTGGACTCATATTTCTAATAGAACTTCTATGGTAATGTTTATCATATTATGAAGGTTCATATTTTGAATAGGACTTCATACTTGAATGATGTTTATCATATTATGAAGGTTCATATTTCGAATAGAACTCATAATTGAATAATGTTTATAATGTTTTATGAAGTCTCTATAAATATGACTCCTCTCTAACCATAGGATAACTCAATTAATTCTCTTGAGAGAAAATCCCCAAGCTCTCTTTTCATCTCTAACCTTAGCCGCTATTTGGAGAAGAAGTGGAGATTGTCTCTTAATTCCGGCGTGCAATCTAGAGGTGTGGGATTTTTCGTTCGGTGATAAGAGATCTACGACAATCCGAGAGATAAATTCAGCACATCAAAGAAAAACTTTTAAACATTAAGAGGTAAATTTGTAGGCCTTTTAATTAAATTACGGTGTTCATTAAAACAATTAGAATATATATCACTAATTTATTGTGCTTCCGCATGTCTTTGATGATATTATTTGATTTTTGCGATATAACCTAACACTTACGGTCTAACTTACGATCGTAAGTCCTGCCAGTAAGTCCCTCTAATTGTCATTATGCTCCTCCTTACGGACATAAACATGCCAACAAGGTTCTCTGGAAGAGGCTTACGGTCATAACCACAGCCATAAGATGACCGTAACTGAGTCTGTCTAGTCTGTTCTTCACTGGTTGATGCCGAGAGAGCTCCATCTTAATTGTTTTGGCTCTCTCTCTCTCTCTCTCTCTCTCTCTCGTCTTTAAGCACTGCCTGAAGCTTGAAAATACAAAATACACCATGTTTAACATTGAATTCCATAATATAACTCTAATACACACTTAATGAGTTTACAAAATGATATTAAATGTTATAAAATTATACACTCATCATTTATGATTTTTCAAATTAATTAATAATCAGATGGATATTAAAGATTTGTTTGATATTTTAAAGAAGCTTGGCATGCAAATGTAATCTTTTAAAATAATAACTTTTTAATTAATCCCACGTTGAGTGCCAATGTTTTACTTTTCATTCTTTATAATGTATCATTAGAAAAGATATTTAGTACTGAAATTTTAAAGTAAAGCAAAATTTTGTAGTAAACATGATTTTTGAGGAACTCAGCAATACTTTTATTTGTAAACAAAATTCCCCTACATTAGTATTTAGTAGATCATTTTAAAAAATTATTATTACAAAATGTTAATATTATATTACTTTGCATATAAAGGAAGCATGCGATTTTAATTTTTTAAAATAATTAAATTTCCATGGTGACGTAGCTTAAATTTGTGTGATATTCAAAGGAGTTAGAGTAGGTATAGACAATATTCGGCCACGTGTGCTAATTAGTTGGATATGTTCCATGTTTTTCATTTTTCTCTTTTATTAATATTGTTTTCAACAATTAATTGACAATAAGAAGCTAAAATAGTCTTTATAAAAAAGGCCTTTAATTACTTGCTTACTGGTAGATATTCATCGTAACATGCAAATATAAATAAAGGGTTTATTTAACCAAAACTTCATTGATAAAACTTGCTGATACCAATGCGACAAAAAAGTATTAAATTAGACTTAATAACATAGGTGATTCTCGATGAGAAACTAACTAATACTTTTATTTATGAACAAAATTCCCCTATATTAGTATTTTATAAAAAAATATTATTATAAAATGTTAATATTATTTTTCTTTGCATATAAAAAGAAACATGTTTTTTAAATTTTTTTAAAAATAATTAAATTTATATGGTGACTAATGAGTGCATTTAATATCTATATTTTGCATACCTCCTATATGTGTTTTACTTGTCTTTTAGTATTTTAATTTATATATTTCAATGCTACGTTGGGTATATATGCGTATTTGTGCAAGTTAACAAGCCTTAGGACAATAGAACAAGAGTTAGAGCAAATTCGGCATAAAAAAATTCATTTACAACTCTTTAGGAGAAGCACGGGCATGTTGAGCGCGTGCTTATGCCCGTGCAAATTTCACACTTAAAGAAAATATCGAAAGGGGAAAAAGCACAATCACAAAGTCCAAAGCACGGTTGTGCAGTTGGAAAAAAGGCTTAAGCACGGGCGTGCATCCTGACCGTGTAGATTTTTGTCTTGAGAATTTCATAATTGATGCAAACCCTAGGCCAACCTGTAAAGTACATGAGCATTAAGCACAGCCTAAGAACGGTTGTGCTTATGTCGGGAATTAGTTTTTAAGCCCCAAAGTTAGGTTTTGAAATGGACTTCGGCTTGGATTTTCGGGGATGGCCACTAGACGATCTTCCCCATCATCTGATTAGGGAAGAGAGCTGAGATTCTAGAGCACCGATTGGAGTGGAGCTAAGTCAGCAAGAAGTTCCTCAGAGCATGATTGGGAGGATTAAATAAGCAAAAGGGAGTTTGATGAGTTCTTTCTTATTTGTTTTTTCTATCCTTTTGTCATTGTGTGAACCCATGAGGGGCTAATTATTCTCCGGTACCTTGGGATATTGAACCTTGATGTTTATGTGTATTTGACTTACTCTTTTGCAATGACTATGGAGTTTTCTTGGATTATTCTATGTTAAATCTTGTGTTGCAAAACTTGATGTGCATGATTACCATAATTGTCATTGCAAAACTTGATGTGTATTGATTGTCATATTTATGATTATCATAGTGTGATTGTAAAACTTAATATGCATGATTTCCGTAGGGTTGATTGCAAAATTTGATGTGTATGATTGCCATAGCTGTAACATTACTTTTAGAGAGCACATAGGAGTTTAGGATCGAGTACGTGCCTAGAGAAAGGGTGTATGGTGTCAAACCTTCCAATCTAGGGTTTACCTTTCGGTCCAAGAAGTGATCATTGTAGAAGAGTCAATTCATGTTTCTCTAGGGGATTAGTCCTGGGCGCTGCTTCATATCACTGCTATTACTCAGTTTACTTTCTTACTTCTTTCTATCCTCTTTCCACATTTCTTGTTTTTTTTTCAGATTTATAGATTATAACTTTCCCTAATCTTTGATCTGGTTAGATATTAGAAGAGCAATTAGTACTGAGAGATTCCTAATCCCTGTGGATTCAACTACTCGACCTTTTTGGGTACAGTTTACTACTTCTTAAGACCCATGCACTTGCGGATATGCAAGGGGCATATCTAGTTTTTGGCGTTGTTGCCAAGGACTGGCAACTTTTACAAAAATTAGGATTCTAGTAATCTAACCATTGTTTTACTTTGCTTGTTTACATCATTTCTTTTCTTATTTTGTTTTTAAGATCCTTTTCTCTATTCTTTTGAAGGTGACTTTAAATGACCCAAGGAAGCTCATCTCCATTGGCAAACCCCGATCTGGACATTGAATAAACTTTGCATAGGAGATTGAGACAAGTGAACCTCCAAGACACAGGGTCAATTGAGATTAGTGCTGAGGTGGAGCAAGAAGCACCAATGGCTAGAAATCATAGAAGTATTTTAGATTATGCGCAGCCAAATTTGGAAGGATCTGGCTTAAGTATCTTTCACCCTCCCTTTGCGGCGAACAATTTCAAATTAAAGCCGAACTTTATACATATGGTATGACATATATACCAATTCGATGGATTTCAAGATGAGGACCCCTATGCTCATTTGATGAGTTTTCTCGAGATATATGATACGTTCAAGGCTAACAATGTGTATGAGGATGCAGTTCACCTTTGACTGTTCCTGTTTATTCGAGGAAGAGCTAAACAGTAGCTAAGTTCCTTGCCATCCGGATCTTTCACTACATGGGCTCAGTTAGCTGAGATGTTCCTCACTAGATATTTTCCACTGGCCAAGATCACCAAGCTCAGAAGTGATATCTCTTCCAACAGGCAGTTAGACTCAGAGAATCTTCATGATACTTGGGAGAGGTACAAGGACATGTTGTGAAAGTGCTCGCAACACGGCATTGTTTGGTGGATGCAAATTCAGATTTTCTACAATGGGGTGAATGTGGCAACCAAATAAATGCTTGATGCAGCAGCCAAGGGATCATTGTATAGTAGATAACCTGAAACCACACAGAATTTGATAGATGAGATGGCTACTAATGGGTATCAGTGGAGTTCCAAGAGGAACAAGCTGGCTAAGACACTGGTATTTATGAGGTAAACATCTTGATCCCTTCGGTAGCACATGTTGAAGCGATTAAAAAGAGGTTGGATACTTGGCAAATGCCTTCCCAGGTCCCAATCATGAGTTGTGAGATATAGGGGTTACAAGCCGGACAAAGTTGCCCCCCTATTGAGTTGAGTGCCAGACTGCCAGAGCAAATAGATTTTATTGGTCAGAACAATTGGTACCAAAATAACCCTTATAGAAGCACATACAATGCAGGGTGGAGGAACCACCCTAATTTCTCATGGAGTCAACCCGGGAAAGGCCAAGGAATACAAGGGCAACCTAGGCCGCTCCAACCTCAGTTTCCTCGAAAGCCCTCTCAAAATGGAAAAGGGTCACCTCTTGAGACACTTCTTGTATGATACATTCAAGCCAATGATGTTGGCCTTAAATTCCATGAGGAAATATTGAGAAATCAACAAGCCTCTTTGAAGAATTTGGAACATCAAATGACGAAAATCACCAAGACTCTTGCTGAATGACTTCAAGGTTCACTCCCAAGCAACACTAAAGTCAACCCTAGGGAGTCCCTCAAGACCGTTACATTGAGGAGTGGTAAGGAGTTACCTTCTCCTCAAGTGTAGGAAATTAAAAACAAGGCTGAAGAACATCACAAATCATCATAAAACTACCCTACCCCACCAAGGTCAAAAAGGACCAACAAGATGAGCAATTCAAGAAGTTTTTAGAGATGTTCAAGACTTTGCACATCAATGTTCCTTTTGTGGAGGCCCTAGCTCAAATGTCTTGATATGCAAAATTCCTTAAGGAGTTGCTCACTAATAAGAGCAAATTGGAGGAAGTGTCAATGGTGACACTTAGAGAAGAGTGTTCAGCTATCCTCACCAACAGTTCCCAAAAAAGGAGAAGGACTCCATGGGATTCATCATCTAATGCACTATTGGGGGGCTTGTTGATGAAAAAGCTCCACCGATCTTGGGGCAAGCATTAACCTCATGCCCTATAAGATTTTTTAGAAATTAGGAAATGGAGAATCGAAGCCAACTAAGGTGACATTCCAACTCACTAATAGATCCACGCGTCACCCACGGGGAATTAATCATTGAAGATGTCTTGGTAAAGATGCACAAATTCATTTTACCGGTTGATTTTGTCATCTTGGACTTGGAAGATAAAGTGGAGATCCCACTTTGATGACCGTTCTTGGTCACATCTCAAGCCTTGATAGATGTGAAAGATGGCCGAATGGTTTTGAGAGTCGGCGATGAAGATGTTACATTCAAGCTCCGTGACACTATAAGGTATTCTACAAATTTTGATGATACTTGTTATTGTGTTGATGTTATTGATGATTATATATGTTGTTGATTTTGTGCAAGAAACTTCTATGAAGGATGAGCTTTCAGATCTGCTAAAAGATGAACCCGCAGACGAACTTAATGCAATGGTTGAAGAGTTTTGCCATCAAGAGGTGATCGCAAAAATTGCTCTGGCTCGGGAACCCTCTAAGGGGAAGTTGTCCCATGCCAAGAAATGGTGGAAATAAGTCACCATCAAAAGAAGGAAACCACCTATCTCACTCCCAACACCAATTCCTTTCACTACTTTGAGTGTGAGTGAGATCAATCTAATTGAATCATTAATTCCATATACTTAAAATTTTAGTTCAGGTGGACATGATAGGATTTGATTGCATGAACCTCCATAATGAGCATACAGGTATGCCAAGCTTGTGACATTAAGCAAGCACTCCTTGGGAGGCAACCCAAGCATTTTGGTGTTATATTTTCTTAGATTAGCTTTCGTCATTTTTATTTTAGTTGAGTCATGTTTTAATTGATGAGTCCTAGTTTTATTTTGAAAATTTCGGGTGTTTTCAAGTAACTTTACCATGATTTCTTTGGTTCGGTTGATGGCATTAAGCACTTGTGCATTTATATAACAAAAAATAGGGGAAACAGAGGTTTGGAGGCCTTCTTGGAACAAGCACGAGCAAAGCAAGGCCGTGCATAAGGTCCGGGCACTTTACATGGAGTTGAGAAAATAGGATTTGCAGAAAGCACTAGCTAAGCATGCCCTTGCTTAGGCCATGCTTCCCAAAAAGAGCAGTTTCCGTGCTCCTAGCATGACCGTACAGATTTTTCTAGAGTCTTTAGAAAATATCTATAATCTATATGACCCAAAAACATGGGGTAAGCATGGTCATGCTTCCCCATTGTGCATCTCCGAGGTGAAAAGCATGGGCCAAGCACGCCTGTCCTTAAGGTGTGCTCGAGTGCGTCCGTCCGACTTCCACTAGTTTTTTATATTTGAATTGGCCATCGGCATTGTTCATTTCACTCTATCTTTGCCTTCATCTCTTCCTCTTGAGTTTTCAAGTGTTTTCTAGTGTTTGTGACATGTTTTCACGCTGTTTCCTTGCTGGATTTTGGAACACCCTCGCTTCTTCCATTTTTCTTCCTCAACCCAAGGTAACTTTGACTCCCCTTGAGTTTATTGAGAAATCTATGGTTGTTCTAGCTCTAAACCTTTTGAAATGCATGCAAACATGTCTTATTGCTATTTTAAAACATCTATCATGGAATTTAGGGCTAGAAACATTGGATTTATAACCTAGATCTTTCGGGGAAAATGATCTCCCCAAAAGTACAGGCATTGTTTTCTGAAGCACGGCCGTGCTCTTTTGTATCACCCAGGCATGCTACTCTTAAGCACGACCTTGTTGTTCTCTATTATGCATGACCATGCTTCCATTGTTTTTCATGAGAATTTTTATTTAATAGGTTGTACTTTGATTACAGATCATGCAGAGGAAAAGTACAATAACCAGGACCTCTTCAAAGAGGCCTAGAGGTGAGGGTAGCTCACGAGACACTCCCATGGAACCTACAATTTGGTCCTCAGACTCACTAAGAGAGATACAACCGCCTTTCCACTCGACTGTTAGATGAGTCAAGGGAGATAGACTAGGAGGTCCTACATGAGGTGGAGCTTGAGGGGGAGGTCTAGCTCCTCCTTGGAGCTAGAGCTTGGTGCCAGCTCTTTCAAATCACAGACACCACCTTTAGAGAGCTAGCGCTGAAGGTACATGCCATGTTCAAGCTTCGACGTGGCATGGTAAGCTTTCATCGCACTGATATTATGCAGTTTCAGGTATTCGATACCCTCCAGAGGATGAGCCTGATATGGTTCTCTGTTCGGTTGGCATCTATAATGCAAAGTTCACCCAAACTCCTGCATATGATTCGTTGCTCATTGCCCGGCCTCCCGGAGAGCCTCAAGAGGACTGTTGGCGGTGGCTGAGCATGTACCAGAGCTATGATCCTCAAAGGTCCAAGGCCATCTCTCTGCACTCCCCCTTCCTCAGGTATATCCATTCCCTCCTTAGCCATATAGTGACAGGTCAAGGAGGCAGCACCAGGGCCATCAACCGGCGTGACTTTGAGTTCCTGCTAAGCATGGTGAAGGGCTTCCACCTCCACCTGGGACATGAGGCAGCCCACTCCATCCACCACCAGGGGACTAACCCATCAGATGAGGATAGTGGCCAACTGTGCCCTGATTACCCTAGAGACTAAGGGTGGCAATATTTTATCTTGGCCCGCCGGCCCGGTTTTGTCCGGCCCGGAATAAAAAGGTTTTGGACAAAAGTTGTATTAATCCGAGCCGGGTTTGGGCAATGCTTGATTGTTTAAATTTAAATCCGGGCCGGGTCCGGACAAAAAAATTCGGACAACCGGGCTTTTGTACCTCTAAAATTTTAAAAGCCCAAATCATGAGCCCAATTGTTTTAAGGCCAATTTTCCAAAAACTTCAAACTTATATGGTTTTTTTTATTAAAACTTGGAATTTTGTATGATTTGATTTGAGTTATGGATTGTTGGATTTTGCATTTAATGTAAATTAAATTATTTTTTATAATTTAATATTTGAGTGAAGTTAAATGTAATTTATAGGATTCGGACAAAATTCGGACATCCGGGCAACCCAATTTTAAAAGAAACTAGGTCCGGACAAGTTAGGTTTGTCCGGATTTAAAACTGGGCCAGGTCAGGGCAACAAATTTATTTATTTATAGTAGTAGTTGCCCGGACCCGGTTTTGTGCGGACCCAAATTTTTGCCACCCCTACTAGAGACATTACGGTCGATGGGGATGCTCCTTGCAACCCGCACTGCCTGTAGGACGGAGTATTGA
Organism: Dioscorea cayenensis subsp. rotundata; assembly: GCF_009730915.1. Lineage (NCBI taxonomy): Eukaryota > Viridiplantae > Streptophyta > Magnoliopsida > Dioscoreales > Dioscoreaceae > Dioscorea > Dioscorea cayenensis. The sequence continues at coordinate 17,044,005 of NC_052472.1, read as the reverse complement.
GCTCATAACACTGCTACTACTATTATCTCTGCCCTAGATTCTCCACCACCATCAACTGCTCAGAGATCTCCTATGGCACCTCCGGCTCGAGCCTCCTCCAGCCACGTCGTGCTACCCATTCTCCTTACTTCCGGTGTTGGCTGTAAAGGAGTGTGATGAGGATTGACGATCATCTCGGCGTCCAGCTGTCACCCCCACCATCATCTACAGCTAGTCCACCATAGCATGTCGGGTCGACACTGTAAACCTCGGCAACTTCAAGTTCGAGACTAAGAGCGATGCATTTGGACTCCTCATCTCTTTTACTTTATTTTATTTTGGCCTTTTACTATTATGTTTTGTTGGACATATATTTTTGTTCAGTTAGCAAGGATAGTCCCCTGCTAAACTGATGCTTTATCTTTCAGCACTTTTATTTAGTCTTTACTTTTTCATATTCTCTTATGTCTTTTATTATTTTTGGTTTGCTCGAGCTTTACTTGTGTGAAATTTTGTATTTCTCAGGATGTGTAATTGATTAGATTTTGGAATATATGTTGAAAGCAGCAACATCACTCTCTGTGTTCAGGAAAGTCCCCAAAAACTTTTCCCCAATATTATTTGTTATTGATTCGCTTTATCATGCATGTATTTTAGTACATTGAGGACAATGTATAATTCAAGTGTGGGGGAGGGTTTAGTTTATATTTCAATGTGATGTTGCATGACTTAGGATGATCTATGACTGCTTGGATTGGAATTTCAAAGTTTAGGGGGGCACGAGTGTGTCAGTGTACTTTTATTGAACTTAAGTGCCAGATTGACTCTTGCTTTAGAAACCCAAGTTCTAGCACTTTGCCATAATTGTGGAGCCGCTTGTGTTTAGGAAAGACAATAGTTAAGTGACCATTAGTTTCCTTCTCTTCTATGTTTAAAAAAATTCCTTGCAAGTCGGATCCCTTTTTTGGATGCCCTACTGGTGTTTTGTAAATAGTTTGCAAAATATGGTAGAAAGAGCTATCACTTGAGAAAACGTGAAAACCGCTCTTGAGTAGTTAAATTTTGAGCATCACAAGTGTTCACTTGATGACCTACAGGGAGAAAGGGCTACCCCTAGGGTGTATGAAGTTACTACCCACTTGGTGAGTTAGGAATAAGGTCATGTTTAGCTAGGTCAATTCAAAAACACATGGGGCGCATTTTTTAAGGTAACTCACACACACACATGGGGAGTACGGGGTAAGAGTGAAACTTTTTATTTGGTGATTAACTGAATACGCACTGACCAGTTAGAGGCTCTCTACACTTTTGAAATTCTTATTATTCTGAGATCATAGGTCATGCACATATCTTCTTTTCTTGTGGGCCAAGTGTGTTTGCTTAAGGACAAGCAATTGTTCAAGTGTGGGGGTATTTGATTAGTGTATTTATATCTATATTTTACATGCTTCTTATATGTGTTTTGCTTGTCTTCTAGCATTTAATTTATATATTTTGATGCTACTTTGAGAATATGTGCGTATTCGTGCAGGTTGACAGGTCTTAGGACAATAGAACAAGAGTTAGAGCAAACTTAGCATCAAAAGAATTCATTTACAACTCTTCAGGAGAAGTATGGTCATGTTGAGGGTGTGCTTATACCTCATGAAAATTTTAGAACTTAAAGAAAATATCATAAGGAGGAAAGAACGGTCACAGAGCCCAGAGCACAGTCGTGCAGATGGAAGCAAGACCCAAGCACGGGTGTGCTTCTTGGCAGTGCAGATTTTTGTCTGGAGAATTTTAGAATTGATGCAAACCCTAGACCAACCTGTAAAGTGTAGGGGCATTAAACAATGTCGTGCTTGTATCGGGGATTAGTTTTTAAGCCCCAAAGTTAGGGTTTGAAATGGACTTCGGCTTGGATTTCCAGAGGAGGCCACTAGACAATCTTCACCACCATTCAATTAGGAAAGAGAGCTGAGATTCTGAAGCACAGATTGGAGCGGAGCAAAGTCGACGAGTTCTTTCTTATTTGTTTTCTCTATCCTTTTGTCATTGTGTGAACCCATGAGGGGCTAACCGTTCTCCAGTGCCTCGGGATGTTGAATCTTGATGTTTATGTGTATTTGACTTACTCTTTTGTAATGACTATGGAGTTTCTTGGATTATTCTATGTTAAATCTTATGTTGCAAAACTTGATGTGCATGATTACCATAATTGTGATTGCAAAACTTGACATGTATTGATTACCATAGTTTTGATTGGCGTAGTTGTGATAGCAAAACTTTATGTGTATGATTGCTATAGTTGTAACATTGGCTTTAGAGAGCACATTATAGTTTAGGATTCAGTACATGCCTAGAGATAGGGTATATGGTGTCGAACCTTCCAATGTAGGGTTTACCTTTTGGTCCAAGAAATCATTGTCGAAGAGTCAATACATGTTACTTTAGGGGATTAGTCCAAGGCGTTGTTTCATATCATTGCTACTACTCAGTTTACTTTCCTACTTCTTTCCACCTTTTTTATTCTTTTTAGATTCATAGATTAGAACTTTCCCCAATCTTTGATCCGGTTAGATATTAGAAAAGTAATTAGTACTGAGAGAATCTCAATCCCTGTGGATTTGACTACTCGATCCTTTTAAGTAAACTTTACTACTTCTTACAACCTATGTAGTTGCGAATATGCAAGGGACGTATCATTGACATAGCTTAAAATTGTGATATTCAAAGGTGTTAGAGTAGATGGAGACAATATTCGGCCATGTGTGCTACATAGTTGGATATATTCCATGTTTTTGCTTTTTTCTTTTATTGATATTACTTTGAACCATTAATTGACAATAAGAAGCTAAAGTAGACCTCACAAAAAGATCTTTACCTATTTGTAGATATTCATCATAACATGGAGATATATGTAGAGGGTTTATTTAACCATAATTTCATTGATAAAACTTTCTGGTACCAATGTGACAAAAAAATGTATGTGAAGTACCTTATAGGTAGGGTAGTCTAATCCATAGGGGCATGTGCTCCTAGTACTAATTTCTCTTCTCTTATCTAGCTATGAATTTAAGTGATTAAACTAGATCCTAAATCGAGTAATCAAAGAAGTAACAAAGGTGAAGGTAAACTATGATAAAATCAAAGATGGGATGATGGTACCTCGGGCACAATCCTTGTAAGAAGTCTATGTTAGTGATTTCCTATAATGGCTATTGATTGAGTGTTCTTGAACCGTGAGGACTCCTAGGGTAGTTTGACCTTTTTCTTATAGTGATCAAACCCTAATCCTTTACGATAACACCAATAGCCCTATGATTACATTAAAACATAATATGAATCCCTCTATTAGGCTTAACCCTAGTCAGAAAAGTTTGACACTATATACCCTATCTGCATGCACTCACCCCTATCATTTATGCTATGACTTATCATGAATGATTTCTCAAACCTAGTCATGTAATTCAAGTATACAATTGTTGCTCTTAAGTAAACAATTACATGCATGAAAAACGTATAGATGATTCACAAGAACAACTCAAAGCTAATATAATAGAAAGGAAATCAAATACAAATGGTCTTAAAATATATGGCCTGAGGCATCAATGATGATTTAGCCTCTCATGTAATAGAGAATCCTAATACAATCTAAAATAAAAGATAAGATTGAAAGCTTATTGAAAACTCCCTCAAATCTTCTCCCAAGTAGATGACGGTGGAATCTCCACTGATTGAAAGATGACAATGTTCTCAATTCTTGAACCCAAAGACCGAAGGTATTGTGTCAACTCATTCTCGACTATTGTGTTTAACCACCGATTGAAACCCTAGTAATCAATGAATATTTTGCCAAAAAGTCCCAATAACTATCTGGGTTTAAACTGTTGGCAAACAACTAATACATAGCCATACTTAGGGTGTGTTTAGCCCGTGCTTATTGCATATAGCCCTTCATAATTAATTTTCTCATGAAATTTGGTTTCCAGTGATTTGTACTACCGAAGAGCATGCCCATGTTTGTTGAGCATAGTCATGCTCTATGAGTAAGAACAATGTCGAGGTTGTGCTCTTAAATCTCTCCGTAACAGTGATTTGCACGACCTTAACACTCCCCTACTAAGGCCGTGCTTTTTTCTAGATCTATCCTTTTGTGCTCATTTCGCTCAAATTCACTCTGATTTTATTCCTTTCATCCAAGAACCTGTTTACCTGCACAATATGAACAAAATACTAGGAATAGCACCAAAATAGAGAAAATTGTCCAAGACAACAAATAAAGTGCATGCATTTATAATATGAAAGATATTTATTTCATGCACTCATCATCATCAAAGAGAGCCACATGGCCACTCTTATTATATTTTGAGTATAATGGGTGCATACGTGCTTCGGGTGGAAATAAATGTGTAAAAAGAAACACTATAAAATAAACAAAAATATGGTGGACTGATGAGTGTACAACATTCATGTATTTCATATCATTTTGTACACTCATTTGGCTTGTATTAAGATTATATTGTGGAATTCGATGTTAAATTTAGTGTGTCATGCATTTACAGGTTTTGGGCATCACTTAAAGATGAGAGAGAACCAAAAGAAATATTCCAAACCTTAAACAAAGAAGTTCAAGCTCTCTCGACATCAGTTGAACAAGAAAAAGACAAATTGGGTGGCTTATGGGTAGTTTACTGCCTGGTTTATGGTCATAAGCACTATCCAGAGAACCTTACAAGCATACTCATACCCGTAAGGAGGAGTTTAGAACCAAATTAGATGACCTTACAGGCAGGACTTACGCCCGTAAAGATGCTCGTAAGGATCATCCAGAGGAGCTTGCGAGCAAAGCTTATGCCCGTAAGGGTGGTCGCAAGGTGCAGCATAGTGAAGCTTATGATCCAGTGCTTACACAGGTAAGATGGACCGTAACATAGATAGAGGGCCTTACGGATGAGACTTACGGCCATAACTATTCTCTTAAGGCTCGTGACCCATCTTCTCTAGTTCCTTACAGCCACGTCCTTACGCCTGTAAGCAGCCCATAAGCAGCAGAGTATAAATAGATATACTGAGGATTTTTAAAGCATTCTTTAGATTTATTTTACTCTTTTCTTGGAGTCGAAGCTAGGGGAGAAAAGAGATGAATCTCCAGGGCTCAAGGGGCTAATGTAGAAGGAGATTTGGATCCACATTCAAGGGGAGAGTTGATCGTAACCATCAAGCTCATCTTGGCAGGGTTCGTGGAAGCTTTCCTAGGCGATTTATCTCCAGCACGATTGAGAGAAGGCTTTTATTGTTTTCAATGTCTCTCATCATGTCTTGTTGTTTGAATGATTGGCCTCCATTAATGGAGGCTAGTTTGTTAGATGTTTAGGCATAGTGAACTCTAAGGTTTATCTTTTGATATCGGTTGTTGGATTTATGTGATTTACTTATTTTCCTTATTGCAATCCAATCTATTTGAATATAATTGCATGTTTGAATGCTTGAAGTGCTTTGTGATGAGAAGAAATTCCCACTTAACATAAACATGCCATGATTAGAGTGAATTGTGAGTAAGCTTAGACAACCTTTGTGACTAGAAGAAATTCCCACATAGCATAAACATGTCATCTCCCTTAATTCTCCCCAGTGAGTTAATGAGTATCTTTGTGCTCTTTACAATCATATCGAGTAGATTTTAGGAGAAATCACATCTCTACTCTGTATTTGGATTAAGGGTTATCTCTCCTCATAAGAGAGGTTACCTACTTAAACGATTCTCATTAGCCCACAGTGAGGTTTCATAGAGTGGTAATGTGATTGTGTGGATGACTATATCAGCTTTGCACCGATTAGTTACTCTTCACTCTCTACCGAGAGGTTTAGTATGATTTAGAAAATCTCTCAGTTCAAATAAGATTGCATACCTAGACAACCTTTGTCTTGCACTTTTTCAAACCCTAGAGGGATGCTATGCCTGGACATCATTTATTCTCCTGATTTCTTTCCTGGTTTATTTCTGTATGTCATGCTTTTACTCTCTTTTGTTCACACACACACACATCACTTGAGTGGTTAGGCTAATTTCCAAAATTAGAGTAAGTACTAGTAATCCCATTCTTCCCTGAGGACTGACATCTTGTTTTACGCACACTTTATTACAATGATCGGCATGTATACTTGCATCCCTATCATAGACTAACCACAAACAAATTTTAGTAGGTACCAAACCGTTTAAATAAGCATAAAATGGAAAGAAAGACGACCATCTTACTTGTTGTACATATCACATAGACATCACCTACTTTCAAAAGGAGAAAACAGACTTTATGGGACCAGAAATATGAAGTAATGAAAAAATAAAAATGATATGATATGTACATTAGTGTTGATAATTGGAAGGAGTATACTCTGTCATTCCGTTCAACACCTTTAACCTTCTATCAACTACATTCTTCTTGAAAATGTAGTGAATACTGCACATCTAGAAGTCATCTTCTACGTCTTGGGCTTATCTAAAATGACTTAATTTACTTTCACGTGCACTAATTAAAGGAGCTCTAAGAGCCTAATGTGCTCATATTAATTTGTCCACTTAACTTCTATCCATTCAAGACAATGAACTCCTAGTTACAATCATTTTTCCCCTGTACCTCACAATATTATAAAATATATATCCATCCAAGGCATGCAACAAGAAAATCTCAAGTAGCCAAGGTACTCGTTAACATAACCATTAACAAATTCATATATCATGAAAAAAATTACTCATCGAAACATGGGGTTTCTAGCGGAGGTTTCCCCTCCCCTCTTTTTTACACTTACACTAGCATTCTCATTTAACTAGCTTTCATAGAGTTACTTGGTTAGCTTTTACTATTGTAAAATGTAGGACCGAATATAGCAGTACTGCAGTAAAATAAATAAAAATAATACTGAAAAATAAAGGACACAAAGATATTACGTGGAAAACCCCTAAATAATTAGGGTAAAAACCACGAGCAAGGATAGAAGAATTTACTAAATGGGAAAATTTCAGGAGTTACAAACTCTTTCTAATAACAAGGAGAGAACCAGTACTCTCTCTTATACAAGGAGAATAGACTAACTTTCAAAATATTTTCTCATACTTTTCTTCTCTCTCTAATTTCCTCTCACTCTCACTTTGCTTCTTCACTTAAGTTGTGTAAGAATAGAATGAGAACCTCACATATTTATAGGAGAAGAATGGTGTGCTAAACCAGCCCTCAAATTCTCAAAACAATGGCTTTCAAGCTAATGGTTTAAGTAATCCATTGGTTTGGGCCATTGGTTTGTTTTGGTGAGCCATTGGTTTGGGCCAATAGTTTGGGCCAACATTTACTTGAAGTTATCCATGGATAGTCTTTCCCTAACCAAGGCCTTAGCCACTATGGTAGTGTTTAGTGCCCTAGATATCCCAGGATAGGGATGAGATATCTAGGGCTACAGCCCCATCCGAGTGTTTGGTTTCCCGAATGGGGCTAAATATGGTGATGGGTCCCATCCCTGAAAATGGGATGAGTGGCTTCCCTCTAAATCGGTGGGACGCCGCTCATCCCACCATCTCATCCCTTTCTCTCTCCTTCTCTCATCCATCTCCATCCCTCTCTCTTAAGCCAGCCAAGAGATAAACTCACCCGAAGAACTAACCAGATCTATTCGTCGTTGAAAGCCTCAACAGTTTACTATCTGTTATAAGTCATAGTTTCCGGTTATTCGCTGCAGTTTCTGGTTATTCATAATAGTTTCCAGTTATTCGCTGCACCCCTCCTCCTCCCCCCTCCCCCTCTGAACCAAACAAGGGGTTAATCCATAATCATTTTGTCATTAGCTACAATAATTAAGTTAAATTTTTGTTTCTTTACATTATGATTTTATTAATTACTAAAATTTTTAAATGTTTATCTCAATATTTTAAACTAATTAAATTCAATTCAAAAAATCAAGTTAAATAAGAAATTGCTATGTTATTCATTAATAATCCATTAAAAATATTTCATGCTAAATAAATAAAAAAATTTATCTATTAATATCCATTATTTAAATCAAATACTTACTTAAAATATTTTAAAAATAAATTTCTCTAATCATCCACTATAATTGAATTTAATTGAACAATTTGAAAATATTTTAAAAAATTATTAATTAAATATGAGGGTAACTTCACCTCCTCGTGGATAGGGTTATCATACCACTCTTATATCCATCAAACCAAACATTCAAAAATGAATATCCAAAACTTTGCATATCTTTATCCTTCTAATCAAACACCAAACAATCTTTATCCTTACTATTAATCTATCCAACCAAACACTTAAACATGGATATTCCCATCCATGGATATCTCCCATCCATAGAGTACTATATCCCACTATCCAAACACTACCTATATGGATGTGCTGTAATACCCTGAACCTGTGGATACCTATTGAAAAATATATTCAGGATATTATTACAGCTGCAGTAAGATTTTTCTACAGAGCAATATTGTTGAGAAACCCCAAGTGGAAAGAACAAGGACTTAAGTGTGAAAGTTTATAAAAGATTTTGGGTTAAAGAGTAATCGAAAAAGATTTGCATGAAATGTTTCTGCAAACCAAGGACTAAAAGGTAAGGCGGAAGGGACCTTTTTAAAATACTGTGTTATAATCTAGGGACCGTTGGATAGTTTGAAAAGACCTTTTGGGAACACTATTTCATGATTCAGGGATCATTGGTAAATTTTTTAGTGACTGTTTTGTAAGAAATTTTATTTTTAGGGACTAAAACTGAATTTTGGCTGAAAACTTGAGAAAAATCTATAGTTGGATGGCTTCTTCTCCTTCTTCTTCATACTTCTACAGTAACCTGAGAGAAAAAGAAAAATGGGAGGTCTGAGGTGAGGACTTGGAGATCGCCAGAGAGAGTTCGCCGGAGTGCTTGGTAAGAGTTATTTTGGTTTGAATGATGCATTATATTTGGTTGAAAACTTGGGCAAGCATGCTAAATTCTTTAACATGTTTTTGTAAGTTTTGACTTAGTTTTGGAGTGGTAAAAACATGTTTGATTGTTGTGGATGATTGTTGCTTCAAATTCATTTGGAAAAATCTTATATTTGTGATGAATCTAGTTTGAAATGGAGATGAGATTTTCGGTTTTATTGTAACATTAATGTAGCAACGAGATTAGGGTTTGGTTTGGTCAATTAAGTTGATGATGATGATGATTAAGATGTTAATGATGATAGTTGGATTGGAATTGGTTGAGTTAGCCAAGTTGATTTGGTTGGATCAAACCAAGTTGGAGTAAATTGGTTGAGTTGGATTTGATTTGGTTGAGTTGGGCTTGATCAAATCAAGTGAAGAGAGCTTGATTTGGTTAAGTCAAGTTCACTTAAATGAGTTGGGTTTAACTGAATTGATTTGGTCTAGGTTTGATTAAATCAAGTTGAGTGTGGTTGGACTTGAATTGTTTGGTTAAGTTGGATTGAAGTTGATTTGGGCTTGGTTAGGTGTTGGGCTAAGGGTTTTGGGCTGAACCAATTCAAGGAGAATCGGGTTCACTTGAACCAAGCTGGTTCGACAGATTTGTATAAGAATTAGAGTTGGTTCAAGGCTGGTTGGCTAAAATTGGACTTGGTTCAGCGAAATTGAGATTGGTTTAGGTTGGTTGAGGATGATTTAACCCAAATTGAGTTGGTTTAAGTACAATAAGAGACCATTTTAATTATGCAAGGTTGGGTTTTAATCGAGTGGAGTGAGTGAGCCCAATTAGAGAGTCAGTTATTGGTTTCTTGTATTTTCTTTTGGGTTTAATTATGATATTTATTTTATTATGTTATCTTGTTAGGTGTTGTTCAGACTTGGGAGAGAGAATTTCAGGTCTAGCAAGAAACCCAAGGGAGACCAGGTGAGTTGGTAGTGGCTATTATTTTAAATTATTGATTAAATATTATTATTTTGAAATAATTATTTAATAGCTAGTATTTTGGAAATAATGGTTTAATTATTTCATTTTATTATGTTTAAGTGCGTATAATGTTGAAATATACTTATATTTATTTGCCGATGATGTACATCAATTTTGTATAATTATATGTATTTGCAAATAGTGAAAAATACATGTATATATAATTAATTATTTGGTTCATGTATTTATTTTTTGGATGGTTACATATGCTTTGATTTGGAATGATTTGTGAAATCATGTGCGAGTATTAAAATGTTTTATAGGCAATATATGTTGGAATTGATTTTCATTCCTAGTATAGGAATGGTATAATGGATCTGGACTTTACTAGTATTATGCATGTATTGTACTATGGATCTTTTATGGATGTTGATGGTGACTACGGACTTTAGTCCGACGCTGTAGTGTAGGGTTCCACAGTCAGCCCTGATGGGAGGCGGCGTGGTTAACCCTGAGTTTACCCTGATCAAGAGGTGCGCGGAGCCATTGACAAGGGGTTCTTTATGTGAGAAACCCGGGGTCACCACACGGGAATCTCAATGGCCAATGTCAAGGTTATGAAGACCTTGGCGGCTCCCAACCTAGTCGCGACGGCGGCTAAGTCGGGGAGAGTTTTTCAGGCTGCGGATTTGAGGATGGTTTTTATATTACCTGTTATTTTGAATTGTGATGAGAAGGGTGAAGGACAACTGTCGCACTTAGGAGGGCAATCTATCACAAAAATTTGGATTTTCTGTGAAAATTAATTTGATGTTGATTTGTGATGAATTTATGTTTCAAAAGCTTTTTAAAGTTGTATTTTGCCAAAATTATGGTCTTTGTGAAAGTTTGGAATCTATTTGTGAAAATTGGTCTTTATATACTTTATGTATGCTACATTTGATTATTTGAAATTATTGAGTCACTACCGACCAACTGAATGTGTTTTAGCTGCAGAAGCAAGACCCTAGATTGCCTGTTTGAGTATAGAGCTAGTCAAGGTTGAGTTCAAGATTGCAGTGGTTCTCCAACAAGGCAGACTGGTAGTAATTCCAAAAAAATCAAACAAAGACAAACTTCTCACACGAGTTAGAATGGACAAACAACCCAGGCGGGTGTCAATATCAAAGATTGTCAGACCCGGACCGGCCCTGCCGATTCAACCGGAAAAACCGGGAACCGGCCATGTGGCCGGCCCGGGTATACCCCATTGAACCGGGTATTAAAAAACCCGGTGTTAACCCGATGACCCGAGCGGTTCAACCGGGAACCGGTTGACCCGGCCGGATCAATCGGGTCATAATGTTTAATTTTTTTTACAATATTTAATAGTTTTTTATTATTATTTTATTAGAAACCACAAAATCGTCTATATTTATTAATATTAATTTATAATTTATAATCAATAAATAGAATTACAATATATATATATATATATATATATATATATACATATCATAAATATACCAACAAAAAAATTAACATTTAAAAAAATAAAAATCTATTAATGTGTTATGTAAATACTTTCTAAAAAAATTTAATTTATTAAGAAAAATAAAACAATAAATGAGTGTAATTTTTATTATAAAAAAATATAAAAATTAAAAGTATTCTAATTAAATAAAAAAATATAAGAAAAATTTAAAAACAAAAATAAAAACTCAATTGAGATATAAGAATTAGTGAATTAAATTTCTTATCTATTTTAACAAAATCAACCAATAAACAAATAAAAAAATAAATAACACCGAGAGAAGTTCGATAATTATATATTAATATATTAAATTTGTAAATATTTAAAAAAATGTAAAAATAAATGACATAATTAGAAAACTCTACTGTATATAAAGTCATTTATCAATTTAAATATCAAATTTGAGTAGGTTTTTATATTATAATTATGGGTTTAATATTATATTTGCTAATTATTAATTATTATAATATTTTTTTATATTTAATTATTGATCCCGATTCAACCCCTGTTCGACCCGGTCGAACCCATTGACCCTTGACCCTTAGGGCTTAGCCGGGTCATTGTCCGGGCCTGGTCTGACAACCTTGATCAATACTCCACCAAAATGTCACAAGGGTAGTTTTGAAATTTTTGAAAAATATCATGCCACAGTGACCTACAAGGATTAGATGCCGTGACCTAGATGGTATGAAGTTAAAAATTGACTTAATGATATTGAATTTTGTGAGAAGGACTGAATGGGATGTTTGAAAAGTTTTAAAGGCTAATAAATAATTTTGTCTATATTACAGAAAAAAATAAATTTAATTCTATTGTAAATTTGCCTGCGGGTGGGACAACTATTTTTCTGTAAATCTATTTCACATATTTTATATAAAAATATTTAGTAAAATCAGTTTCAATTATATTTTAAGTTTGGAGAACTCTCCCCCCATTCACTCCCTTTCTCTTTCTGTCTCTCTCAACAACAAGAAAAATAATTTTAAAAATAGTCCATCTTGTGTGCAATGATGTGGATCTACGGTGTGGCACAATCTCTTGATATCTTTATTCTTTACTTATAAGTTATTTTAAAATTAAAAATGATTGTTTGAAGTAAAATGGCCACGTGGAATTTTAAGTCGAGGTGGCACGGGCATGTTAATGTCTAACGCTGATAAGATATTTCTAGCCGACAAGTCAGTAAAATCATACTTAAAAATTCTTGGTACTTTCCCTCTGAAATGAAATTAAAATTAAATAATTTAAATGATATAATTTAAAGTTCGATATTCAAAAGTGAATTATGACGAAAGTTGGTTATCCCTCAAGATATTTTTGGATGTCTATTTAGTTTTTAATTTTTATTTAAAAAATTTAAATTTTAAAATTTTTAAAAAAATTCTAAATAATAAATGTGTAAAATTTGGAAGCATTTAAAAAAGTATGTCAAAATAATCATGCACTTTAAAAAATAGAATTAAAACTAATGTTATTTTTATACATACTAAATAAAATTAATTTTGATAGAGATAAAATATCTCAATTTTTGAGATATATATACACATGTGTAATATTAACTTTTTTTACAAATAGGTGACAAGCACCACGTTAATTTTAAAAAAAATCAAAGACGTGCACATATCAAAAAGTAGAATTAATATCTCAACACATGTACCCTTATTTTGCGTTGGCTTTGGTGTTCAATTTTGGCTCATTTTTGAAACAAACATGCTACACAAAGAACCATTGGTCAAAACACAATTCTATTTTTATTGTAAGGTTATAGATATACATATTTTTATATATATATTTTTCGCTTATATAAAATACAAATTCAAAATTTAAAATATATGTATTATAAATTTTTGTCACATTTCTTATATAAATTAATTTAATTAAATTAGCTAAAAACATATATTATTCACTTATACATATAAACTTAGTTAACATTCTATATGTGACAAATATTTTCAAATTTTTTATTAGAAATTATTAACTAATAAAAAATTTAACAAATTCATTATGAATTTTCAGAGTGATTTAATGGTGCACATCTTCTAAACTTCTAGAATTATTTAAAATAAAATGCCGGTTAAGAGGTATTATGTATATTTATTATTGATTTTTTTTTCTTGACCATATGTGTGTGTTTGTGTGTGTGTGTGTGTGTGTGTGTGTGTGTGTGTGTGTGTGAGGGCATCGTCTAGGTACATCCTAAAGGGACAGTTAAATTTTATCATGTACATTTATTATTGATTTTTTTTTCTCTAACTATATATATGTGTGTGTTTGCGCGCGCAGCTGGTGGAGCCAGAAATTGCAGGAAGGAGGGCGAGCTACAAATTAAAAAACACAAAAATTCAAATAACAATTTTTTTATAGATTAAAAATTCAAAATAATATAGTCACAACAATATTTTAAAATACAAAATAAAAAAACCGCTAATGACTGGGAGGGGAGTTGAATCCTTCTATTGTGCATGTTTTGAAAACATTGTAATATTATTTCTTTATCAATTTTTGCAAACATTTCTCGCTCAATGTAACATACCATCATATTGTTCAACCATTCATCGCTTATTTTGCTTCGCAAATCTGTTTTGATGATATTCATTGTTGAGAACGCCCTTTCAACTATTGTTGTTGCCATTGGTAAAATCAACACCAATTCAATAAGATGATAAACCAATAGAAAAGTCAAATGTTTATCAGTTTGAACCATCTTCACAACAAGACTTGCAAGATCATGACAACTTTGAAAAAAATCAGAATTTCTTCTCACATCATAAATATATATGCGAAGTTGCTTTTGAAGATAAGATAATCGAATGTGGAGAAATCATCAGAGTAAATTTGAGTAAGTCGAACAAGCATACTATGATCGAATTTGGGAAAAGAGTTTCTTGGATCAAGACAAGCAATGCAATTTAATAACTCTGCAGAAGTTTCACTAAACCGGTTATTTATCTCAGCATTAAGTAAATCAATCACAACAATAAAGATCACTACATGATAGTGATGGTAATAAGTAACCAATCGCTCTCCATGTCTCGAACGACCTCGAACTGGTATACTATCTTCCATATTAGGTATTGAAACAGACATTGCAGCACAGAAAGCTCTTGACTTCTTCAAAAAATGTACCCCATCCATTTTCTCTCAAGTCTTGCATAAGTTCTTTCACAGTTACAATCCACCTCATTGCATTAACAATGTTTTGATCTTTCTACTGCAAGGCATTTGACAAGTCATTAGTTAATCCCAATACTTTGATCAATAGATGCAATATAAATATAAATTCAAAACTCTCCATCCTTTGTATCAAACCCCATGCCATGCCTCTTTGTTCTACAACATTCCCATTATTACACACATTCTCTAACACCTCTAATACTGATTCCCACATAGTAAATAGGTGGATTAAAGTTGTATAATGTGAGCCCCACCGAGTATCACCGGATCTTGCAAGATTAGTCTCTTGATGCTGGCCTCTTCCTGAAAAAGATCTCACCTCTTTCTAATTTCTCCACAATCTTATCATGGTGCTCTTGAAGTAATGCATCTCTCCTTTTGCAAGAAGCATCCACAATGTTCACAATCATAGTGGCATAGCTGAAAAAATCACTAATGGCCAAAATGCTCCTAGCAACGGAAACGACAACCAATTGCAATTGGTGGACAAAGCAATGGACATAAAAAGAAAATGTATTTTCATTCAAAATTAATGTCTTTAACCCATTAAATTGCCCTCTCATATTTGAGGCTCCATCATATCCCTGCCCTCTTAATCTAGAAATATATAAACCACAATGAACAAACAATCCATCCAAAACTTGCCCTGACGGCGGTTTGACTGAACTAGATCCTGAAAAACCTGAATAAGTGTCCTCACTCTTGCTGCGCTTGGACGCCCTTAAAAAATATGGGTTTCTTCTCTTGGCTAGATTCTCACAAAGGCGCTTACCTTTAATGACCAATTTCTCAACCCACAAAGCCAACTGAGCTACTTCCTTCAGTAACCTGGACAAAGTTAAGCTCTGACTGATCTTGTTGTCTTCTATTAGAGCTTGTTGAACTGAAGGGATTGGAGGAGGTGGTGGTGGCACAAATACTGGCTCAATATGGGGCTATCCCCCAAACAGATTCCAATAACCAAAGAAGTCATGGTATTCCTGGTATGTCGGCTGACGACCTTGGGCATCCCAATATGCCTTAAAACCTTGGAGAGCTTCAGGTGGAGGTGCTACTCTTAGAGTTGCAGTATGAGGCACAAGGTCTGGGACTCGGGAGCATGTTTAAATGCTGCCATGACAGGAACATGTTCTGAACTGACCTCTTGCCTAGGGGGAGAAGGAGGTTGGACAGGAAGGGGTTCCTCAGAAGGAACACCAGCTCCTCGACACGTACGTGGACGTTGTGCTAGCATTACTGACTGAAAGGAACAACAGAAGACAAATTTCAAACTTAACTCCTAGATGCTTTTATGTTAGATGCAAATCAGTAATTAGATCCACTAATTAGTAACGAAAATCAACATGTTTAGGATTTGGACCAAGATTAGTCTTAACCTCTAGCTCTAATACCACTAAAATTGTTATGCCCCATCCCTAGCAGGGCACGTGGCAATCTCCATGACAATAAGGAGTGGACCCTATAGCGTCCCACCTTCTAGTCACCACAAGGCTCAAAACAAACTGCTAACACAACTTTCTAAAGAAGGAGACAAAAACCACAACTCAACCAGCCAGGGTCCCAAATACAACCATAAAGTACAAATACAGGAACATTACACAAAAGTCAAGTCTAGTGGATCTATAAAGTTTACATGCACACTACAAATTAACCTAAACAAGGAGAAAAGGTAGGTCAGTCTACTGCCTATCCAGCACAGCCCAGTCCAACGTCGCAGTTTGAGAAAGAGGATAGGAGAGCGATGAGTAACAGATGTTACCCAGTGAGTGATGACAGTATAGATATAACAAAGTAAAAAGCATTTCAAATAGTAATTAGCACAATAATAATATAAAAAGGTAGCTCCAAGTATTCACCAGATTAACAGTTAACACAATGATTTAGAAATAGTACAAGTAAATAACATTTTTTTCAACACATTGAGCACAGCTCAAAATACAGGCCGTCCTCAAACAATTCATGAACTAATCGTGGCTGTAACTAGCTATGGGACCACCAATGTGTTTTAAAACTTTTAAAATTCAATATGCTGCCTTCCTTTGTGTTGGCCACTAAGATCCCCGTGTGGTGACCCCGGGTTCTCACATATAAGAACCCTCTATCAATGGTTCCACTCACCTCTTAACTAGGGTAAACTCAGGATTGACCACGTCGCCTCCCATCAGGCCCGACCGTGGAACTCCACAATGTAGTGTTGGACTAAGTCCGTAGTCAACATCAAAATCAAATGCCACAATGCAATTCTTTCCGATTCCAACTCAAGGAATTCAACATCCAAATGTCCAAATAAATATATATATACCAAATTATATTCCATGTATACATGTAAACATGCTTCTTTCAAAATAAATATGTATAACTATACTAGAATCATCTTTGCCAAATAACTCCATGCTCAAAATATCCATATATATATATATATATCAAATAAAATCTGATTTATCATCAAATTTACGTTATGAAACACTTAAAAAAAATACTATAATACTCTTATTAAATCTATGCATTACGAATTGAACCACTCACTGAACCAGTCGTCTCGCCTCGAGACGCACTCACTAGTCGGCAATTTACTTCCCCTTCGAGGATGCTTCGCCACCTAGAATCAAGCAGGGAATCCAAGAACCAATGAACACAAGAATGGAAACTAAAATGCATGCGAATGCAATGTTACATATCGAGCATGTAACACTGGGGTTTTAGGGGAAAATAACGTCATTTTGGACCCCCAAACGACCTCAAACTGGAGTAAACCTAGTTCTAATGAATTCCAAGTAAGAAGGGCTTCAATTTGGAAAAAAAAATTCGGTGCTACAGTAACCGATGGATTGCTACAGTAAACCCGGCTTAAACAATGGTTTCTTGCCTATTTAAAACACCAAATCATGAAATTTCTTTACAAACATTCACACAAATGAATAACAACAACACTGGCTTCGATTTGAGATGAAAAGCAACCCAATCCATGGGGTATTTCTAGGGTTTCAAAGATTTTCGATAATGATTTAATACGAGAAAATACAAAAGAAACACCTTGGATCGAACCATTACCAAGCTCAAAAGAATGAGAGGAAGAGAGTAGGAGCTTTGATTCAACAAAAAACTCGCTGAAGAATTTTTTTTTTCCAAGCTTTGCGTTCGGCCGATTGAAGAGAAAACAAATGAAAACAAAGAAGAAAGGAAGGAAATGAAAGAAAGAGAGGCAGCCACGTTGCTCTCTTATCCTTTTTTAACAAGGAAAAATGACCAAAATGCCCTTCTAATAGAAAATAAAAAGAAAATGGTCCAAAAGACTATTTTGCCCCTAGGTTTTCGGTTGGTTTTCACACAACCTACTGTGCAATCATGCAATGATGCCACTAGTGATAAATAACCATTTTACCCCTAATACATGCACAAGAATCTAAAAAGAGACCCGAGGTTGAAAATCAGGACATGGTACCACAAGTATAATGACCAGACAGAAAGCCTTACGGGCAGGACTTACGCCCATAAGTTAGACCATAAAAGTTGTCCAGAGGAGCTTACAGGAAGAACACACACCCGTAAGGGGGGTTGCAAGCACCATCCTAAGAAGTTTATGGTCCAACACTTCTGGTTGTAAGCTGGACCGTAACATCTAGACAGAAGACGTTACAGGTGGAGCTTACACACGTAAGATACCTCTTTCTTACTCCCGTATGGAGGCCATAAGTGGTTAGGTATAAAATATTATATTGAGGGCTTTTGGAGGATCTCTTGACGGCCGAGCTAAAGGAGAAAGAGGGGAGACTTCTCCAGGTTTTCTAGAGTAATCCATCAAGGAGAGGAGCACCCACCATCTAGCACACCATTGGAACCGTCGAGAAAACCCTTAGCGGCATTTGTTGAAGATAGGAGGGGAGTTCATCGGCATCTCAAGGTGTAAGAAGAGAAAGGGGTTTTTATGCTTTCAATCATATCTATTGTCTCTTGTGGATTGTATGATTGTTCTCCTTTGATAGAGAACTAATTTGTAAGTGCTTTGGCATAGATAAATTCTAGGGTTTACAATTTGATTGACTTTGTTATGGATCTTGAATGCTTTTACATTGATTTATTAATTGCAATATTTTTATTATTGAATTGAATTGCGGGTTTTTATTGCCTTGGATTCTATTGTAGCGAGAACCGTGAATTCATGTTTGATGGGCTTATGTGATGAGTCGAGATACCCATCTACTACCGGCAAGCCCCAATTGAAGGGGATTACGAGTTCACCTAGAGATAGGGTATTTAGAGTTGAAAGTTCTTTTCCCATAATCCTTCTAAATGAATTAGCAAGGAATTCCATTTGTATTGCAATCGTACGGAGTAGTTTCAGGAAGATATTCCTATTCTACTTTGTATGGGATTAGGGTCAATCACTTTAAGAGAAGAATTGTCTATATTTTGAATACTTTCTTATTCTAGATAAGAGCTCATAAGGTTGTCTATATCAGCATCGTATGGAGTAGTTACTATTCACCTTGAGAAAAGGAGTAGCATCGTATGCACCTATCAAGTAGTAAAGTGTGTATGAAAGCAAGGTATTGATCCACAAAGAAGATTGAAATTACTAGTACTAACCTAATATCGGAAATTAGCCTAATCGAAATTGTGATGTTGTGCAAAAGAACTAGAAAACAAAAGCAAGAAATACAAAATAAAAGAGTAGAGAAATCATGAGAAGAAGAGATGTCTGGGCATAGCATACCTCTAGGGTTTTGTTAAGTTCAGGACAAAGGTTGTCTGGATATGCAATTCCTATTTGAATCGAGAGATTTCCTAAATTATACTAAACCCCTCTTGCAATGGTGAATAGTAACTAAATCGGTATAGTGTTGATACAGTCACCACACAATCACCTTACACTCTGTGAAATCTCAATGTAGATTAACAAGAATTTCTTAAATAGGTAATCCTTCTTGCAAAGAGATTACCCCTAATCCAAATGTAGAATAGAAATGCGATTTCTCCTAAATTGTAATCCACATGATTGCAAAGAGAATGGAAATTACCCGTATTGCTAAGCTTACTAGCAATCCCCTTTAATCATGACATGTCTAAGCTAGGTGGGTATTTCTACTCATCACAAAGTACATCGAATATGATAACTAGGGTTTTCGCCACGATAGCAATCAAGCAATACAAACACACAATTACATTCAAAATAACATGGATTGCAATGAAAAAACAACTAAATCATAAGAATCCACAACCAATGTTAAAAGATAAAACCCAAGAGTTCAACTATGGCCAAACATCTTAGAAATTAGCCCAAGGGCAAGCATTCAAATTACAAGATATAGGGAGAATAAAACAAAGCATTAAAACCCTCTTCATAATCGTGTCGGAGGTTGATCGCCGAAAAACTCCAACGAACCTTCCGCGAACACCGGCAAGCTAGACTTAACTACTGCTATCTTCCTCTCCTCAATGGTAGGGTGGAATCTCCTTCTAAAGTCAACTCCAAAACCCTATAGACTCACCCCCTTTCTTCCCTTAGCCTTCCCTCCAAATTAGAACAAAAGATACCCTAAAAATCTTCATCAAATCTATTTATATTGTGTAGTATACAGGTTGCTTACGGGCACAAGGACATGGTCATAAGGAGCTGGAGATGATGGGTGATAAGCCTTACGGAAACACTTGCGGCCGTAAGTCCCATCCGTAAGGTCTTTTGTCTAATGTACGGTCCAGCTTACGACCATAAGCGTTGGACCGTAAGCTTCTTTGTGTTGCCCCTTGCGACCGCCATTACAGGAGTAAGCTCTGGTCGTAAACTTCTCTAGATGATCCTTACGGCCGTAAGTCCTGCCAGTAAGGTCCTCTAATTTGACTCTATACTCCTCCTTACGGGCATAAACATACTCGTAAAGTTATCTGGAAGAGGCTTACAACCATAAGCCAAGCTGTAACATGCTCGTAAGCCATCCTGTTTGCCTTATCCTTAGTCAATTGATGCCAAGAGAGTTCCATCATCTTCTTCGTTTAGGATCTAGAATGTTTCTTTTGGCTCTCTCTCTTATATTTAAGTGTTGCTCGAAGCCTAAGAATAAAATGGACACTATGTTTAACGTCGAATTCCATAATATACTTCTAATACATGCCCAATCAGTGTACAAAATGATATAAAATAATGGAACATTGTACACTCATCACATGTTGTAGAAAATCTTTCGGTTTAATGAGATTACGGAAATTTATACAACCATTGTCCAGGACCTAACAAACCCTGGGGAAATTTATGCCCAGGCACCCCCTCTTCATGTTTGTTTAGTTGTACTTTCTTTTTACACTTTTGATTCTTGCTTTTTAGTTCGCTTTTACACTTCACCATTTTGATTAGATTAATTGTTGGATGTAGATTTAGTACTATTATTTTCTAGTTCCTTGTGGGTTGATACCCTTGCTTCCTAGCACACTTTATTACTCGACTAACACATACATTTGCGTTCTGTAGGTGACTACAGTTTTACTTATCAATACCCATTATGCGCAATATCTAACAAACCTAATAATATCAAAATATAGTAACTAATAGTAATTTTGTATATTACCCTTAGAAATAGCAACCATTAAATCATAATCTGATAATTGCCATCAATTGTCTTGAGTTTTGCAAAAAGACTATACACCACACATAGAAAATGTATTCTATTTATATATATATAATTAAGTATTGCAAAACAAGTTGATAGGAAATCAAAATAAGATGTATAAAAAAAATAATGTATATACATTATATACTCTCTCAAGTCCTTTTTACTTGTCCTAGTATATAACTTTACTTTTTTATTTAAAAATTTTATAAAGCATTAAATATTAATTTTTCAAATTAATTCTTTATATTTAATATATTTCTACAACTTCTAATAAATCATATTCAACTGCATATTTTATTAAATCATATTTTAAATAAATATAATTTTAAAAAATTAATATAATATTTTATAAAGTTTAGATTAGTAATTACTTTTAATCGCCTTCTTTAATCTATATGAATTAGTTAAAACGAAAAACATTAAAAAAATAAATAAATAAAAAGTATAAGATATGTCAACTCAACTGAAATTGACGAGCCAATAGGGACAAAAACACGTGGTCACTAAACATAATTTCCAAAAACGCTGTTCAAAACTCCCCAGCGAATCCCAAGATGGCCCCCACTAAAGTACCTACCGTGCCATTCCCTTGTCTTGACTCAACCGCGAGACTTTAACTATAAAAGGCCAACTCCCGGCGCATGTTAGACCGCAAGGCGGGAAAAATAGCTACCGAGCGGCGCACGTTAAAAGTCGCCGGCTTTCTCGCCGACAACGATGAGGAGCGCTGGCCGGAAGACACCGGAGAGATGGGAAGCCGCCTCCAGTGCGACGAGGGCACCAAATCGGTGGGATTTCAAAGGGACGGCATCCACAAACTCCGTTGACAGCAATTGGTCGGCGGCTTCTGGCTGGAACCCGATCCAGATCGCTGCCCGTGCGATCGGCTCTTGCTTCTCTCCGGCGATGCCTCCCCGGTCTCCGACCGGAGACTTCTCTGAAGATCTTCATTTGCGGTCTCGTAAGTGCGAGTGATTTCGTTTTCGGCTTTTGACTCTTTGTGATCTTTTGTTCTTCTGAAGATATGTCTTTTGGTCTCTTTGAATTTTGTTTGATTGTTTTTAAACTGATGAAATTCCTGCATGATTGTTCTGGTAATTGCTTCTCTTTGATGCATTTGTTTGTTAAGATTGTGGATTGTTTGGGAGAGGTTTAATTGAGGTTTTGTATGTTTTTGATTCTGTAAATTGAACGGCAATGTGGAAAACCTTCATTTTCAATCAGTGAATGTGCAGCTACTAGAGTTTATCTCTTTCTATTATATGATTTGTTTGACACTTATACTCTGATTTTTGTGAGTATGTGATTGTAAAAGAAAGAAGAAGTTTCCTTTTGGTGTTCTTGAACTTGATATTGAAGAATTTGAGATTTGTTTACCAATTTGCTGTAGAATTAGATGATGTTTAAATGTTGCATTAATGTTTGTTTGGATGGTTGTTCGTTGCTTTTAATTTTGTTTAATTCCTTTTATACTGAAAGTGTAGCATAATTGTTCTGGTTTTCATCTATCTTTGATGCATTTTTTTATTATATTAAATCTATTAAGTCTGAATTGTAGCCAATGTGTAAGTAATGCATTTCAATCAGTGCATGGGCAACTATTCTAGTTCAACTCTATCAATTATAGTATCAATTTGAGACTTATAGGCTGATATTTGTGAGTGTGCAATGGAAAAAAGTTTACCATTTTATGTTCTTGAGCTTTATCATAAAGAATTAGAATTAGAATTAGAATTAGATGATGTTTAGAGGTTGCATTGATGTTGTGATTTCCTCAATGTTAGCTATCCAATCACCATCTGTCAGTATTCATGGGAATTCCAAGGAAGATGGAAGGAAGATCTTGGGCATTGGAATGTATGGTGGTGGAAGTGGTTATGGTTCTTCACAGAACCAATCTGGTGGCATGAAATTCACACCAGCAGAAATCCAACGGGCAACAAAGAATTTCTCTCCGGCTTTCAAGATTGGACAAGGTGGTTTTGGCACTGTGTACAAAGGGAAGCTTGATGATGGCACGCTTGTCGCCATTAAGCGGGCAAAGAAGGTTTGTTGAGAAAGTGAATCGTTTGGAATTGACATCTAGAATTTCATTAAATTTAATGTTGGATGTATGCTTGCTTTGCAGAGTATTTATGATAACCAACTTGGCCTAGAATTTCAATCTGAGATTCAGACTTTAGCGCGAGTTGAGCATTTGAGCTTGGTGAAATTTTTCGGATTTTTGGAGTATGGGGATGAGAGGATTGTGGTTGTCGAGTATGTTCCTAATGGAACTCTTAGAGAGCATCTTGATTGTGAGTTTCTCAATGTTGTCAAAGTCATTTCCATATTATGAGCTTGATTAATAAAGATGAAATTGTTGTTTATGTTTCTGGTGTTATTTTCCCAGTTTTAAAGTGAAATCTATGCCATTGAAATGGATTTTGACTGACAGCCTTTAGTGAACTGCAGGCGTACATGGAAAACCTCTTGACCTCGCTGCGAGGCTGGATATAGCAATTGATGTTGCTCATGCTGTTACATACCTTCACATGTACACAGGTACATTCCAAGAATTGCGTGTTGCATTCTCGTTGTGTGCTTATTCTTCCAGTCTTTGATTTCATTCTTCATTCTGAAATTGTGTTTTTAGTATAAAATCAATATTTAGAAGCAGGAAGAAAATGGAATACTGAAATTCTATTCAGACTAGAAATTCCCAGTTTTGATTGCGGAATTACTTTTGGTTTTTCAAGCTCATCTGAAAAAATTATCTCAACTATATATATGCACCTGTATGTATATATGTATATACACATATAAATATGCATGTATGTATATATGTATATACACATATATATATATGCATGTATGTATATTTCAAAATTCAAAAATATAAAAAGTTGGAAATTTCATGATATGAGATCAGATTGTTGACTAGCGGGAAAGTAGCATATGCTGCCGATGTAGTATGTCAAATCATGAGGAGTTATTGTATCTGTAGTAATATCTTGGACTTGATTTATGCTTTCATTTGTGTGCACTGTAAACAGTAGAGAGTGATGTTAGCTTCAAGTATGGTTTGAGCATCATGACAGCTCAAGGTTGGCATTCTGAAATTTTTTTGCATTCTAATCAATATAAATGCTGTGATGATTCACAACGTACTCAACTAGAAAAGTTGTTCAAAGATTGAACATTAAGTAAGGAGAAAACTTTTCATCATCTTTGTATTAATGTTTGTGGTTGTGCACAAAATCACTGCCTCAATTTAACAAATTACTTCCCATGCAGATCATCCAATCATCCATAGAGATATTAAATCATCCAACATCCTTCTCACTGAAACTCTCCGTGCCAAAGTTGCTGATTTCGGCTTTGCTCGACTTGGTGCAACTGAGTCCGGAGTCAGCCATGTGGAAACCCAAGTAAAAGGGACTGCTGGCTATCTCGACCCTGAATACCTCCGAACATATCAGCTCACAGAGAAGAGTGACGTCTTCTCCTTCGGCGTCTTGTTAGTAGAACTAGTAACAGGCCGGCGACCTATAGAACCAAAAAGAGAACTCCAAGAACGTGTAACACCGAAATGGGTATGTATTAATGAATCAAACTGACTAGAAAAATACAAGTTCTTGAATTTAGTAACTGTACTGTTGTTCAGGCAATGAAGAAGTTTATGGAGGGAAGCTGTGTTCAGATACTTGATCCAAATCTTGCGCCATCTCCAAGGACTAATCTTGCAACGGAGAAGATCCTGGAGCTGGCATTGCAGTGTTTGGCTCCAACAAGACAGAGTAGACCAAGAATGCAAAGATGTGCTGAAATTCTGTGGAATATCCGCAAGGATTACAGAGAGCTCTTGTCTTCAGAACCTCTTCAGCATCAGCATTCCAAGGACTCACAAGTATGAGAAGACTGTCAGCTAGTACTGTGTGGTATATTGATGCAGCGATATACTCGAACTGTTGATTCGCGCACGAATACCCAGTACAAGCCTTCAAAACCTGTTGATCAAAGATAGCCAGGAATTGGAAAGAGAGTAAATTTTATTACTCAAGAGAATAACTATTACAAAACTGAATTCCTCTTGCCCATAGGCTTACATTAAATAGAAAAAAATATCAAAGATATGAAAAATAATCCTAAAAGCGGAGATAATTTGAAAAATATACCAAAATTGGTAAATTTTTCAAATACCGCAAAAAAATAAAAAGAGTTAACAAAAATAAAGACTAACGCCATAAAGCGACTTACAAATCGAGATTTCTAGCCAAAAGAAATGGCGTAAATCAATTATTACTAAAAATAGCAAAATCAGGGTTTTCGAGGCCTAAACGATGTAATTTGGCCGAAATCATGCATGATTGTGACTTGTGTTTGTTGGCCCGTTTCCCATCAGACTAGGCCCAAGTAACCTAAAAACTCCACTGCCCGGCGAATTACTAAATTACCCTTATTACTTTGAGTCCCACTTCCGCATGAACGCGCATGTCATCTCCTCAATACGTCCCGCATCATTCTTCCTATTTGGGATAGAATTCGACCCCGAATTTTCATCATCTGAAGAGTCTCCATAGATGGGTAACAAATGTTTGATATTGAAGACATCCGCCGTTCGGATATGGCTAGGGGAGTCGAGCCGGTGAGGCATTGGAATTAATCTTCTCAATAATCTCGACAAGCCCAATTTTTTTTTGCCTTGAGCTTATTATACTCCCCAACGAAAAAACGCTCTTTACATAACACAGCCCCACACAAAGTCACCCACCTCGAACTCACTATGGCGGCGGTGTTGGTCGACATGCCTCTTAGTAACGTGCATTTGAGGAAGTTAAGTTGTCAAAAGACAGTCTTGTGAATGTCTTGTAACCCCGTGACAAAAATCGCTGACCTTTCCATGGACTTTTAGTCTTTGCCGGGAAGGGAAGGAGGTCAAGTGGTCCACGTGGAGCGCCCGAATACACCACACGAAATGGGGTCGAATCCATGACTCTCGTTGGTAGCATGGTTGTGAGCGAACTCTGCCTGATTCAACTTCATGTCCCACCCTTTCGGATGGTCCCCCACAAGGCAACGCAGCAAATTGCCCAGGGAGCGGTTGACGACTTCGGTCTGCCCATCCGACTGAGGGTGATATGCACTGCTCATGTTAAGTTGTGTATTCAACATCTTCCACAGGCTTCGCCAAAAATGACTAAGAAACCGAGTATCCTTGTCGGAGACAATGGAGGACGGAAGGCCATGGAGGCGGTAGACATCTCGAAAGAAGAGTTGGGCGACATTGACAGCATCAGTAGTTTTCTTGCAGGGGATGAAATGCGCCATCTTGGAAAAACGGTCCACCACAACAAAAATTGAATCACTACCACGCTGGGTACGGGGTAGTCCAAGTACAAAGTCCATGCTGATGTCTGTCCACGGCCGTAAGGGTACTGGCAGCGGCATATAAAGGCCGGCGTTGGTGGCTCCCCCTTTGGAGATCTGGCAAATCCGACACCGTTGGACAAATTTTTCCACTTCCTTGCGCATGCCCGGCCAGAAGTAGGAAGACTGAATCAAGTGGAGTGTTCGGTCCCGTCCCCACATGCCCTTCGCCATGCAACTCACTAATGATCCGCAACCATAGGGTCGCAATCCGGAATACTGAGCTGATTTCCCGGAATAAGTACCCATCATGCGAAAGACGAAATCCGTTCAGCTTTTGCCGCTTGGACATCTAAGAAAAATCTACGAAAAAAATATGGGTCGAGTAGCAAATAAATCACTAAAAAGAGTCAAAACCGGGTACCTCGGCTCTCATTGTGACCAAAAGGTTGCTCCGCCCTCGAGAGCGTCCCGCCACGCGGTTAGAGACTCGACTTTTATGCTTGACAACAAAGGTGAACTCATCGAGAAAGTTCATCCAACGGCCATGGCGCACGGACAACTTATCTTCTTTCGGGTGGATATGTCGGAGGGCGGCATGATCCGTAGTACAAGATAAACTCCCGATGAATCAAATAGTGTCTCCATCGTTTGATAGCCCCGGACCATCGCATAAAAATTCGATGTCGTATGTGTTGTAGTTCAGGCGGGCCCCTGATAATTTCTCGCTAAAATAGGCGACAGGCCGCCCTTGTTGGCTTAAGACACCCCCAATGCCGACCTTCGAGGCGTCGTGATGCAACTCAAATGCATAGTTGAAGTCGGCGATGCCGAGACCGGTCGCGATGGTTAAGCTGCGCTCATGAGGTGGAACGCCGCATCCGCCTCGGTGTCCATAAGAACTTGCTCCCCTTCATACACTCGATGAGGCGCCATATCATCTCTGAAATGTGAGATGAACCGTCGTCAGAGACGAAGCGAGGCCATGGAAACTCCTTACCTCAGTGATACTTGTTGGAGTCGGCCACTGTTGTATTACCGTGATTTTGGACTCATCCACCTGTATTCGGTTCCTCGAAACAACATAACCAAGAAATAATACCTTGGGTGTGAAGAAAACACACTTCTTTCTTCTCTGCATAGAACTGTTGGGATCGAAGAACCGCCAGGACATCCCGAACATGCAAAAGGTGCGCTTCTTGGTTTTGGACTATAGATGAGGATGTCGTCAAAGTATACGACCAGCGACTTGCCAATGAAGGGCCGCAGATGGTTGATTCATGACCCTCATAAAGCGTCTTTGGGGGCGTTGGACAAACCAAATGGCATCACCATCCATTCGTATAGTCCCTCACGCGTCTTGAAGGCGCTCTTCCATTTCGTCACCGGGCCGCACGCGTATTTGGTGGTACCCGCTCTTCGAGTCCAATCGGCGTGAACACCGTAGCACCACTAATGCGGTCGAGCAAGTCATCCAAGCGAGGGATAGGAAACCCGGTGCACGATAGTAATTTTTGTTGATGGCTCGACTATCAACACACATGCGCCACGTGTCATCCTTCTTTGGCGTCAACAAGGCTGGGACCGCGCATGGGCTCATACTTTCGCGGATGTGCCCCTTCGCCAACAATTCCTACACTTGCCGCCGTAATTCCTCATGCTCCTTTGGACTCATTCGGTAATGTGGCTCGTGAGGTAGGGGACGAGCCCACTGTAGATCCACATGGTGCTTTGGATGTCTCGAAGAGGTGGCGAGGCCCTCCGGGTAGGGTCATCGGGGAAGACATCCTCGAAACTCCTCCGGAAGAGGAAGAACAACTTTTGGAATCTCTACATCTTCCAAGCCTTCAGTGACTGCCCTACCGAGCAAGATGAACGCCGTTTCTGTCTCCTTCAACTCCTTTCCGAATGGTGCATAAGACAGCAGTTGACGTTGTTTGATGGTGGCTTCTCCATTGGTTTCTCTGGGTACTAGCACCAACTTTACTCCTCCGTAGGTGAAACAGTAAGAGTTCGCGCGTCCATCATGGAAAACCCTCCGATCATACTGCCAGGGTCTTCCTAATAATAAATGGCACGCATCCATGGGCACGACATCACACCATGCTTCATCCACTGCTCGCGACCGATGGAGAACGTAACCAAAAGCTCGTTTGGATACTCGTCAACTCTCCTCCTCTCTTTAGCCATGCTAATTTATACGGTGCAGGTGTTGTTCGGTGGAAATCCGGGAGCTTCGCACGACTTCTTCGAGATATGATGTTCTCACAGCTACCTGCATCAATTATGAACCGACATACCTTACCAAGAATAGTACAGGAGGAGTGGAAGATATTGGTTCGCAACCAGTCGTCTTCCGTAGCTCGAGGCGTCAAGCAAGATCTGCGCACAACTAGAGCTGTCCCCACGTCTCCCTCAACTATCTCTTCATCGAGGTCACCCTCATCATACAGTGGTGGAAGTACTTCGGTTGTGTCTCCTTCCTCCTCCGCCAACATAACTCGTTTGCCCGCTTTCCGACAGTCGGCTTGGCGGTGACCTCTCTCTCCACAACTGAAGCATTATATATTGTTGTTGCTGCCTCCTCTGGCAGTAGTGGCATCCGCCGGTCGAGCAGTGGGAGCCGCTCCCCGAGTCACACCACTCGGGTTAGTGCCGATCTGTCTGCTACCGCTGGGAGCCCCACCCGAGCTCATAGAGGATGATCGTCGTTGCTGTCGCTCAATAATTAGTGCTTGTTGATGGGCCGCCGAGATGGAGATTGGATCGAACAGGTTTACTGTCTCCTGGATCTGAGTGCGCAAGCCACCAATATACCTTGCCACTAACTGATCTGTGGATTCCTGAACTTCATTTCGAGCCAACAACTGGTAGAACTCAGTGGTGTACTCCTCCACAGTGCGCGTTCCTTGGCGAAGATTGTGCAATCGGCTGAAAATTATGCGCTGATAATTGTGGGGTAAGAAGTTAGAGCGCATGTGTTTCTTCATCTTCTCCCAAGAATTGATCTTGCCTTTTCCCACCCTATTGCGGTTGAGCTTCAGTTGTTGCCACCAGGCGGTGGCACGCCCACGCAGTCGTGTTGCCACTAGCGCCACTCTTTTATCCTCCGGGACTCCTTTGAACTCCAAGACTTCCTCGACCGTGGTAAGCCAATCAAGGAACTCCTCCGCTTGTAGTCCACCATGGAATTCTGGAATGTCTACACGTATGCCCGATTCCCAACGCCTATCTTCATCGCGGTGATGACGGGTGTCAGCCCCACGATCCCGTCCTCCCCGACGCCCTGCGATGTCAGCAAAGTAACAATTGTCTTCCTCGATGGTGCCATCACTCCCACTCTCGGAGACACGCCCTTGATTGCCGCCACCCGTCAATTGGGCAATCCGTTCAGTCAGTTCCTCCATCATCCGCTCCATTCGAACATCTAAGATGCGGCCAACGCGCTGCTCAAATCTAGCATCGTCATCACGATCGTAGATCTCCTCCACCCTTTGTGTAGGTCGTCCCGTACCACGTCCTCGCGGTGCCATGATCGCTTCGGCTCTGGTACCAAACTGATGCAGTGATATACTCGAACTGTTGATTCGGCGACGAATACCCGAGTACAAAGCCTTCAAAACTCGTTGATCAAAGATAGCCGTGAATTGGAAAGAGAGTAAATTTTATTACTCAAGAGAATAACTATTACAAAAGCTGAATTCCTCTTGCCCATGAAGCTTACATTAAATAGAAAAAAATATCAAAGATATGAAAAATAATCCTAAAATCGGAGATAATTTGAAAAATATACCAAAAATTGGTAAATTTTTCAAATACCGACAAGAAATAAAAGAGTTAACAAAAATAAAGACTAACGCCATAAACGACTTTACAAATCGGAGATTTCTAGCCAAAGAAATGGCGAAATCAATTATTACTAAAAAAATAGCAAAAATCGGGGTTTTCGAGGCCTAAACGATGGAATTTGGCCGAAATCATGCATGATTGTGACTTGTGTTTGTTGGCCCGTTTCCCATCAGACTAGGCCCAAGTAACCTAAAA